>NW_023458557.1:73988188-74019269 GCF_013731165.1 Rhagoletis pomonella
TTTCATAGATTGTTTATAATGACTTTTGCTAAAATTTCAAAATCAAAAGTTATCAAAACAAATTCTATGGGACTGAGAAGTATTATTTTCTACTTTTTAGTCCATTTATAAAAGCGTTGTATATTAAAAAGTTTTTTTTATATTATTTTTCTTCTAATTTCGCAGCAATAGTTTTATAAGCTTCAACTGATTTAGCCTGCATCTTGACTTGTTCGTTACCTACGAGCTTTAAGTCATATAAGTTTAGAGCTATTTCTTTATATATATATTATATTATCTACCCTATTCACAAAAAGAGGCGGGGACTTGAGCCGCTTTCTTTTGGGGTATCGAGTTCCTCAGTTTCTAGAGGATCACTCTATTTTCTGATGGTTGCGGGTGGCTTAGCCAATATTTATCGAGTCTTACTTGCTTTTTAGTATCTTTGGAATTTAACGCACCTGGCCTATCTCGGGATCTTTTTTTGTTTTTGATAGATGTCAATCCAATGTTTTCGTTGGGGGAACTTACTTGGGCTTGAGGCCAGCCAGCTTGCTGCTTCTGGTTGTATAGCAGTTGAAGCCGCTTTTGTAGTTCTTCGATTTTTTGCTTTATCGTTTGAGGAACTTCATTTGATGGAGGGAATTTTGAACTACAACAGTTCAAAACGAGCGGCAGTTAGATATTTAGCGGTCGTGATAGCTTGTCATCTTGTTTCGTTTTTTGGGGTTGCAGCTGGCATTTTTGCCGTTGGGATTATTGGTGTAGTTGTTGTTGTGGCTTTTGTAGGGCTTGTTGTTGGTTGTGCACATGCTGTTGCCCTCCCCCTTTAGGTCCCTTTAGGGGGGATTGGTTTTATTGGCATTTTTCTAGGGTTGGGATTTTTTAGGGCATTTTATATAACACTTTATTTTTTTTAGCTACATATATGAGTCGAACTGATTCAGCTATGTATTTTAAAGGGCACATACCAGCATTCTTGCTCCATCAAGTACTGGCACAAGCCGATTGAGCGTGTAGGTGATTGTACCAGCATTTAATGCAACATCAAAAACGATTTTATATTTTTATGATTTATAATTAGCTTATTTTTTAAAGTCAACCAATAAATATCGCGCGCCACTATGAATTTGATAGAAACGGTATTTTGGCGGAAATTCCTTGCATTTTATGAGTCAAAGTCGTATTTTTGAGAGATAAAAAGTTCATA
Source organism: Rhagoletis pomonella (assembly GCF_013731165.1). Lineage (NCBI taxonomy): Eukaryota > Metazoa > Arthropoda > Insecta > Diptera > Tephritidae > Rhagoletis > Rhagoletis pomonella. The sequence goes on from NW_023458557.1 coordinate 73,989,378, forward strand.
ATATTGCAATTTTGAGTTAAAAAACCAATTTTATAACAAAATTGTAGGAAAATTAACAAACTTCGGGCTCTATTCAATTTTGATATATTCCGCTCCTTTTGTAAATAAATAACTATTGTAACGTATGTACATTGATGTCGAGTATTCTGCCTTTAAGTTTTGATTGAAAATATTTATATGTATTGAAAAAAATTACTTGAATTGCATTGCAAGTTGAGGTTTGTTCGCATCAAATTATTTTTAGTTTGCCGCTGGGGTAAATGAACCCTTTTTGCAAGCAGCATGGGCCTATGCAATGGACGTATGTATGTACATAAATGTGTTTGTTCAAAAAGACAAACAAAAAAATGTAGCATACAATTTTTCGCCGGCCAATTTGTCGGTCCTAAAGAAAAACAGAATAATTGATATCCAAGTGTTAATTAAGTTGCACATTCCTTATAAGATAAGCAAAGTTTCATTAATAGAGAAGCCATAAAAATGTACTTTACCCTAAAAGAAAAACTAATCAGTTAAATATTGGGCAGTATGCATGCGACGAACCTGAATCCCTTAAATAATATTTAGGGTTCACGCTGTGAATGACTTTTAATTATTAACTATTTATCACACTTGTAGTTGGTTCCCATATGAATGCTCAAAGCGCTGTATCCAGACTTATGACAATGGTTATTGGCCTTCTTCCATACAACGGCGCACTTACAATCTCCGAAGCCTTATAAATGCAGTAGAGAGTTGATTGCCTGGTTAGAGTGATTTGTCACAAATTGTTGCCTATAGTGCCTATAGTGCGACACTTGCGGCATTGTCACGGTATCATTCAGAAAAAGCTCGCTATATTCTTAAATATTCTGCCGAATTATTGACTGGTTAAGTGTTTTTATGAGGCACATGCTTCCACGAGCAGCACCTTCGGGGAGGAAGCTCCAAGCTCTATGGAACCTTTTGATCTGATCCTTTTAGTAAGCATACCCTGATCCTTTTAGTATTTTTTTTTTTGCCATTTACCTCTTACTAGCTTTGGAGTGGTAAATTTTGGTAACCCAGCTTTTGGTTCCCTTGGCGAGGCACCAAGTGGGACACATTTGTATACAGCTACACCTCGCTAGTTCATTCGCTATCTCTTTCCTATTAGATGTCCGTATACTGTGGTGCACATTTTAGGTTAATTTTGAATTTATCAGAAATTGAGCCCAACTCCTTCCTGCCGTCCTCCACTAATTGCTACCTAATTGAGCTGGAAAAAATTACCTGAATTACTACTTTGCCATACGAGAAAATGTTTTCCTGTGTCCTCGCGGGTGTGTGATTTTATATGTACACAGCTTACCGCCTCCTTAAAACGTTTCTCTATAGAAAGTGCCTGCAAAACCTGGTAGTAGAGCGAAAGGATATCATCAAATTAAGTTGGTTGCTAAACAAATCTCTGCATCTACCCAGCATTCTACCATCGAACCATCTGTTAAGACAGCTGCATCACCCGCCGGGACGGGCTGTAACATTTCTTATCGAAACTAAATAAAAATACTCGTATTTCGAAAAGATTCGAATCTTAATTTGGCAGTATGTATTAAAAATCTTATACAGCAAGAATTCTAGAATTATACCCAAAATTACGATCACAAGCACCTCTATATCTCTGATGAGTGCTGATTGGATTCCAATTACGATATTCATGAGGCGAAGTCTGTGTAGGTGGTAATATAGTGAGTTCTAGGAGATGCTTTCTCTCGTGCCTGAGAGGAGGTTCAGCATCTAGCAAGCGACTGTTCGGTGGTCCCTGCTATAACAGCTGACCTGGAATTACTTGCTGAGTATTAAGTTATGCTCCCCAACTGGGTGCATTAAAGCCTCACTGTGCAGGTGGTATTCATGCGGCACAAGAAGGCATCCGATTTCTGTCCGGAGTGCGGTATCAGCTTCGTCTTCTGCGTTCTACTCTAGTTCCCGATGACCAATCAGGCGCAGCATAATTTAGAACCAACCTTGTATGTTGCTAAAAACGTTTCTTTGTATTGTGCTGGGCACAATAGACCGCTCTATACTTTGATAACAATTGGCGGTTATGTGCGCAGAGCAAGCTGTGAAAGTCAACCCTTAAAATTTTAAAGTTACTTACCGTCATAATTAGTGTGCCATCAACGTTGATGCCTAATCGCAGCTTCACCTTCTTCGTTCAGTTTGTAAAGGGAATTGCTTTTGATTTCGTGGCGGTTAGCCTCTGTCCAGGTAAAAAGATAGAAATATCGGTGACCTTCGAGCACAGGTCAATAATTCCATTGCCGGGAAACTCACTCCGGTGGCTGAACGAGCTACGAAATAAGTTAAGCACCACGGGGATCCTTCTAGGCTTATATTTGATCGCGGAAAGTTTCTGATGACTATTGACCACTCAGGTTATTAGCCGTCCACCGTTTTAATCCACCCTGCAGAAAGGATAGCACAATGGCATTTAGCAGCATGTACTAAAAAACGGCGTCGTACTTCTTTCAAAAATCCAACGCCGCCAGGACAGATCTCTCGCAGGGGCGTGTACGGTTAAGACCGCAAGTCAGATGAGTGTTTATAGTATTAAGTGAATTGGTGGTACTAGTTACTTTACGAAGTCATGCTGAATCTTAACTGGGGTTAGGTGACATATGTATATGTCTGCATATGAGGCATTCTTTGTCAACGGAGGCCCCCTTCTCGTAAAAATTGGTTTAAGTGAAAAAAAATCCGGCAAGGTCTTAAGATTTTTATAAGAATAAATATTCAAAATGGCAGATCCAATATGGCGGCTAATTTTGAAAAAATTCATGGTATTAACATCGAAATTGTTACTCGGGAATTTTTGAGGTTGTTCATCACGAATCCGGTCTTATTTTTCTAAATTTAAAAAAATGTATGACGGATAACTTTTTAAAAGTTACCCAGTTCTTCGGAAACTTGTCACACCTGGCGTTTTTATACCTAAACCAATTTGGCGAGAAGGGTGCTAACGTTGGCAAAGAAAGCCTACTATGTATTAAGGAATAGCAAGGCCTCGATTATCTTCACTACTGGGAAAGGAAAGCTATCGAGCGATAAGACTCTCCTTTGTTGACTCCTTTCACGCCCATCGCTCAAGTCCGACTTGATGTGATTAGCGAATCAAATTTCATTTTTGTCATCACAATCGGTTAGACAATGGCCTTACAGGCGAAGAAAGCTCACTCACATCAAAGGTAAAGTTGCCGGTCTTTAGATCCTCCTCACATTTCTTCCGCTTATATTGGCTTACCAGTTGCCGAATCTCCAAGTTAAGATCCCTTATGTGGGAATCCTCGAGATCGACATGGCGTTAGTTTTTCACTTTTCTTGCGTACACTGAAAAGTATATTCTGTTTTCAAGTTAAAAAGAAATTAAGAGTTCTACTTTATTTTAATGGCACAGATAATTCTTCGCTGGAACGAGTTTTAATATGTTTTCCATCACTTTAGTTATTAGATAGAGTTAAACTCATTAAACAATATGTTCTCGTTTTTGGGATATCAGATTTCGTTGCAAAAAAGTACATTTTCCGTACTATGCAGCGCAAACTTTTCGCCTCGAAAACAAATTTGACAAGGGATGACGGAAATTTGTACAAAAATACCTCGAAACTAAATTCACTTTAAAAGCACAAAAGTTGTAAATCTCAAAACAAAACAGAAGTTTACAACTTATTGTCCTTCAAACTGCAGCGTCAAAGTGTAGTTGCGAGTGCTTATACGTACATACTTAAAAGTACATAATTATTTTCAACTTCACATGGCATGCGACACGTAAATGCACTTTCAATAGCCAACAATCAATCACAACTACATACTTAATTTAAACATTGTTTAAATTTAAATCTATGTATGTATGTATGTATGTGCATATGTAGAAATTATTTCGTATATTTTAAACGGCGGAAGGATTTGCCATTGTAATGCCAGAAAATCCAGTTAAATATGATTTAAAAATGTATGCAATTGAACATTTGAAACGACCGTGCTGTGTCAGTTACTTCGGAATGGATTACAAAAATGAAAACGAAAACTGTTATGCCAAACAAGAAAAAAACCAAACGGCGGATATGATTTAAAGAGAGCGAAAGGATTGCAGGCAAGCACATTGCCCAGCCGGTCGTTACTTCAATGAACATAAACTTAATTTAATTTAATTTCTCGTAATTTAATTTTGTATTACACAATATTCGGCGCATACCTTTCCTGGCAACAGCTTCAACGACAATAAAAATCTGTTAATTAAATTTTTTCTAAAGAGCTAGCACGAGAAAGCTAAAAGCGCCTACTGGAATTTGTTGGAATGTTACAAAGGACACGCGTTTGTGTGAGTGTGCCTTGCTGACTAGTTACACGATAGGCCACTTCAAAAGCGAGACTTCGTTGCGTGCTTAAACTCATTAAATGTCCATCAAAATATTTATTTTCTCAACCCCAACCTACACTGCGCTTGCTGAATTTTTAAGTAAAGAAGAAATTAAGTCTATGCATATCAACAGGTCATTGTCAGTTATCATGAAGCGGATCACACGTTACATTCATTATTCGTGTCTATCGTTTTATAATCTCCGGGTTCATTTACTTGCGAGCTTAGAATTTTTGTTCAAGTATTAGCTATTTCTTTGCGTTGGGCGAGTATGTGATTGTTTTCAAATTTTTTTTATCATTTCTCTAAGGAAGCTGACAAAGCACAGCATAAGTAAGTTATTGAAGTATTCTTCAACTAAAACAGCGCAATTCTCTGTTAAAAGAAACATTACAAAAGCCATATCGTGTTTAAATTAATAACACAGTTTGTTTAGAGCGGGAACATTGAATATCTGAAGGAATTTAATAATGCCAAGCAAGCCTCAAATATGTGAGAAAAAATGACCTTAATTACTGAAGTTTTGAGTTTTGAATTTTTATTTAAATTTTCTTAGTTACACTCTAAAAAATTTTTGTTTAAATTTGCGCATATTAAGATAGGTAACCAGTTTCCTCTCTTAATGAATGCAAATTTAAACACTGCTTGCTTACTTTTACTTATCATATGTGTGGCGTAGAACAAATTTCAAATTTGTTTTTTTGAGTTTTAAACATTTATTGTTCACATTTTCACAGTTTACACATAAAATGTTTAAGATTTCCTCTAAAAAATTTTCGTTTAAATTTACGCATATAAAGAGAGGTAACCAGTTTCCTCTCCTAGTGTGTGCAAAATTAAACAATGTTTGTTTACTTTTACTTATCAAATTTGTCACGTAGCGCACCCAAGGGGTGGGTTTTGGGGCTAAATTTATTATGATAAAAGAAATTATGAAAGAAAAAATTTTCTTTTCCATTTCTTGTGCGTCATTTTGTAAGAATTTTTCTTTTCTTCTTGAGAGCTCTTTAAAGTTTAACTGTAGCTTTTTACACTTTACAGCCTAAAGAAGTTTACCACTGATATGTACTTAATAAGCATTCGAAGATTTAATTTGCTAACTTCGAATTCGTTCCACCAAAATGAGCATACAAGTTCAGTTAAATTTTCGTTATTCGAATTATTAAAAAATGAGAAACCAGAAATCGACGAAAATTAATAAAAAAAAGTGTAAAAATTTCGTGAAATTATTTAATTTATTTATATTAAAATTCTTTTGTAAAATTTTGTATTACTTTTGAAAGTTGAGTGCATCTTCAACCGTTAATTTTTTCATGATTTAATGATCGGATCTAAACCAAATTACGAGACGACCCTTAAGGTACCATCTTTCCAGTAAAAAACAATAATTATTGGAATCGGTTCACGCGGTGCAAAGTTATGCGGTGGAATATATAAAAGAAGTAAAAATACTCCGAAGAATTGATAGCCTCCCATTTTTTGAAGCCGGTTAAAAATGTCTGAGTTCTTTGTAAATTTTATGTAAATAAAATGCAATTGATGATACTTTAAAAATTTTATTTATTTATTTCATACTGTAAATAAAACTTTCATAAATGTATTGTAAAGAGCGAATTTTCAGTATTTGCTGATGATATATATTTAGAAGTATAAACCCTTTCCCCCCAAAAATATATTCCTGCGTGCGCCCCTGGCACTTAGTATTTATTATTTGTAAAAAAATATGTTTTTTCTTTCAAAATGTTTGTAATTTTAAACATTTCATGTGTATATTTTAAACAACTCATGTTCAAAATCAAATCTTGAACATCTTGTGCGTATACTTGAACAGATTCTGGTTGAAAAATAAACACTTTTCAGTAGTAGTTTTACATGCACTTTTTAGAGTGTATGATTTATTGTTAAAAGATGCACTTTTCCTATTCTATTTAAAAATGTAAACAAAATACCACAATTCCAACTGCAGTTGCTGGACGGTAAGACACTCTCATCATCCTCCTGCCCAAAGTTACTCGGATTTGTGCAAGGCAGCAAACTTAATTGGAAAATTAACATCGAAAATCGTAGGCAGATGGTCTACTTACGTAGCAAACTACATTTGGAAGAGGATCTTCAGCAGAAACTGGTGACTAAATCCTAAACTTTTAATGTGAATGTTTACCACTATCATAAAACTAATCTTGACATACGGTGCACAGTGAGAAATGAGCGGAATTAATTCAAACTGTGGAAGATTTTCAAGGTGCAAATTATGGATGGCTTCCTAAATACCATTACTATATGACTTACTAAAAAACAAGTCGAATAAGATTAATTTTACAAGTAATTACCTCGAGAATCAAGACATAAAATTTATACGAATATGGTATGTAAAAGTTTTGAACCATTAATAAGTGATTTGAACATTAGTCTTAAACGTTTATTTAAATTATATAAAAGCGCATACTATGCCGTGTTGAATGGCATATTAAAAGTTGATGTCAGTTTGTTTGGTGTGTGACAATATCACTCTGAAAAACAAAACTCAATATTATTGCGATTTTGAATAAAGAAAGTAATATAAAGTGCTTGTCACCACCTGCCCCCGCTAGGTTTTTAACACTGATGAAAGCTTTGCGAACAATCATTTTTATGTACGGTGGCGAGAATGTAGGTGAGGAAAAGACATTCAGCAAGTTTTCGCTACTTTTCTTTGCCTAGAAAATTTTTGATATTAAAAAAAACCATGTAAAACAAAATTTTAAATTTCGTAGAACATTTATAAAAATTCGTCGAATTTTAACAAATGTTGATCAAAATTTTTAAATTGTAAAATTTTTTTTGAGCATGCAGTTTTGTAGCCCATTAAATTGAGTATAAAAAGTGCAAGTTCGAAGTAGCTTTATTTAAGACAAAACAAAGAGATTAATTTTTGGCAATTTTTTGTTCGGGCATTTTCTTCCATACAAAGTATGTTCGACAGCTTTTTTTGCATGGAGAAACTGAACATCACCTTCGCAGAAAAAAATTCTTAAAATATGCAGTTCGTTTTACTAAATATTAATGGACTAGCAAACTGCATGCTCAAAATGTTTCTAAGAAATCTAATTAAAAGCACAAAATTTTGATAATACTATGTCGAATACTTTGTCAAATTTGTGAACAAAGTTTGATTTACATAGTTTGTTTATATAAAGAGCTACACTTTCATAAAAAAATAATAAAGAAATGCTTAAATAATTCTTCCCTATTTATATTTTTGCCACTGTATCTACAGCTTATATTTTTCATAGCCTTGAATTTTTTAGGGAATTAGTACTATTTTTTTATAATTCCGCTAAATTCAAGTTAGAATCATTTCATTAAATAAAAAAAGTAATAATAATAATACAGGCCAACAAAAATGGGGAAAAATGTTTTTCCTAAAATGTTAAAGCTGCTTTTGATAGACTTTTTGTGCTGATTACGAATCTGCAAGTATAAAGTTTCCATCAGCTTTAGATTTTGAGAAAAACTTGGTCAAATGATCGAAAAATCGCGTTTTTGCAATATTTGAGAAGCTCTAGCAAAAAAACAAAAGACGATAGAACATTGGCAAAAATTAAAGCTAGAAAACTCGACAACTATCCCTGGAAATACCATTCGTGCACCTTGATTGTCACTTATAGTCATTAATTTTCAATTATTAATAAGATTAATTTTTTGCTAAATTTTCTTGGTAAATATTTTATATATTCGGAAGCACACATTTAAATATATTATTAAAAAGCTTGTAATATATTTAGAGAAGCTTAGTATTTTTAGAGTGTAGAATGGCTAAATAACTTTTTAGGCAATTATTACGAATTATGTGCGTAATTTATTTTTAAAGTCAGCTCACAAAAATAAATTAAGGTCTAATTCGATATGACAGATGTGTCAACTTAATTGTTTTTTAATTGTTAACGCATGAAAATATTCACTACCTCTCATAAACAAAGACAGAAAAATGCAAAATAAGGTTGAAATTAAGCCGAACAGTATTAATGAGTGCAGATTATATGTAAATCACTGTTACGCCTCGCCGCACCGAGACGCTGTCACTATGACATTCATATGTACATATTAGGGATGTTGCGAACGTGGAATTTTAGACATCCGCGATTGCGAATGCGGATGCGGATGTCTAACAGGTAACATCCGCGGATGCGGTTGCGAATGCGGATGTCAAGTATTTTTAAGAAACAATTAAATGCAGTTATTTAGATAAATAAAAAAATGGAAAAGTTAGTAATTTTTAATAATGTTTATTTTATTTAGTAAATACTTGAATCTAAAAATTGGAAAATTATGTTAAAAAAAAAAAAGTAATGAGAATTGCATCGGGACTAAAAATATCGGATGTATGCTCCTAACTTTCATCTTACAAGCCAAACCAGATGTGTCAGGTTTTTCTAAACCTTTCTAAAAAGAATTATTCATTCTCATTCATTTGGCTGTTTCAGAATTTGGGGAATCTGTAACGTCAACAGCGTTTTTCGATTTTAGTTTTTGTAATTTATTTTTAATAAATTCTTCTGTGACTGGTTTCAAAAATTTATGCTTTTAGCGAGCTAAACATATAGGTGGATATCGAAACTAAATTATTATTTTCAAGGAATGAAAATTTTGAACAAAATTCCGTTTTCAAAGTCGTGGCTGCCAGCCGAATCGGATCAGAATATCGATTCTCTTTACATCCAAACGTTGACCATTTCTGCTGGAAATCCCTATTGCAGGAGCTTACTCTTTGACATTAAATAGCAAAGAACGAAGACGTAAGGGGAGAGTTTTACCACAGAATTTTTTAGCCAAGGATCCAATATATATACCTAAGAAAAAAATATTGCCCGACAAGTAAACAAAATTACTGTTTTTGAAATGTTTGCTAAAATTGAATTCCCCAAAGAGCCCCATTTGAAATGGTTTAAACAAATATATGTAACAACAAAAGCATATAACGAAAATTTGGTTTAAAATTACAGCGAACACTTTCTTCTTTTATGTCTACCAGCCTTTTTAAGATTGGTTCAAAAAATTATAGAAAGAAACCAATGCAGGCACAGAAAACAAAAAAAAATATATATTAAAAGGACAATGTTCTCTTTGACGTACACTCTTATCAAAGTTGATATCTATATATGACATTTGACCAGTTTTGTAACACAAATACTCGCATGTGCTCCGCATTAATTATCTCGAATGCGAAAGCGAATGCGAATGTTAAAATTAATGCGGAAGCTTCGTGGTTGCGAATGCGAATGCGAATATTCGCAACAACCCTGATACATACGTATGTATGTATGTGAATAAAACAGTGAATGCATTAAATTCAAAAGAAGTTATTGTAACGTTTGTGAATGATTGTATGTTTTTTTTTTCTTACATAAATATCAATATGCATATATACAGATGTATATTCGTTTGCATGCAGTTATTCAAATCATGTTGGTATTTAACTGTGGTTCTTATTGCAATTTTATTGTGGCATACCATATGTTTGGTTCGCACTTATTAACTTGTAAATAATAATTAACATACGATATATAGTAATGTGTTTTACATGCATACTAACATACATACCTATGTACATACATATGTAAATGCAAAAGTGCAAATTTCGTACATGTGTATATGTGTGTAAATTGAAAATACTACTCTTTAACTAAAAATTTTGCCATTAAGTGGTTAATTAAATGAAATTCAACCGCAATGACAGAATTAAATGAAAATTTGTTAATAGTCACATATTTACATTTGTATGAAAACTATACGCACGATTCATTGCATTCCAATGATTCTGTATTTAAATATGGCAAGTAAATTAAAGCACACCGTCTTCAAAAGGGTCACAACTCAAAATAATACGTTTGTCAGAAAATGCGAAAAACTACTTCTTACAACATGATAATCATATGGGCAAGGGCGATTTACCTTAGGTTTTTTTTTTTACCAAATCATAACAAAAATTTGCTCCAGCTTTTGCTGAAAGGCAAATAAAAGCTCTGTGTACACTTTTAGCGCATAATCTCAAAAATTCTAAATTTTGATTTGCCACTCTTTTGAAAACGGTGTGCAATATGTAGATAGTAAAGTCCAGCGCAAATGTATTCTCCTTGCATTGTACTGTACTCCCAACACATTGTTACTCTTTTCCCGCATACATACACTACTTGGCGTTGAGAGAGTAAATACTTGACGTACTTGCTATTACTCCACCAAAGTACGTACTCTACTTTCTCTCATCGCGTACGAGAGATATTTGCTGCTGCCAAAAGGGAGTAGCAAATCTACTCTCTGTATACTTGTAGTACTGGAAGTATTTGCGTATTAAATTTCAATTCTGGTTGTTAGCCTACTAGTCGATATCGTTTGCGGCGCTGGTCAGTGAAATTGAAAGAGTAAAAATAGAATAGGGAAATTGACGATGTAAGGAAATGTTTACGGTCTTATTTATAAAAAATAACGTGGAAACTTTTGCATTCAAGCAGCTTTTTAAATCTATGTATGTACTTATATTTTTATGAAAGTATTATTTCTCGTTTCTAATTTTCTATAAATTTATTTGCAGTCATTAACCAACAAATAAGTTGTCAAAAACAACAACTTAAGCAATGCTGCTATACGAAATAAAATTATTAGTGGCAAATCAAAATTTTGAAATGTGCCGATTTTCACATTCGATAGTTGGACATGGTAGCGACGAGATGTACGAGCATTTTTTTAAGAGCTGCATACTGATTTAAGAAATTTTTATAGAAGCAAATTTATTTTCCATTTATTGTGCGTAATTTTATACGAATTTTTAGTTTTTCTTGAGAGCCTTTACAAATAAAAAAAAAAAATTTGAAATATGTACATGCATACGCAGCCATATAACTTGATTTCAAGAGAAACGAATTTTCATTGGGCACGTTCAGAAGGCGCAATAGCTCAGTAACTGGTGCGATTGCACCTTCTGAACGCGTTGTTGCGTACTTCTGATCAACTGAATAGTTGCGTGTTAGATGATCGTATTATTTTTCTGATCATTTGAGACAAAATGTTGGTGTGTACCTTTGAGAGTTGAATTTGACAACTAATGTATCAAGTCGTTCAAAAGAGGCATAACGATCACTGATTTTTGTTTAGCAACGGTTGCGCTCAACTGCTGCGCCTTCTGAACCTACCCATTGATAGCTTTTTTTTTATAACACTGTGCGACAGCTCAAATCAGTATTGAGTAAAACCAAATGCTAAAAATGATAGTTTTTGAATTTAGTTGATTTTTTTTTAATAAATACTAAAAGTAGAGGTGTATGAATGGCGAAAGAAAAACTTTATCCGATTTTTTTTAAATCGAAACTACATTTTTACATATGTACATGCATACATAAATATATTTAATATCGTCAGGGTTTTCCCCACAACTTGGTTTTTCTGCAGTGAAGCGACAGAGAAAGTGACGAGAAAACAAGTAAGAAAGTCTAAGTTCGAACGGAACCGAACATTAAATACCCAGCGCAAGTATTAAATATATGTTTTCCACCTTTCCGAAAGCTACCGCTACATGATAAGCCGGGGTGTATAAATTTTAAGTAAATTAGCGTCCTTAAATTTGGAAATATTGAAATTTCAAGCATTTCTGAAATTTACCGTTATATGAAAAGCAGCCGTAATTTTAGTTCGATTTCAACAATGTGGCAAGCACAATAACCATACCGAGTTTGGTACGAATTGCTAGAACGGTTAGCGAGATACATATATGAGATCACAAGTGGGCGTGGCTAGGCCCATTTTTCAAAAATTTATAATATTCTTATTTTTCGTCTAAAAATCATTGTAAATATCAATTTTGAGTGAATTATCTTCAGTAGTTACTAAAATATCGCAGTTTTCGTATTTCTGAAAATTACCGTTATATGGGAGGTAGGCGCGGTTATTGTCCGATTTCGTCCATTTTCAATACCATCCGTCCTATGCCCAAAAGAAGTGCACGTACCAAGTTTCGTTAAGATATCTCAATTTTTACTCGAGTTATCGTGGGCACAGACGGACGGACGGACGGACGGACGGACGGACGGACAGACAGTCACCGCTTAATCGATTTCTCTTTTCATTCTGATCATTTATGTATACATTTGTCGATATCTATCTCGATTCAAATCGAGACACAAATGTATGTTTTCTTCGAAAATACTCAAGTACTACCAGTAAAGTACTCTATTGTCAAATACCTTTTACTCGCAGTAGTTGCGGAAGGCAAAGTAAATACTCTACGCGTCTTGCTATTGATCGGTAGTTTACGTACGCTTGCAGAAACTGGTTTATGCTTACTAACACTTGACCCGAACGATGAGAGTAAAGGAGGGAAAGTATTTTAAGCGGCGATCGGATGTCTTGTTAGGCCGTTTAAATGGAATTGCGCAGGAGTTTAGTAGATAGGTATGAATCCATGGCGTATGAGTAACTTATTCGCCACTAAAGCATTTTATAATACATAATCGAATATTTATTGAATAATCTATTTGAAATAAAACATAAACAACTAAATATTTATGCCAAATAATAATTTAACTTAATAATGTTGGTATACTCCTTTATTAAAATACACATGTACATGTATGTACATAAGTTTAGAGACACTGTCAATTATACATACATACAATTGATTGAAGTGTCTACGTACAGGCGCAATACTTTCATATCTGGAAACTTCATTATTACTAAAAAGTTATTAAATTAATCGCTAACGTCAAGTAGTTTTAACTATGTACATATGTACATATGTACGTTTGTCGACTAGATCAAGTCAATTCGATTAATTTGCCAGAGTATTGATTAGTATTGTCGCAGGCTGAAGAGCACATTGAAGGAGTTTAGAATGAGTTGTAGTCAACCGATATGGTCAATCGAGTTTCGATATCAAATTAAGTCTAATATTATTACTGTGAAAATTTGTGAGTGTGTGAGTGTAGCAGTAGGTGTGTTGGTATTTCACGCTAAAACGACTGGACGTATTTCAATGAAATTTGGCTCAAAGATTGGTTATAACATGGATTTAATCTAACGAATATTTTTTGAAGAGAGTTACCAACATTTCACAAGGCTAATATCAATTAATTAATGCCCCTTGTCGTGTGCTTCATCCGCAAACAAATTCGTCCCAATTTTTTTCATCCACCCGTAGGAATACACGGAAACGAAAAGTCCAGGATTTCGGGTGAAAATAAACCTCATTATAAGGCTGAATAAGTTAAATAAAACATATCTTACAGTTGTGTGGAAGAGAGTTGCCATCTATTTAGAAATTCAAAATCAATTAAATTAACAAGTTCAATGAAATATTTGTATACAAGTATCAAAGAAAAGGTTTTCAAAAACGATTTCTTTCGAAACTATTATTTAAGGGGGCTGGCAACTATTTATAAATTCAAAGTAAATTTAATCCACAAATGAAATGAAATCTTTTTATACAGGTATCATAGGAGAGAGTTTAATAAGCTTTATTTTGAAAAAAAATTTTGACGAAACCCGAATGCTCCAATTTGGGTACCAAAAGAGAGAAGTTGACGAACGCTTTTTCTGTCTTTGAAGAGGGTAGCCACCTCTTAAGAAACCCAAATCAATTTAATTAACAAATTAAACGAAACAGTTTAATATAAATATTAAACGAAGGTGGTTTAAGAAAGCTTTATTTCGAAAATATTTTTTTAAAGGGGTGCCACCTGTCTAAAAGTTCAAAATCAATTTAACTAACAACTTAGATAAAAAATATTATATATACATAGGTATCAACGAGCTAGCTTAAAGTAAAGGGGTAGATCCTGCTCAATTTATTATGTCCTGCTCAAAAAGTTAAAATCAGCAATGCCTTTATTTCTTTATTTAGACTTTTGAAGAGGGCTGCCAGCTATTTACAAATTTCGAGTTAATTTAATTAACAAGTTAAATTAAATATTTTAACATGGGTATAAAATAATAAAAGTTTAAATTGCTTTACTTCCAAAATATTTTTGAAGATTATTGCCACCTGTTTAGCAATTCAAGATCAATTTAATTGAATTACATATTTCAATATGGGCATCGAACAAGAGAGTAAGTACTGCAGTAAGCTAGTTTTTAAAATATAGTTCAAGGGTGTTACCAACTATTCAAAAATTCAAAATCAGTTTAATTAACGAGTATGTAAAATATTTGAATATGGGTGTAAATCGAGAGAAGTTTAAGTAAGCTTTATTTATAAAATATTTCTGATGAGGGTTGCCACCTGTTTAGTAATTCAAGATCAATTCAATTGAGAAGCTAAATGAAATATTTTAAAATTAAATTTTCTTAAATTTTTCACCTACTTACTCCCAAGGCAAGTCGTCGTAAAAAAAAAAACAAAAAAAAATATTAGCCATGAACACTTCAAGCAGACTTGCACTTCTCGCTTACTTTTGTTTTACCTCGATTCTCTATCCACTCTCTTTATTTGACGCAACAACACAACAGCGACATCAAAGTCGATGCCTTGACGGGTTGGCTGTTATGTTAGTGGACTAACAACAAATCTTAATGCTGCTACTGAGTTGAATGTTTGAATGTTGACAATAACAACTACTGCAACTGCTATTGTCTCTGACCATAATTAATTACAAGTAAGTCATTCGCTTAATTAAGTGTTAATAAAAACATAGCATATTCAAACAATTCAGTTGATAGCAAAATTAAATTTCATTTTATTTGCACAAAAGACAGCGCAATAAAATTTCAATAGTACAATAGTGAACAGGTGCACGCACAATTAAGTATTCTTGGCAGTAAATCATTGAAGCACACTTTTATAGAGATTTACAGAAAAGTGCACACAAATAATTGGACTCAAAGGAGTCACGCTTATGATGAGTACCCACACATTGAAAGTATGGCATTCAAGCAGTTGTTATCAATGATAAACATCAGTTATTTAATTAATGTTACCCAAGCGATTCAATTGTTTAAAATATATGTATGAGCGTTTAATTAATTATATCTTTAGCGCGGTATTTATTAACGAACAAAAATAATCCTTTGAAATACCTTTGTTTGGCCATGCTTATGCGTGTGTCATTCTTTTGCGTTCTCATTTTGTCCTTAAACATTTTTCATTAGTTCAGTCGCTCAAATAGTCACTCATTCGACTATGAAATGCAAATCAATACATACATACATACATACATGCGTATGTTGGCGTTATTTTTGTAAGGTGAGGAAGGATATTTCTCTTGTTGGTCTTTTAGAAGCTAACTATTTATTTTTACTTATGGCAGAATTTGTATCATTTGCTAGTTTCCACTACAGGTGGGAATAATAATTAAGGAGAAAAGGCACTACGGTGATAACTGTCTTAAAATATCCAGAATAAATGCCGAAAATTCAGTTAAATTTTAAAGGAGTGCGGGGAAGTTGTTAAAGGCTGCTGATGTAAACGTTCGCTTCCCGTTCAGTGGCCGTTTACGGTGGAAATTCTGACCTCTTGCTGAGGCCTTTTTAATATCGAAACTTTTCCCCTCTCGCGTTGGCAATTGCTTTTACAAATTTGGTAGAAAAGAAATGGGGTTTTCCAGCTAAAAGAAATTCTGCTGAGAATCTTCTGTCACAACCAATGGGATGAACATTTAGTGTCCTCATCATCGAATTGAAAACAATAAGAAACTGCCTTTGACATTTCCATCAGATCTGGATGCCCGTCTCATAGTGACATACCTTGCTGTGAATGTTAAAAGTAAAGGTAGAGGCTGGCCGGATTTAACCACACTATAGAACCTTCCCCACCTTTGTATGTCCTATTCCATCCAATTTACGAATATAATGTGATCCTTCTTATAAATTTTACACCGTGCAGCAGTAAATTTTACACACGTCGTCAGGATTTTTTTAAGGGCTTCGAAATTTCAAATTTATGATTAATTAAAAAAAATATATTTAAAAAATTCGGTGCAATGCAGAATAACGATACGGGTAACAAATAAAAGAGAAAATTTCGTATAATTAAATAATTTTAAATTGTTTGTGCATAAGGACGAATAGGAATCGAAAATATTTTTTTTTTTTAATTTTTTCCTTGAATATCACTCAAAATATTATTTATTTATCATTGAAAAAATTATAAGTTATCTACACAGTGCACTTAATTTTTTTAATGATTTTTTGAATTAATCATATCCTTGAAATTTCAAATCATCATAGTTTTGATGAGGGTTGCCACATGCACAAAAAATTCAAACCAATTTAATTAACAAGCGAAACGAAATATTTTGATATGTGTATCGAATGAGAAAGGTTTGAAAAGGCTGTGTTTCGAAAATATTTTAAAAAAGAGCTGCCACCTCTTTAGAAATTCAAAACTAATTTTATCAACAAGTTAAAGGAAATATTTTGAATAGGGTATCAAACGACATAGGTTTTAGGAAAGCCGTATCTATTCCGAAAATATTTTAGAAGAGGGTTGCCAACAGTTTAGGAATTTAATTTAATTTAAGTTATTTGAAGTCCTACTAATACATGAAATAAATGTGAAAGTTTGCGAGCGAGTGTATGAATATGTTTGTTGGTCGTTCTTTGTATAAAATGGAGCATACAGATAGCGATGCCACCTGCTTAAAAACTTAAATTCTACTTTATATTATAAGTTCAACGATATTTCACAATATAACTCCTAACGAACGAGATTTCAGAAAAGTTTTTACAGGATTGCCACCTATTTAAAAAGCCAAATTATTTTTTAATTGATCGATTGAAGTATTAAAATGTGGTTGGCAAACATATGAGCTTTAAGGAAGCTTTATTTTGCAAATATTTTTAAAGAGTGTTGCCCCCAGTTCTAAGTTCATATTCCGTTTTTGATAATTTAAATAAAGTATTACAGTATGGACGTGAATCGAAAAAGGTATAAGATAGCTTTGTTTTGAAAATATTTTTAAAGAGGGTTGCCAACTGTTAAAGTGTTAAATAAAATGTAACTGAAATATTACAAAATGATGTCAAGTAAAAAACCGGACGTGAAGGCTTTATTCCGGAAATATTTTTTTAAGTAGTTGGCATCTGTTTAAGAGTCTAATTAAATTTAATAAGTTACTTAAATGAAATATTACTATATGGATGTCAAACGAAACAGGTTGAAAAAACTTTACTGTGACGAAAAAGTAACAGAAGGAGGCAGGGGATGGCGGGGGTGGTTGGTCGCGATTAAGATTAGGATAAAACTACTGTTCATTATTATGCAGAAAAACCCTCATATAAGATGCAAAGGCATTTTTTGTTAATGTCATCAGATCTGCACCGGTGCACATGAGGCAAAAGTGACGATTCAGCTGGACAAAAATCTAAAATTGCGATGATATTTAATATCTATAAAAATACGTATGAACGTTCCTAAATGTTTGACTAACTAAAGGACAGTATTAATTATGAAGCAAAGTTTCGCATTATGTTACTAGAGTACCTGCAACTTGCCGAATGCATATCGTGCACTCAGTCACCTCAATCAGTCCGACGCCGTAGTTCTGTATTAATTATAGTATGTGTGGATGTAACTTTTTTAAATTTAGTTTTATATTAAAGAAGGACTTTTTACAAGTTTCTTAAGTTTTTATTTTTTCATTTGTTTACGTATTACAGTTTTAAAAGTTATTTAAAATAATTCTATAAATTAACTAGAAAATAGTTATTCCGTAGATGATAAAAAAAATTACCCCTGAGTACCCTCAATTGATTTTTACAAAAAATAGTTTTTGAGTCTTTTGGAGAGCCCTCACAAAAATTTAGCTTTCGCTTTGCACCACTTTAGGAGTAATTATATTTTGTTTACAGCTATCAAATAATCTATTCGCATCAGCTGATTGACAAATAAAAAATATAACAAGTAATTTTTAGCAAAAAAAAACCGACTTAAAAAAAAATATATATGTATATGTATACATATTTCATGATGCAATGATCGGATCTAAACCAAATTAGTATGAGACACTACCTTTCTATTGCGAAAAGAATTATCGAAATCGGTTAACGTGGTCCAAAGTTATGCGGTAACATACATAAAAAAATAAAAAAATAAAAATAAAATATACCGACGAACTGATAACCTCCTCCTTTTTTTGGAAGTCGGTTGAAAATACAAAAGCGAAACGATGAATGTCCAAATTTTTAATTTGCTACGAAAAAATTCACCCGGAAATTTTGATTCCGCCCATAGTAAATACATGGAAACAAAGAGTGAAAAGTGAATCGGTTCGAGGAAAATGAAACTCATAACAAGGCCGAATATTTTTCTGTTACCATTATTTATTGCATGTAAAAATGTCGAAGGGGTCGGTAAATTTATATTTTTATTAACGCTGTTATTTTTGCTTAATAAGTTTTAAACCATCATCCAGGTGGTATGTCGTTGAAAACATATTTTTGGGTACGATATATCCTTCCCGTCAACCAGCGTTGCTTCATAGCCATAATAACTCATTTTCTACCTCACTAAATAAAACTTCACTGTTCATAGAATTAGATATTTTAGCAGGAGATACAATTTTTTTCCTTGGACGGGTAAAAATAAATTAGTAATCTACTGCGACTTAAAATGTTTATTTTAACCGCACTTAGGGCCAGTCTTTCAGTGCACAGCCGTGGTTTAAACTAAGTTTAAATGCTCGGTCTGGCTGGTTTAAGGTAAGATTAGCCAATCAAATGTCAGCCAACTTTAACTGGCACTGAAAAACTGGACCTAAATGTTGATGCTAATAGATAACTCATACGCCATGGTGTACGAATACTATAGGCAGGCAAGCAGGTAATCAAAGAGATTTGGGGTTGATGAGAACTTTTGTTATTTTATTTGACTGGACTATTACAAATGTCGTATTTTAATACTCATTTCATAAGAAATAAAGTTCTATCGGCTGATTCATGTAGACCTTGTTATTTTTACTTTAAATAAAACACTTAACACAAAGCTGGATGTCGGAATCTTTATTATTTTCCGAAAGAACACTCTCTGACATTTACTTTATAAAAATAATTGCATTTAAATATTGTACCACGCCAAATTCAAATTTCATTAAATCTTTATAGATTTTCTCCGGCAAACCGTAGTTCAATATGCATCGATTGAGGAGAAATAGAATTTTTTTAATCGATTCACGGAACGAATCGGAACTAAAAAATTGAATCGGAAGGGCTCGATTAATCGATTTAAAAACGGCATCTCTAGTTCACAGAGGCTATGAAAGCAGCCACGAGGGAGCTGCAATTACGCCTATTCAACGCCTGCTTCTATGCAAAGAAGCTTCACGCAGGTATTCTATGGAAGATACCAGGATTGGAAAAATACGGAGCTTTTGATTCCATAACCATAATGATCTGCTATGGCAGAAAGTTCCAACTGAAAATCCCAGATCGCGAAGATCGGGCAAACGGTCTCCCTATTCTTAAACCCAAATGCGTAGTTTGTTACACATATGGTTCAAGAGCCGTCACCATGGGGTGATGACCCAAGGTGTTCCAAGCTGAAATTTGAGATATTCCAACCTGCTCGAAATCAAACCTTGAAACGTGTTTAAAGGGCGCCTTTCCAGATATCTTTTCAGATAGCAGAGCAGCCATACGGGCACTTTGGCCACTGTCGGATGGAAGGGTGCGTAAACTCTGAACGCAGTAAGTACTGGGATGCGGTGGGGCGCCATATAGCAGCTCTATAGAATACTCTTTCAATAGATCGGATGTTATTCGACGAAGCCTACAACTAATTACGATTTCATTTGCAAGGAATAGGTGTTATCGTAGAATCGGAATTTTAGCTTTGCCTTGAGGACGTGGAAGCTACCGAGGACATTCTATGTGATTGTCCAGCCTTGGCTAGACAAAGACTCATTCATGTCAGAGCTCCAATTGTCAAATCCTTAGAAATAAGGAGTTCGACTATCAAGGCCTTTGTGGGATTCATTATGGAAGCCGGGGGTGCCTTAGGTATACTGGGTTAGGGGCACTCTTTAGTGATACAAAAGACCTTACCCTTGTATAGTTATATGTGGTAAGACGACACACATTTTTTGGGCACATGATTTTGGGGCAATCCGTAAACGTACCGGTAAAGTTGAGCATACGCCAACTGCATAGATTGGTTAACTCCACGAACTGGTTCTAAACCAGACAATTTCAGGAATATCGACGAAAAACAGTATGCAATAATTTCAGGGACATTTTCCTGGCACGGAATGAATCAAATGATATTTATGGATAAAATATATATAAAAAGAAAGCATAAAAATATGATTGCATATTTCAAGGCGACATATTTGTTTTTTAATTACCTGTGGACTTTTACGTTATTTGTATAAAGATTTTGTCTAAGAATACGACTAGTGAAATTTTCCAGCGAATAATTTTCTCCAGCGACTTCCGTAATGCGATTCTATTCAGACTTTTCAAAAAAAGGTGTTAAAACGACCCTTCAGAGAGAGAGCATATGGGTTAAAATGTTCAAAATAGTTTTTTCTCGTGAACTTTTACTATGTGTACTAGGGCGGGTCAATTTGTATGGGAGATTTTTTCGACTATGCGCGTACAGCCCATACGCATTCTACGTGTATTTCTAAGCACATTTTCCGAAGGAATCATGGGTCTAAAATCAATTTGAAGTTTGCCAAATTGCGAAAATATGTTTCTTGGCACTAATATTTTTCTTAAATCTTCCACCAGACAGCGCAATAGTGAAAATTTTCAAATTTTCTTCGAAACCTATTTTGGCAATTTGGCAAACTCTAAATTGATTAATTTCTATACTCAGAATAATACGTAGAATCCTTCTGTGCTATACGCGCATGGTAAAAAAAATTGGGCCGCCCTAATCTGTACAACAACCTTTTCGCATAAAAGTATGCCACGAAAAATAGTTTGCAAGCGCACAAAAATATACAAAAAGTGTAGTAATAGTCTTCAAGTCAGCCCCCAACTATACATATAATGAAAATACTCATTTCAGCAAAAGGGGGCCATATATTGCGCATTAAGGGCTGTTTTCTCAAGTAGATTTTACAATTTATCTGCCCCTTAAACACAAATTTTGTTCTCGAAAAATTTGTCTAAAGGGCGGCGAATAAATTTTTAAAGCTATTTGAGAAAACGAACCTAGACATTTTTTTGCCGAAAGTAATGTTATTCAAAAAGTCACTGACGCATCAAACTGCCCTCGCTTTTTTCTGTAAAACCTTAAAGTTCTTATTCAAGGAAATAGTGCACTTATTTGTACATGTACAATGTACATATAAATTTTTAAATATAAATTTTGTACATATAAATTTTCCAACATACCTGCTTAAGTATTTGTCAGCTACTGAATTTTGTCTCTATCCCCGCAGAGTGGAATTTTTCAATTAAAATCGCTTATTATGTCCTTAGTTATTACCCTTTTAGCGCACGTTTTGCTCGCAACACAGCGTTTTTTTGATTAAATGTAAATATGTATGTCGCCGCACAAAAACACTAAAACCACATGCAATGCAAACACCGCCAAAAAATGCAAACAACTGCTAAGTCAACTTAGTGAAAGTGTTGGAATATTTTAGATAGTTTTAGCCAGCAAGCAAGTGAGAGAAGCAAATGAAACTTTTTCAATTAATGTGACACGAACGCTGCCAATTGCACTTCACACCGCTCGCTAATTACTTTTTCGCCTGTTCAATTTATTTGTTTTTTTTTTTATCTGCAAGTTTTTGCACTTTTCATTTGGCGCCTAAATGTATGCTTGGAAGTAAGTTAACTCAATCGCACGTCAGAGAATCGAAAATATGTACTAATATATTAATAATTTCACACACTTTTTATAATAACTTTTTAAATTGTGCAAGTAATTACGCAAGTATCACGAGATAATTGATAGATAGATGCAAGCGTTATCAACGGTATCACTTTACTTAACAACTCAACTAGTTGATTATAATTGCTCTAAACACTTTTCGGACTTTGGCTTATGAGTTGCTTTCAGCGACACGTGCTAGAAACG
This sequence comes from Rhagoletis pomonella, assembly GCF_013731165.1. Lineage (NCBI taxonomy): Eukaryota > Metazoa > Arthropoda > Insecta > Diptera > Tephritidae > Rhagoletis > Rhagoletis pomonella. The sequence goes on from NW_023458557.1 coordinate 74,011,748, forward strand.
AATAAGTGCCGACTTTGCGGCGTTTGTCTATTTATATTGTTGTCATATTTCGTTAACAGCGACAAATACGCGAATACGTGAAGTTCGCATACGAAGTTAACACTACACGATTTATGTACAAATGTTAACAGTCGGTGGGTGAAAGCTTTCTGTTACATTGGCGATACAATTTTTTTAAGGCATGCTATATTTTTTGAATGCAACCAAACTTTATTTAAGTGCATAAACGATTTTGGGAAATTTCAAAAATTTGGGAAATTTCAAAATGAACATCGCAGATCTCTGGCACTGGAGCTTCGAAAATACACCGTTTTAGTAAGGATGGGAGGAGTAGGCCAATCCTGACTGGGAACTTAACAATAAAAGTAAAAAAATAAAAATTTACCAGGAAAGGAATATGCATAGATGACACAAGTAACTAATAAAAAGTTTAAGCGATTTCATTTTAAAAATATTTTCCGAGTATTCCGAAGGCAGGAAGAGGCATCGTTAAAGCTGCGTTCCTCCACGAAGTCAACTTAGATATTTTATATGAGTAGCGACTGCTTTTGGTTATCAGTTCTGTGAAATCTTTCAAGACTAAAGTTCTGAACACATTGAAAACGACGAGCTACGGATCACAGCTTCCAATTTGTCATCTTCATTACCTAAACGCTTTGTCGATGGCGACATGATTTCTTTGAACGCGGCAGCGACATCATGAATTTGTATGTGTTTGACATAAAAGAAGAGGAAGAACCTTATCTGTCGCCAGAAAAATAGAAATATATCTAATCTGGCCACAACCACAGCCGTCGCGTAGCCCGGTCGTCGCCAAAATAATTATCTACATAAGAGTAAGTGTTAAAATAATTTGACAGCTGTGGTTTGTAGCTCGTCGTTTTCATTGTGTTCGGGCTATAACAGCCATATTACCACGTCAATGACAAAACTCGACGGCTGACTATTGTCTTTACTAATGTGTCTACTACTACGCCGTAAATTGATTTTAAGCGCTTAATGACAACTGTCATTGTTATTCTTATGATCCACTGAATGCGCGACAATGACGACACAATATTTTAGGCGCAGTAATTATGACAATAGTCATGATGATTTTTTTCGGCCATACCTACGGCTTGTCTTCCATCTACGCTTACTCATTCAAAATCACACTCTTCAAATTATCTTAATTCTTTTTTATGTCAAACATTTTTTACGAGTATCGTTTTCTTTCGCTATTTTATGCTATTAAATACTCCGACTACCGTCGTGACGACTGCATAACTTCACAGCTGCAGAGATTTGCACAGGTATCGTTGGATACCTCCGATAAACGCGAGCTACTTGGCCTCGGACTTCATTCTGGGACTTTTAACCCTTTCCACTGATAAATAAATCTTATGAAGAAGTTTAAAATGTTAATTTTTTTATTCACCTAATTTTTACCTAGTTTTTTAATCATAAAATTTTAGAGATAAAAATTTTTACCAAAACTAAACACGTTTGCTTAAAATAAAGAAAGAATAGTATAGAGAAGAAACGAGTGTTTGGAAAAAATATATATATCTTAAAGGAAAAAGTAAATTTTTAGAAAAAAATTGAAAAAGCTCTTATTTAGGAAAACACAAAAAAAAACTGAATCAGGCTACATTCTGGGACTGTTATCCCTTTCGGACCCAAGAGAAACTATTTTCCCAGCTAGTTTTTCCATTCATAAGGAAATTGTATGTAGTTTAAAATTTTAAATTTTTTCATTTGTCTAACTTTAACATAGTTTTTTATCATAAAATTTTATAAATATAAATTTTCACCAAAACTAGATAAATTTTCCAAAAATTAGGAAAAAAATTTTAGACAAAAAACGAGATTTTAGAAAAAAAGTTTTTAAAGAGTAAATTTTTTAGAAAAAAGATGGAAACGGAGGTTATTTTTAGGCAAAAAATTATTTATAGAAAAAATATAATTTTTAGAAAAACAAAATTTTTTTAGAAACAACGTAATACCGGTCATATTTTTGGAACTTTTAACACTCTCAGGCCCAAGGGCAAAATTTTTTAAAAAAGGTTTCAGTTTTGAAAAAGAAATCGGCCGAATCTAGAGGTACCTATTTACATTTTTCGTTGACACACACATTCGGCAAGAACACATTTTTTATTACCATTACTGGAATAATTACAATACTTCCTTGGAAAAAGTTTAATTATTTTTAATTTACTGATATTAGGGTGGTACGTTATGTTGACATAAACTGAGATCTGGTGGGTCAATGAACCTTGGGCAAAAAAAATAACTTCGACACAAAAACATTCAAATATCATACTTTAATATCCGATTGAAAATGCCGAAAATATGTCGAAAAATCCAAAAAACCCAAACCTACATACGCTCGGTCCAAAAAATACATGCATATATAAAAAATCGAAATTGCCTTAGAAAAAAATTTTTTTTCGTGTACATATCGATGGCTGAGTGGAAGATCGACCTATCTCGGCAGCCAGTTCGAAAACGCTCTATCTCAAAAAACTTTTCAAGAACGACCTATTTCAGAATTCGTTTCAAAAACGCCCTATCTCAGCTGCCGATTCAAAAACGCCCTATATCAGCATATTTTCAATACATTTTGAAGTGGGATAGGGCGTTTTTGACCGAATCTGAGGGGACTTTTTTCAAAAAGTTCTTTAAGAAACTATTTTTATTCATAAAAAACTCCATTTTTGGAGGTATTTTCAAATCGGTCCAGCTCACTTAAATCCTAATATTTTTCCGAAATACTTTGGTGAACGTCTTAGAATATAATAAATTTTGTAATCCTGGCGGACCGTAACTTTTTTGGTGATGCAATCTAATGTATATGTATATGTATATACGTAAATTCTTTCGTTATAGGCGTTATAAGAAAGTGATTGCAAATGGTTTAGAATTCTAGTCAAATTTCAAGCAGAAAAACTTTATTTTAATGTTACTCCCTTAGATAAAACTTTTTGACAGATTGCAAACCAAAATAAAATCGCATGCGACAAATTTTTTTTTTTTAATACTCGTACCTACACATACATATGTGTTTGTATAATGATTCGGCTTTATTTCTATTCGTTTTAACAGTCATACGTACGAGTTCGTACAGGTGGCAAAAGCTGCTAAATTCACCTCCTCAACAGCGTATTCACTATCAACCCTACACATAGCTTGGGTCATGGGTTTCAATAATGTTTGTATTGTTGTTTCGAAACTGCCACCTGTGTGCGCCCTCACAAAAAACTCTGTACCGCCGTATTTCACTACATACATACATACCTACATATATGTATATGTAGCTTGGGGCAGTTAGACATTTAAACGCCTACGCGAAAAGATTTGCGGTTGAGAGTAGTGCAAAAATTACACATAAGTGCATACATACATACATACATATTTACTAAAATGCTTTGTAAGGACACTAATATATGTATATGTACATAAGTATGCATTTAGTATGTACGTGTGTCTGTCGGCATTCAAAATTTTTTAACATTTTACCCATAAACTCTTTACTATAAAAGTTCCTTTACGTCTTTCATTTGCACCGTACGAAATTTGTCTTAATCTTGAAAAACATTTATTTATGTACTTTCTTTTGGTTCACTTTCACTACATTTTGTTAATGACGTCATTCGACTCGGCTGCCAGGAACTTGTTTCCCATTCGTCAGTGTGGTTGGTTTGTTGTTTGTATGAGTTGATTTGTTGTTGTTGTACATTTTTGGTTCTTGCTATTACTGTTGTACTCGCTTGAACACCTACGCACACGAGGCCGGCAAATGGGCACAAGTACACGCACAACCTTGCACTAACAACAATGTCATGTACATACATACATACATACATATGTACATACATAGTAGTATGTAGTAGCATTTGCCTTGCACGCATCTCACAGGAGGCGGCGCTTAAGTACACCTTTACTCCACCACCTGCAGCCCTGCTAGAGCAGTTCGTGAATGGCCCTCACGCGTTTGTTATTAAATTATGCAATAGTATATATTTAACACCAACCCCATTCCTAAATCACTGTTTAGTGTGTTTTGCATTGTTGGGATTTGTGCTTTTCCTTACGTTTTATTTTGTGTTGCATACTTTTAGGGGTGACTATTACTTCATTGTTTATGATGTTTCTTTTTTAGCACGCTTAAGAAGTTATGAATTAAAAATACTTAAGATGGTTATTTTAAAAGAAAACCGGTAAAAGGTTATTAAAAATCTATTTATATATTTTTGCATATTTATGCAGGACTGCGGTTAGAAAATAAGTACGTATTTTTAGTTATTACAGTATTTCTTACTTAATAAATGTTTTTTTTTTTTCAAATTCAGCAATCCTGCGATAATTGTTTCTTAAAAATTGCAAAACGCTACGCAGAGAACTGCTTCTTCCTCTCTTTTCGATTAGTTTTCTTCTTTTTATTTGGCGTTAATCAGTTGTTATTCCATTACCCGAGTAATCAAGAATTTGATTATTCAAAATGATGATTAATCGAGTTACTTAAAATATGATTACTCAAAAAAGTAAATTTGCTCGTTAAAATAGTTTGCTTGTTTATGTTCATCTTCTTTTTTACAATGTGTAAAGAAAAAAAATATTTTACTCATTTTACTTATAATGTTCATTATTCATAAAGCAAAGTTTTTGGTTTATCAAAATCTTGATTACTCGAGTATTGGAACGTTTGAGTAATCATAATTCCCAATTAATCGAATAATTGAGGTATTTACTTTATGCTTAATTAAAATTTTGAATAACCAATTAATCGCACAGCCCTAATTTGTTTATACAAGTAAGTTCATAAAAAAATAAATAAGATTTAGGATGATTTATGATCTTAAAACTCTATTTAACGTTTGGTTTTCATGTGAAGTGAAATTTTTGACATAAGTCAAAAATAACAGCCGTTTAGCTATGAAACCAAAAATGTGGCTCGATAGAATTCTTCATGCCCTATTATCTATTTTGTTCCTTGTTTACATAAAAGTCTCGCCTTAAAAAACAAAATCATACGATATCATTAAATGTAAAGCTTTTTTATTCGTTGTATAAGTATAAACATACAAACGTCTTTTGTTTTTGTAAAGGAAAAAAATATAAATAAAATGACGTTATACGTCCCAAAAAATTACTTTCAGTATGGCACATTTGCTAAATTTTTGGATTTTTTTTCGTTTTTTTCAGATATTTATTTGAAAAAAAAAATACTCATTTGTATTTATTTTTGGTTGTGAAGCTAAGAAAAGCCATATGGATAGTTAATCACATCAATATAAGTTCAACTGAATCTCTTTTTCTATTTGTTTTCTCATTCTTACAAACAAACTTTAGAAGGTGCTTTGGAGGGTGCAGAAATAGTGCTTTGCGTTTTATTTGATGTTGAGACGGCCTCCGACAACACATCCGATGTATGTAGGTGTCTACGCTGCTATTTGCAGTTTCTCACCCTACAAGCCACCTGTACTCGATGGCTTGGATATAGTTATTCCAAAATTAAAAACAATTTGTATAGCGGTCATCAGCTCATCGCTCTTCCTACTGAATCCACTGGAGCGCTTCTCAGGACACCCAAATCAGGGAAATAGTTGGTCTGAAGCTCTCTACTTCCCAACATGCATATAACAAAGGAAAGGCAGCTCTACGCAGCCTTATCTTTGAAAAATCTTTGCATCACAAAAGATATGCTCTGGCTGCCTTCTTTTACATTGCAGATGCTTTCAATAATATCAGTCCGGATGCAGTCATCTTACCGCTCCAGGAACTTGGACTGCGCAACGCGTTTCTTAACAATCTTCTGCGAGATCAAGTCATAAGCTCCGAACTATAAGACTCCGCTGTCAAAAAAGTAGGCAGTAAGGGGCCCTGCAAGAGGATGTGCTCTCACCTCTACTAAGGAACATTGCCCTAGACAGCTTGCTTAAAGATATAGAAAGAAGCGGCGGCAAATTAATAGCCTATGCCAAAATGTTGGTATAATTCAGGATAGGAAATTAAATTGGGGATCTAACATCGATTTAAGGGTTCGCAAAGCCACAGCTACTGTATACTCCTGCAGCAAGACTATGGGTAAAAACTGGGGTCTATACCGCGGTGGTAAGAGCGATTATTCTCTACGGTGTAGTAGTTTGGTGGGATGTTCTAAGAAAATGGACAAGGTTTAACGACTGGCTTCTCTACTGATAACAGGAGTCATGAAGATTAAAGCCACGAAAGCGTTCAAAACGCTGCGGATGGCTTTGCAATAAAAATGGCATGTAATACCACCATTGGGCTTAACAGGACCAAAAAAATGGACACATCCATATATCGATTACTGTAAAATACAAGCGACTACATGCCACCCACCCGCACGTCCAAGGCCAGTTTCATTACCCGTCTTGCTTCAAGAGAGGAATGCTCATTGGACACAGTCAGGAAAATAGGATCAATCCATGTTTACGCGTTGGTAGCCGTCATCGATTCGCCACATCGCTGCTTGCTATATTTGACTTCCGGTCGCTTAACGAAAAATTTTGTACGTGAAAGCAACAACAAAGTTAGCGCAAGTATGGACGATAGCGAGTTTGGTTGTACATCATTGAGCTCGTTCGTTTCGTCACTCGCTAACTTTTGGCGAATCGATGAGTGTATACACTTTATCCTTTTGTAATTTAATGGGCTATACTTATAAAATTGCGTACCTAAAATTGTTCTAAGAAGTCTGAGTAAAAAGAGTGAAACAGTTTGAAACAAAAAAAAATTCAAAACACACCAATCAATCAATGTAGTCATGACGCTATGAGCCAAATATAGTAAAACTGCGTTTTTAATTTTAGAATTGTTTTATTATTAAAAATTTTATAATTTCAAGGATATGATAAATTCTAAAAAATTATTTAAAAAATTCAGTGCAATGTAGAATAAAAATGGGTTCCAAATGAAAGAGAAAATTCTGTAGGATTTAAAAAAATTAAAATTTTTGAAAGAGAAAATTCTGTAGGATTTAAAAAAATTTAAATTTTTGGGTTCACAAGGACGAACAGGCATTTAAATGCTCTTTTAATCAATTTTATTATTTTAAGCTAATAAAGTTAGACGGACTATTTTATATTAGTCCTTAACATATAGTTTTCTCAAAATAAATATTGCAAAATTTCAAAGATATTCAAGGATAAAATTTTTAAGGGCATCTTCAATACCTTATGCACCAAAAAATTTAATCTGTTCTTTCTCTTTAATTTGATACCCATACTGTTTGCCTAAGTACATTGCACTAAATTTTTTAAACAATTTTCTGAATTACTCATATTATTAAATTTTCCTTTTAAAAAATACTGACGTCAGAGAAAAAAGCTAAAAACGCAATTTTACTGCATATATTTGGCCTATGGCTTCGCGAATATATTGATTTTTTTGTCTGTAAAATTGCCTGTCGCACGGTGCTATGTATATGTATAATTAGCTAGACATATATACAAAAATATCAAATATTAAACAAACAAGTAAAAAAGTCTAAGTTCGGGCGGAGCCGAACATTAAATAC
>NW_023458557.1:74019669-74046603 GCF_013731165.1 Rhagoletis pomonella
AAAATTTATAATATTCTTATTTTTCGTCTAAAACTTATTGTAAATATAAATTTTGAGTGAATAATCTTCAGTAGTTACTAAAATATCGCAGTATTCGTATTTCTGAAAATTACCGTTATATGGGAAGTGGGCGTGGTTATTGTCCGATTTTTAAAATTTTCGGTCATTTAGTATGCTGTATTAAGGCCAACAACTGTGCAAAGTTTGAAATAAATTGATGCAGCGGTTACCAAGATATACACATGTAACCATAAGTGGGCGTGGCTACGCCAATTTTCAAAAAAATGTTAATATTCTTATTTTTCGTCTAAAATTTATTATAAATATCAATTTTGAGTGAATTATCTTCAGTAGTTACTAAAATATCGCAGTTTTTGTATTTCTGAAAATTACCGTTATATGGGAGGTAGGCGTGGTTATTGTCCGATTTTGCCCATTTTCAATACCATCCGTCCTACGCCCGAAAGAAGTGCACATACCAAGTTTCGTTAAGATATCTCAATTTTTACTCGAGTTATCGTGTGCACAGACGGACGGACGGACGGACGGACGGACGGACGGACGGACGGACGGACGGACGGACGGACGGACGGACGGACGGACGGACGGACGGACGGACAGACAGACAGTCACCGCTTAATCGATTTCTCTTTTCATCCTGAGCATTTATGTATACATTTGTCTATATCTATCTCGATTCGTTTTGCCTGTTACAAACAACCGTTATGTGAACAAAGTTATAATACCCTTGTGCACAAGTGCGCTCGGGTATAAAAAAATATAGGAAAAACTGATCAACATAAGGCATTCTATTATTGCCACCATTGCAAATGCCAAATCCCGAAAATCCCGGGATTCTTGGCAGATAATCCTGGGATTTTCTGGACTTAAAAGTCCGGGATCCCGGGATTAACATCCCTAATACGTACGTATAAAATTGAATGCAAAATACAACCATAAAATTTAGTTAAGCTACACTTAACAGCAAAAGTCTGCTTACATCATATCTTGTTTAAATATTCACAATATATTGGGAGTTAACATTTGTTTGTTATTATTTTATAAAGAAAATTATCATGCTTAAAACCAAATCATGCAAAGCGTGTTTTAAAACCTTATACAAAACAGAGTTAAATTTAACGATTTTTCATCAAAATTTTTCATCTTTTAATCATATTTAAAAAAAAATAACCGAAAGTGGTAAACAATCTCACTTTGAAATGAGGGTGCTATTGATATGACCGATACTGTACATACGTAAATATAAGTATCACTGAGCACCCGGAATGTGCAGTTGTGCAGTAATGTTATTTTTTTTCCAATATTTTTCATTTGAAATATTTTTCGTTAAGTTCCCTGCAAAACCAGCGTGACCGAAACTCCAACACAAACGCAAATTTTATGCTGTTACTAACACACATGTAATAATTTTTGATTGGAGTGCCATCTATATTCGCATATGAGTAAGTAGGCAAGCTAATCTTTCCACATATGAGCAAGCAGGCAAACTATTTGGTTTGAAAAATCACACGTACACAAAACTTCTGGGAGCATTTTTGATTCACTATTAAGAATGTGATAGCAAAACGTGCCGAACTTAATGCTCACGCGTGACGGTCACATTACTAGGAAAGTGACCGCCACTGTTCTTGCTGGGTTTTTATTTAAGTACTATGCCTCATATTCCATAAACCATTTAAACTCAAACTCCTAACGCTAAAAACTGTCTTTAGATTTCAAACTTTTTAATCAGAGATTTTTTTTAATAAATATTTCGAGTATTCTGTTTTGTAGCCCATCTAATTTTAGTGTACTAAAGTGTAATCTTGCATCTTAAACGAAAATAATTAAATAGGAGAATACCTTCAAGAGCGTGCGTAAAAAGAGGTATAAAAAATCATCGCGATTAATTATACTAAACTTTAATGGGCTATAGAACTCTTATTTAAAATATTGAAGTTTTTATAACAGTTTCTAGAATTCTACTAAGTTTTCTAAGTTAGAAACGTGAATATATATATTTATGTTATAGTACTTATGAGTGACCCTTTTTGAACTATCTAGGAACTGTTGTTATATGAATTGTCTCCGAACCATCTAAGCCAGAGTAAGCTCAGAACAAGTTCAAAAGTTCTGCAGAGGGCGACAATTGTCACTTCGTAGGACATCGCCATGTTAAAAAACGACAGTTGTAAGCATTGATTTTGGATAGATGAAGAACCAGTACCGTCCCTTTTCAGGCTAGCTCATCGCAAGTTCTGAACCAGTTTGATTTGCTGCAGGGCATGTGCTATGTATGTATGTGTGTGTTGTCGCCGCTCTGCATGCTTGCGGGGATGCGTATGTACACTTACATAAACATACTCAGATGTGTTCAGTCAAATACGTGCGTAATAAATTTTTGTATGAAAATATTATTTTTAAATACGAACATTTTTAAACGATAATCAAATATAAAGTATTCATTTTTACTATGCATTATTTCCCTCAGTGTAGGAAATTAGTGGAAGACACTTGCTTAAAATGACTCGAATGGATATTCAGTTTTAAACTCTTATTTTTGCTCTTTAAGCTGTAAATACCTCTACATAATAGCTAGTCTTTTTATTTTTCCAGTCGTGGTTGACATTTTCATTGAGATAGCCATATGCAAAAATACATACATATGTATGCATACTGTATTTCAAAAATGTAATTAAAAGCAATAATTCCGCCTACACTGCTGTCTAATTGCCATTCAAGTTGTGCTTTGATTTTTATAGAAGCGCTCAGAAAGTTAAAGTCATTAAAAATCGTTTAAATTGTTATACGATATCTGGTGGAAGTACATGGGGGGGGGGGTAAAAAATACGCATAAACATATGTATATGTGTAAGTGTTAATCAACAATAGCCGTCATCGATTCGCCACTTCGCTGCTTGCTATGTTTAAGTTCCGGTCGCTTAACGAACAATTTTGCATGTGAAAGCAACAACAAAGTTAGCTAGCACGGATAGACGATAGCGAGTGTGGTTGTACCTCATTGAATTCGTTCGTTTCGCCACTCGCTAACTGTTGGCGAGTCGATGACGGCTAATAACAAACAACAACAAAGTTAGCTAGCAAGGATAGACGATAGCGAGTTTGGTTGTACATACCTCATTGAATTCGTTCGTTATTTCTTAAATTATTAAGATTACAATTATTATGATCATAATGGTAACATTTATGATTACAATTAAAGTAGTCGTAATGGATTATAACTTAAGGATTACAATAAAGCAATCGTAATTAAAATGTATTCGTAATCCAAAATTACCCAGCTCTGGTATGTACATATGGTCGCCCGTATGCCAGAAACATGAATATGTAAAGATGAAAATTTTGGGAAATCATGTTTGAAAGCTTTTCTTTACGAGACTTAACTCTACATTTATGCAATTGAAATTGCAAAATAAGTGATTTTCATGTACGCATGGTATTCTGGGTTTTGGTAACATAGAACATCCAAAGGTTAATCAAGTCAACCCTATAACTCAAAACTGATAAATTTGCACATTCACGCTTCTGGAATGAGGGTGTATGCACAGTACTCATATGGTATGCATGCATACAGTATGCGCCCCAAGAGTGTAGAACAATGACGCCAAGTAAGGCAATTACATAAATGCATACACATGCATGTATAGTATACAGGGTGTCCTAGACCACTCGTCCACCCCTTCTAAAATGGAGGAAAATGATTTTTATTGAAAACTGCAAAAATTGTACCTACTAAATCGGAGATGTTCTATGGTTTCGGCCGTAAGTGGGTTAAACTGACCGGAAGTCCATTTTTTTTCAAATTACTTTTTAATTTTTACTACAGATTCGGATTCTTAGGATAAAAATATGTATGTACGTAACTTTTGTTTGAGACTTCTTAAATGAGGGTAAATGTTTTTATTGGAAAACTAAAAAATATGAATTACCAAGTCGAGGATGCCCTATCTCCTAGCCGTTTTACCTACTTCCGGATTCGACCGGAAGTGGGCTAAAATAACCGGAAGTAAATTTTTCTTAAATGGGATATACATATTTTACCACAGACTCGGATTCCGAACACAAAAGTGCATACCTTATGTCGGAAACTTTTTCCGGCTTGAACCGGAAGTGGGTTAAACTGACCGGAAGTTCATTTCTTTAAATTATACACGTATGCTTTTGCTACAGATTCAGAATCTGCGGACAAAAATACGCAACTTTTGTTTAAATTTTTTTCTCATAAGTGCCTTTTTCAACCTCTAAGTGACCTTCGAACTTTAACTCGTCGTGGACTCCTTTTGGAAAGTGTTGTAAAAGGCACTTCCGAGAAAAGAGATTCAAACAAAAGTTGCGGATTTTTTTTCACACAGTCCGAATCTGTAGAAAAGGCATACATGTTCAATTAACGAATGGACTTACGGTCAGTTTAACCCCCTTCCGGTGATTGTTTGTTTTTATCAGAAGCTGTTATTCATGGCATAAATACACTCGGAGGTTTGCCATTGCCTGCCGAGGGGCGAACGAGATTAGAAGATGCTTTTTTCATTTGATTTTGATGTTAATCGGAAACTGAGCTCGATCTCAGCCAATTTGATAAATCAAAGTTTAATTAAAATAAGTTTGAGTTAAACTCATTTAATTTACCATAAATTAATTGCATTTCAATTATGTAGTTAAAAATAATTTTATTTAGTTTAACTTAACTTAATTTAATTTATTGCAGTATAATTTGACTTCCCTCGAAAATGTAAGTGGTATTCAACAGATTTGTAAGAAGTACAAAATTTCACACCCCAGCGAAGCTGAAAAAGTGTGAAAACGACAAATAGATTGACAAAAGAAGCAATAACAATAAACGCGAGTAAAGTAAAGTAATATCATACGCCGATGTGCTCCGAAACATAAACCCGCAAGATATAGGATTTCAGATAGACTAAATAAGAAGAACCAAGGCTGAGGAAGTACTCATATAACTTAAAAAAGGAGGAGGAGAAAAGAGTTACAGGAGAAGCTGGGAGACGACGTAAACATCGAAACAAAGACGAAGCAAATTACCATCGAAATAAGAGGCAGGGTTGAATCAACGAACGAATTAGAAAGTTCTGAACGCAATAAAGTCCGCTACTGACGAAAATATCACGTCAAATAGTAAGGTAGTGAAGATGGGCACAACCTATTGTGTGAAGTTTGCAATAATTGAAGTACCTCTGGGTCTCGATATACACCGGGTACAGAAAGGTAGGTAGGGTTGCCAGACGTACTGCTTTTGGGAGTAAACGTACTCCTTTTTATTGCAATGTACTCCCTTGTACTCCCAAAAAAAAATATCTGGAAATGTACTCCTTTATTAGCTTTGTACTCCTTTTCCAGCTATTAATATTTTATCATATACAGGGTGTAAAATAATATCTGTTGCACAGTTTTTTTTTTTAATAAATTATCCACAGATTTTACTGCCATTTTATTAATTTGTTTTTAAATTTCAACCTTCATTTGGGTTTACCGGCGGTAAACACTTTGAGAGAAAAGCGCAAGTTAAACAAGTAAGAAAGTCTAAGTTCGGGTGGATCCGAACATTAAATACACGGCGCAATTATTAAATATATGTTTTTTCACCTTTCCGAAAGCTACCGCTAGATCAGAGGTTCCCAAACTTTTTTTTCTCGTAGACCACTTTCAAAAATTTACTGGTTTCGGTGGACCCCCCTGCTGATACATTTCTAAATATTCCCTAACCTCGTAAAACAATTAAATGTGAAAATTAGATCTAACAATGTAAATTTGCATCGCGGGTGAATTCAAAAACTATAGAGTGAAAACAGAGTGGCCAAAATAAAAGTAAAATGTTTTCTTGTGTTCTATTTATAAAATAATGTGATTACACACTTGAAAATAGAGCTCGTAAATACATCAATTTACTCTCTCGCTCGGAAGAGTTATATTTTTTGCGAGCACTGCGATCGCTAGCGTTATTTACATTATCTTCACCATAAACTCATCAAATGTTCGGCTCACTCATGACTTTGCACGTGGAGTACATGTAAAATAGTTTATTTGTGTTAATGGCATCATTTTTATTTTTATCGCTCCGAGTTTTAAGGTGAGGCGAAAAATATTTATCAGCAAGTTGGCTGCAGTGTCGTCTGCTCAGTGAGAGCAAAAAATTAGATAAACCTTGTGAGATTGAAGGCAACATGAGTTTTGCCCACCTGCATCCCCTCGATGCGTCTCAGTCATTTCTGAGCGAAGGGTTCACCCAGTTTCTGATGGGGGCTTCGATTGTCGAAGGTGGGAGTGCTTAAACTGGTTTCGGACCGAGGAATGCCTGGTCTTAGCCAACTCTGGCCAGATGATCTGATGTCTCATAACCAGGTACTCCGAGTGACCTGGCACAGAGGAAAACAACCTCGTTATGTTCACCATCATATTTTAGTCGAGACTTGCATTGCCGAACTAGTTTGGAAGTACTTAAATAGAGGGCTGGTCAATGCCTTAAGTGCAGCTTGGTTGTCACTGCAGTCACGTAAACTCCTTCCCCTCCACCTATGTTCCACCACGTAGTCCATGGCTTTGAGTATTGCAATTACCTCAGCCTGGAAGACCGAAGCATATTCCCCTACAGAAAAGTGAAGCTTATCTCCATTAACCTCGAAAAAGACCCCAGATCTTGACCCATGATCTTGTGTGAAATGGAATCAAACCAGCATTCAGTCTCAGGGAACTCAACATTATAGAATCTCTTCAACAAAGGTAATGCTGGCGTACTATCCTGTAGCATTGAAGAGAAACAAGTGCTTAAATCTTTGCCGCCAGCAATTTTCGCCACGGCCCACTCATTGTCATACCAGCATCCGGTTCTTTTTAGTCTGCAGGTGGCCTTTAAGGCTTCCCCACGTATGACGACACAAGTGACGGTAAGTGCAGCAGTGCGCCAAGAGCACTAAACACCACTCAAAAATATTAAAGTTAAATACAGAGACTTCCTCCTTCGAGTCTTCCGTGGACCCCTGGGGGTCCACCTAGACCACTATGGGAATCACTGCGCTAGATGGTAAGCCGGGGTGTATCAATTTTGAGTAAATTAGCGTCCTTAAATTTCGAAATATTGCAGTTTCAAGCATTTCTAAAATTTACCGTTATATGAAAATCGGCTGTAATTTAAGTAAGATTTCAATAATTTTCAACGTTTTGGTTTTATGTGGCAAGCACAATAGAAATACCGACTTTGGTACCAATTGTTAGAACGGTAACCGATATACATATATGTGATCATAAATGGGCGGTGCCACGCCCACTTTCCAAAATTTTGTCATAGACGTATTCCTTGGTAAGGGGCTGTCCATATATTACGTAAAACCTTTGTGGGTGAGGGCGGATCTAAAATTTTCTTACTTTTTCTTATATGGGGGGAGGGGGCGTCCCGTAGATTCTTATGTCATATTATTTTTCTTGTATTCTTATTCAAAATTGTTCTTTATAAAATACGAAAATTCACCCAATTAAAGTACTAAATTGCATTGAAATGAAAATTATATATTAAATACGGATGATATTACAATTTTTTACAACTTTTGCTTTAATTTTTCTATTTTTCTAAAAAAAAAACGTTACTCTTCGGTGTCTATTATAACCGAAAATTACAGTTCGAACACTATTGTGACCCTCACTTCTACCGTGACTTCAAACAAATAACGATACGTTTCTTACACGGCGTTTACATGAAACAATTTACCATAATATATATAATAATAATAATTTATAATCACCATTATATGGGATGTGGGATGGGAGTGCAATGGGGTATAGTCATTGCGCTGGGTATGCAGTTACAGTTGCATGGCTATACTCAATCCCGACTCTTGCGTCCTCGTCCGCGCACTCTGGGCAACGTGAGCAATCCATGTGCGAGATGCGGCAATCCGAGTGGAGCCTTGGGTCCCGGCAGAAAGAGAGGGAGCTTCGGTGGGGCCACTCTGACTTATTCGGTTTAAGGGCTCACTGAAGTCTGCAGCGTCTGTTCACCAGTAGGTGCGGCTGCAAGCGGGTGTCTGCTTGGAGCAAGCGGCTCGCTATATAAACGTGTATTTGGTTGCGAAACCACCCCCGTCCCAGCAATGGGTTGTGCGCTGGGCTTGGGACCCGCCACGTAAAAACCACTTCCAGTGAAGAAGCAAGGCAAAGCCTCGGATGAGACCCCCCCTTATGATGACGACCACGGCAAATGTTTAAAGGACTACGATTTGAGGGCATGCACCTGGAATGTCCGGACCCTTAATGGGGAAGGTGCCTCTGCCCGGCTGGTTGATGTCCTCGTAAGGACAAAAGCTGACATCACCGCCATCCAAGAAATGCGTTGGACGGGGCAAGGCAAACAATGTCTGGGGCCTTGCGACGTCTACTACAGCTGCCATGTAAAGGAGCGCAAATTCGGAGTTGGATTTGTGGTGGGAGAGAGACTCCGTCGCCGAGTACTGTCGTTCACCCCGGTGGACGAGTGTCTAGCCACAATCCGCATCAAAGCGAGATTCTTCAACATCTCGCTCATCTGCGCCCATGCCCCGACGGAAGAGAAGGATGAGGCATCCAAGGATCTCTTCTATGAGCGCTTGGAGAGCACGTACGAGCGCTGCCCCCGTCATGATATCAAAATCGTGCTTGGCGACTTCAATGCCAGAGTGGGCAAAGAAGGTATCTTTGGAACCACCGTCGGAAAATTCAGCCTCCACGACGAAACGTCCGACAACGGATTGAGGCTGATCCACTTCGCCGGGGCCCGAAACATGGTAGTATGCAGTACTAGGTTCAAGCATAAAAAGATCCATCAAGCTACCTGGCTGTCTCCGGATCGAAAAACGAGAAACCAAATCGATCATGTTGTGATAGACGGAAGGCACGCTTCCAGTGTTTTAGACGTACGCACACTCCGAGGCCCAAACATCGACTCGGACCACTATCTTGTTGCAGCCAAGATACGCACCCGCCTCTGTGCAGCGAAAAATGTGCGCCCAAATATGCAAGGAAAGCTCAACGTCGAAAAGCTGCAATCACAACAGACAGCCAGCGCTTTCGCTACCTGACTCTCACACCTGCTCTCAGAGAGCACTCTTCAACAAACCGACATATGCGAGCAGTGGAACCACATTTCCCGCTCATTAAGTACCGCCGCCGAAGAAGTAGTCGGATTTCAGCGAGCCCGAAAGAACAACTGGTACGATGAGGAGTGTCAGGAAGCTGCAGAAAAAAAAGATGCCGCCTACAGGGCCACGCTGCGATCGGGCGCAACGCGCGCTATGTGGGACCGCTATAGAGATCTGAAGAGGGAAGCGAGACGTATTTGCCGCAACAAGAAGAGAGAGGCAGAAATACGTGAGTGCGAAGAGCTTGAAATGCTGGCCGACAGGAGGAATGCCCGTAAATTTTACCAGAGAGTTAGGCAACTTACGGAAGGTTTAAAGACCGGGGCGCACTCCTGTAAGAACAATAATGGCGACCTAGTAACTGATGTCCAGAGCGTACTTAAATTATGGAGGGAACACTTTTCCGCCCTACTAAATGGTAGCAGCACGGAAAGTTGTGGAGAAGAAGAACCCGAGCCCGCAGTCGATGATGACGGAGTCGACGTTCCACCGCCTGACTATGACGAGGTACGTATAGCAATAACGCGGCTGAAAAACAACAAAGCCGCTGGAGCTGACAGCCTGCCAGTTGAGCTATTCAAGTACGGCGGCGAGGAGTTGATAAGGTGCATGCATCAACTCTTGTGCAGAATATGATCAGATGAACGCATGCCCGACGACTGGAATTTAAGTGTGCTCTGCCCAATCCACAAGAAAGGTGACCCCGCCATTCGCGCCAACTACCGCGGGATCAGCCTTCTAAGCATAGGTTACAAGGTCTTATCGAGCGTATTGTGTGAAAGACTGAAGCCCACCGTCAATGAACTGATTGGGCCTTATCAGTGTGGCTTTAGACCTGGCAAATCCACCATAGACCAGGTATTCACAATACGCCAAATCTTGGAAAAGACCCGCGAGAAAAGGATCGACACTCACCACCTATTTGTCGACTTTAAAGCCTCTTTTGACAGCACTAAAAGGAGTTGCCTATACGCCGCTATGTCTGAATTTGGCATCCCCTCAAAACTCATACGGCTGTGTAAAATGACGTTGAGCAATACCACCAGCTCCGTCAGAATTGGAAAAGACCTCTCCGAGCCGTTCGCCACAAAACGGGGTTTCAGACAGGGCGACTCCCTTTCATGTAACTTCTTTAATCTGATGTTGGAGAAGATAATAAGAGCTGCAGAACTGAACCACTCAGGAACAATTTACTACAAGAGCGTGCAATTGCTGGCTTACGCCGATGACATCGACATCATCGGTAACAAAAACCGCGAAGTCTGTTCTGCCTTTTCCAAGTTGGATAGGGAAGCAAAGCGCATGGGTCTGGTGGTAAACGAGGACAAGACGAAGTATATCCTGTCATCAAACAAACAGTCAGCACATTCGCGCCTTGGCACCCACGTCACTGTTGACAGTTACAATTTCGAGAAAGTAGAGAATTTCGTTTACTTGGGAACCAGCATTAACACCGATAATAATGTCAGCATTGAAATCCAACGTAGATACACACATGTAACCATAAGTGGGTGTGGCTATGCCCATTTCCCAAAAATTTATAATATTCTTATTTTTCTTCTGAAAATTATTGTAAATATCAATTTTGAGTGAATTATCTTCAGTAATTACTAAAATATCGCAGTTTTCGTATTTCTGGAAATTACCGTTATATGGGAAGTGGGCGTGGTTACAGTCCGATTTTGCCCATTTTCAATACCAACCTATCTTGGATTAATGGAAACCTACATACCAAATTTCGTTGAGATATCTCAATTTTTGCTCGAGTTATCGTGTACACGGACGGACGGACAGACGGACAGACGGACAGACGGACAGACGGACAGACGGACGGACAGACAGACATGGCTTAATCGACTTCTCTATTCATTCTGAGCATTTATCTATACATTTTTCCATATCTATCTCGATTCGTTTTGGCTGTTACAAACAACCGTTATGTGAACAAAATTAATATACCCTTGTGCACAAGCGCGCTCGGGTATAAAAAGTAGTTATTGTATAGTCTTTAAATTTAACCTTCATTTGGGTTTACCAGGGGGTTTGGGAGAAAAGCGCAAGTCTTCGTCGGTTACTTTATTACATATCTTCTGTAACCCCCCCCCCCCATTTGGGTCCTTTATACTCCGCCGTTTGTCCAACATAAGGCCTCATACTCAGCAATCGAAAAGACTCGAAACTGGTGACTAGGAGGGCATCATTCGACCAACCCTATACAGGTTTTTTTTTCTTTTTGTATACAAAATCTAAGAAAAAATACACCTGAAAAAGAGGTTCGTGCCGCATGTGGAATGACTTTTGTGTTGTGACTTTTGGCAATTTTTCTAAGGGGTCCCTGGGGAACCATAGGGGCCCTAGGTGGTCGGGAGTAACATTTTTGTCAATGGCGGTTCATGCCCTCTCCAAAAATCCTTATAATTAATAATTATAATTAATGGTCATTTGTAACAATAAATTGGCTAAATTTTTTACAAATAAATTTAGGTCGGGGCGCATATGCGCAGGATTTGGCATTACAGACAGCCAACGAAAGAAATGTGATCCCCCTACTTATACGCGAGTCATACCGCAGCTCTTAATCTTTGCAATAGTACCAAGATACGAGAGCAACAGCAGTAATTGTAGTAAAAACCCTAAACCTCAATATTGAGGCCGTAGACCAAACTGATCCCGATAGTTAGTACATACTTCTCGCCTAACCAAATTGTTGTAAATTTGGAAAACAACCTCAAGCTGTTGAGTATGAGCGTAAGACAAGCTAAAGGAGATATGTATACTCGTTGGCGGAGATTTCAACAGCAAATCACCTGAATGGGAATCACACGAACTGGGCACGCGTGGAAGCATGCTATCAGATACGATGGGCTTCCCTAAATCTCACAGTATTTAATGTCGGCAACACATCCACGTTTCACAGAGTAAATGCTGCATCCGTAATAGACGTTACTTTCGGATCGAAAATGCACTTTAAAGCCTCCAACTGGAAAGTGAAGTGACCACCAATATATATATCTTCGAAGAAAAGACCATGATAGCCTAACGCCAGATTTAAACCGTATAAAGTAATCTACACAGTTTTAACGATGTAACATCAGGCCACGGCGTAGAATTTGTTACAATACAATACCAAAACGCGGTCGAATGAAAAAACACCACACCAGCTGTGGATCACTGAAATCTCCATTCTGCGAATAGCCTGCCTGGCTGAGCAGAGAAAGGCGACCAGAAACTCAGGGAGATCATCAGGAACACTACAGAACATACAGAAGAGATCTTAGAATCGAAATTACGAGAAGTAAGTCGCAGAATTGGAGAGAGCTCTGCGATGAAGTTTAAAATTATCCCTGGGGAAATCCTTATAAAAAATTCTAAAAGAGACTCAGTGGCCAAAAGTAAGTAAGTACGAGAAAAATCGTCAAGGCATAAGATAGTACAGGAGAGCAGGAACGTTAGACGTCAAAAACGCTTTCAATACTGCCCGATGGGATAAAATTTTACAAACTTTTGAAAAGAGGCAAATACCTAAGGGGTTACACAAAACTATAGAAAGCTACCTCAGCGTTCGCATCTTACTAAACATATGAAACTATCGTTGGAACAAAGCTTTACATAGTGTCAGCAGGAGTTCCACAAGGCTCTGTCCTGGCACCATACCTATGGAACGTTATGTACATATGACGAGCTGCGTACAGAACTGCTAGAAGGAGCGCAAATCATTGGGTGTGCTGACGATATAGCAGTAATACCATCGAACGCGAAGCTTAATGAGGTAATATGCAATGATTCCATCAATAGAGTAGAGCATTGGCATTGGAAAACAGAAGCAATCTTGAGGTATTTTCCGCTATCTTAAGAAAAGTGAAATAAAAAGAAAAACTTGTAGAGAAACAAACCTTGACGAATGGCAGTCCCGGTGGGAACAAGCCGATGGACACACAGTGAACAAGGAGACTTCAGTTACGGTTGCCAGACGTACTGATTTTATCAGTACAGTACTGATTTTTCAACTTCCGTACTGATTTTATTCATTCATTCAATCAGTACGCTAATGTGCTGATTTTTTTTAAATTTGTACTGATTTGTACTGATTTTTCAATTCTGAGCAATCAAATTTGTAATAGAGCTCTTCCCACCGAGCTTGGCACACGGTAACTCGGTGATCGGTAATTTTTGCCCATGTATTTTGTTTGTGTAATATTATTTTACACAAAAAAAAATACTTTACGATTTGCTTAAGTTTTTTACATAACGTTGCAACTTTCTAAAAATTTACTGTAAAATGTAAGAAGAAAATAATTTAATTAAAGTTGACATGTTTTAGGTAATGTTTGATATGCGTAAGAAATTAATACAAAAGAGCAATCGTTTTATGGGCATATTGCGGGTCATTATTTACCAGAGGGCTGACATTTTTTGTCGAGTGTTGTTAGTTATCTCGAAACTAACTTTCAGTTTAAAAACAACAAAGTTGAAAAAATAATTTAAGCCATGAGGAAATACGGATGCAGTCCTTAAATAGAGGTCTCTTTCCACAGTTTGAATAAATATGTAATTTTGTTTTTTCCATACCACGTTCAAACGAAGCACCTGAGAGGAACTAACTTAAATATAAAGTTTACTTCCCGGCGAAAAGAGAGAAACCGACTTCTAATTAAAATTTTAGAAAGTGAACTTCAAATTAAAAGTTATATTAAAATATGTATAATACTTAGAGTTCTTTGACTATTTAAACACTGAAAATGGAAATGATCTCATTATTGCTATTAAAAAATGTCATGTATATAAAAATTTGATATTTGGGCAGCAACAGATGAGCAGAGTAATAATAGACACCAGCGGAGTACAATAATAATATGTGTTGCTTTATTAATTGCTGATAGAGAACTAACTAGATTAATAACAGTGTGGTAATTCATTTGTTTTATAACTGTATACTTCATTTAGTACAAAATCAGAGTTGCTTCAATTTAAAATAATTTATTGGCTCCTGTAATATTATAAAGGTATCTCGTACTTCATGTTAATGTGTATACTCATTTTAAAATGAATACTATTTTTATTTTTTATGAACAACATTTTATTTATAAACGGCTTCCTCAAGTGGGCCCCGAATTTACCAAGATTAATATTTTTCAATGATATTCCGGCAGCGCCGAGTTTTTTAGTCGAAAAGTACACTGTGTAAATTTTGTTGCAAAATTCCAAATTGTCTTTTTATAAACAATTGAAAATTTTTGCAGTGTTTTGGAAATTTTTATTTTTCTTTGAAAGTAAGTGTCCGAATGAAAAAATTTGTTTGGGTGCAGATTTAAAAAACATTAAACTATACAATGAAATTATTTGCGTTACAAAATTTTGTTTTGCTTTTCTTGGTAATAATAGTATAATCTTGGTAAATTCGGGGCCCACTTGAGGAAGCCTTACCCATACCAAGATATTATTAAAAAAAAGTACTCTGACGTTTCAAAGTATTATCTGCTACTTACATTCATAATTCTTCTTGGAATAAAAGTGTACTGAAAAGTACTGATTTTTATAGCATGAAAAGTCTAATGCACTGATTTCGCGCCAAAAACATCTGGCACCCCTAACTTCAGTCAATATCTTTATGGTCTCAAAATAAGGTCAGAACCCCTTTGTGAATAGTGTTCTGAGATTGAGTCCGCAGAACACACAATTTTTATACCCGAGCGCACTTGTGCACAAGGGTATTATAACTTTGTTCACATAACGGTTGTTTGTAACAGGCAAAACGAATCGAGATAGATATAGACAAATGTATACATAAATGATCAGAATGAAAAGAGAAATCGATTAAGCGGTGACTGTCTGTCCGTCCGTCCGTCCGTCCGTCCGTCCGTCTGTGCACACGATAACTCGAGTAAAAACTGAGATATCTTAACGAAACTTGGTACGTGAACTTCTTTTGGGCGTAGGACGGATGGTATTGAAAATGGGCGAAATCGGACAATAACCACGCCTACCTCCCATATAACGGTAATTTTAAGAAATACGAAAACTGCGATATTTTAGTAACTACTGAAGATAATTCACTCAAAATTGATACTTACAATGAGTTTCAGACGGAAAACATGAATATTATAAATTTTTGCAAAATGGGCGTAGCCACGCCCACTTATGGTTACATGTGTATATCTTGGTAACCGCTGCACCAATTTCTTCCAAACTTGGCACAGTTATTGGCCTTAGTACAGCATACTAAATGGCTGAAAATTTTAAAAATCGGACAATAACCACGCCTACCTTCCATATAACGGTAATTTTCAGAAAAACGAAAACTGCGATATTTTAGTAACTACTGAAGATAATTCACTCAAAATTGATATTTGCAATGAGTTTTAGACGGAAAATAAGAATATTACAAAATTTTGGTAAATGGGCGTAGCCACGCCCACTTATGGTTACATGTGTATATCTTGATAACCGCAGCACCAATTTCTTCCAAACTTGGCACAATTGTTGGTCCTGGTACAACATACCAAATGGCCGAAAATTTCTAAAATCGGACAATAACCACGCCCACATCCCATATAACGGTAATTTCGAGAAATACAAAATCTTCGATAAATCAGTAAATATTGTAGCTAATTTATTCAAAATTGATGGTTGCAACAATTTTTTACCAAGAAATACGTTTATGACAAAATTTTGGAAAATGGGCGTAGCACCGCCCACTTGTGATCACATATATGTATCTCGCTAACCGTTCTAGCAATTTGTACCAAGCTCGGTATGGTTATTGTGCTTGCCACATAAAAGCAAACCGTTGAAAATTGTTGAAATCGGACTAAAATTGAGGCCGCTTTTCATATAACGGTAAGTTTCAGAAATGCCTGAAATTTCAATATTTCGAAATTTAAGGACGCTAATTTACTTAAAATGTATACACCCCGGCTTAAATACCATGTAGCGGTAGCTTTCGGAAAGGTGGAAAACATATATTTAATACTTGCGCCGGGTATTTAATGTTCGGCTCCGCCCGAACTTAGACTTTCTTACTTGTTCATTGCTACGCTTGAATAAATGGGTGGAATAAATGCAACGCAAATCTGGATCAAATATTAGGTACAGAAAATCTCGTAACCATTAAGTTAAACGAGCCCAGAACATTGGAAAACTTGTGCCCAACAAATAGCTCAATTATGCGAGCCAAGCAAGAGAGAAGATGTAGGATCAACAAGTGAAGGAAGTACATTCTAAATAGGCGTGGCCATTTACAGTATGGCTACATTCTGGTGAAATGCGAAAGCGGTGATGATGATGTGATGAGTAGCAACCCTACCCCAACGTCCATTATAAAAACAAGTCTGGTTTATCTTAGTTTAATTTAATTTAGTTCAATCTAATTTTGCTTGATTTTATTTTATTTATTTTAACTCAATTTAATTCATTTATTTCAATTTAATTTTTTTTTTTCATTTTACATTTTACATACATATCGTCGCTCGAATGAAGAAACAGTGTAAATGCCACATACACTATTATTCGATAATTGCACCATTGGATAGACAATCCTTTAATCTATTAGAAAAATCTTTAGTTTTCTTAAATATCTCTTTGGTTTACTAATTTATTCCCGAAAAACGAAATTGTATTTGTATGGTTTGTAATGGTTTATAAAAACTTTCAATTCGTTTTTCTCAAAACTATACTTTTCATGTTACACTATTTCATTATTCCAGCGACGATATGTATCTGCATAAACACATACTCTACGTTAATTGTATTTTATTTAATTTCGCTTAATTGAGGTCGATTTCGTTTCATTTTGTTTTATTTATATTTTATTGTATTTTTATTTTATTGTAGGAGGTTATAAATTCGTCGGAATATGTATATATATATTTTTTTAACTGCACAACTTTGGACTACGTTAACCGATTTCTATAATGCTTTTTTAAAGGAAAGATGGTACCTGCGAGCAGGTCCCATACTAATTTGGTTTAGATCCGATAATTGGTTCATGTAGAAATTAACGGCACTCTTAAATTTTTAAATGAGAATTGAAGTCGATTTGGTTGTTTGCTTAAAAAATACTTGTATTTAATGTACTTTTCTTCACTTTCATTTAAATACTACTTAATTTCCTCCAATTTCTTCATATCAAAATTTCATGTTATTTTAAGTTTATACGTCAGTCCTATTCCTGTTGTTATTATTATAAGAGTATAGCAATTGGCCAAAATAATTTACGGAATGCTGTTGGGATGACAGTGCTTGGCCAGATATAAATCTGCGACGTTTGGTGACGTAGACCCGACTGCCCTTAATTAACGGTTGTTGCATTAAAATCCATTTATGTTTAAACTCGCAAATACAAAATACATGCATATAGTGCATACACACACATATGTACATACATAAGTGGTTGTTGTTCTTGTAGCAGCATACATACATAAGTTGTTGTTGTTGTTGTTGTAGCGGCTACAACAACCCCGCCCAGATCGGCTGATATCTCAGTCGTTGTCGTCGAGTTCCACTAACGGCAGCCCCAAGAAGCGTGCAGCCTCTATGGGTTCAGTCCATAGGGACGACGCCGTTAGGGTTGTGGGGTTTTCCGGGCATGCGAAGAGATGTTTCGAGTCGTGAGGGGTCTCTCCGCATGCCGGACATTCGTTCGGCACATCCGCATTTAACCTACACAGGTAGGAATTTAGCCTGCTGCAGTAGCCAGAGCGAAGTTGGGCTATTGTCGTTCTGGTCTCCTGAGGCAGATGGAGCTCCGTCATGTCAATGTCCGGTGTTTGTGTGTCTAGAACGGCATTCACAGGTCTTGAGTCTACATAACTCGAGACTGCGTCCCTGAGAATGCCGTTCAGGGCCTGTCTATGAGCTGACGGGTCCAGAGGTTGCTTAATGAACCTCTGGACTTCGTCCGTCAGTTCATATAGATGCCTCCTGACGTGCCTCGGTGAGGGCTCCTCTGCAAGCAGCTGTCTATTTGGGTGGCCGCATCTGTGGCTCCCAACAAGAAACTGCTTGCAGAGCATCGTGTTGTGCTCCCTAATTGGGAGCATTTTTGCCTCATCGTGGAGGTGGTGTTCTGGTGTCATCAGAAGGCATCCTGTCGCTGTCCTGAGTGCTGTATTTTGTACCGTCTGTAGCTTCGTCCACTGCGTCCTACTAGTCCCCGGCGACCACACTGGTGCTGCATAATTTACAACCGGCCGGCCTATAGCCTTGTATGTTGCCAGCAACGTTTCTTTGTCTTTGCCCCAAGTACTGCCGGCTAGCGACTTGAGGACCTTGTTGCGGCTCTGTACTTTATTGACAATAGCGGTTGTGTGCGCAGAGAAGGAGAGCAGGCTGTCGAATGTTACTCCGAGTATTTTAGGATTATTCACCGTCGGAATTGGTGTGTCATCGACGTGAATTCCTAGCGGTACCCTGACCTCCTTCGTCCAGGTTGTGAACAGGGTCGCAGAGGATTTCGTAGGGGAGAGGGCTAGACACTTTGCAGTGCAGAAGCGAGAATGGTCAGAGAGATATCCGTTTACTTTCGAACACAAGTCATCAAATCCATTTCCAGTCTCCATGATCGAGCAATCGTCGGCGTAAGAGACAATCGAGACTCCCTCTGGCGGTTGAGGGAGCTTTGAAATGTAAAAGTTAAACAGTAGTGGGGAAAGGACACCACCTTGTGGAACCCCCTGTTTGATTTTTCTAAGTTTGCTCGATTTGTCTCTAAACATTACCGACGAGTGTCGACCACTCAGATAATTTGCCGACCACCGTTTGAGCCTCTGTGGGAGAGAGGAAGCCTTTATATCTTCTAGTAGCGTGGAATGGCTGACAGTGTCAAAAGCCTTTGACAGGTCCAACGCTACTAGAATCGTTCTCTCACAGGGACGTTTACAGTTAAGACCACGAGTTATCTGAGTGTTTATGGCGTTAAGTGCTGCTGTTGTACTGTGCACTTTACGAAAGCCATGCTGATGCTTCGCGGGGGTCAAGTGGTTTGTGAAGTACGGGAGTAGCAAGGCCTCGAGTGTCTTCGCTACCGGGGAAGGGAGTGTTATCGGACTATAAGAATCTCCTATGTTGGCTGGTTTCCCCGGTTTGAGCAGTGGGACCACTCTCCCCACCTTCCAGATGTCTGGGATGATGAGAGTGGCCATGGACAAGTTGAGGACCTCCGTTAGGTACGCTACCCCCGCAGGACCCAAATTTTTCAGCATCAGCATGCATATTCCGTCGGAACCCATGGCTTTGGAGGCTTTCGCCTTCCTGGTGGCCACCTGAACTTCACCGCAAGTGAAAGCAAGGGGGCACAAGTTGTTGGCAGTTTGTGCAGCCTTCTGGTCACTCGACGCTTGGCTTTGTCCACCGGAGGATGCAGTATGAACTGCCGGCTAAAATAGCTCGGGCATCGCTCCGGGTCCGACGAAGCATGGTCGCCGAAAGAAATTTCGACTCTGTCGTCGTGCTTCGTCGGATTGGACCGTGACCTCACGGTTGACCAAAGCTTACTCACACCAGAGGCGAAGTTACAGATCTTCAGATGCTCCTCCCACTTCTTCCGCTTATGTACGTTTACTAGTTGCCGAATCTCCGCGTTGAGATCCCTAATACGGGGATCTCCGGGATCGGCCTGACGAAGGCGGTCGCGCTCATCGGCTAGAACAGCCGCTTCGGCAGGGAAGTTTGGACTTGGGTCCGTTATACATCCTGCCGGTATGAAGCGAGCTGCAGCAGCAGTGACAGCCCTGCGGAACTTACGGGATGTGTGTGTTCTTACTGCCATTGGCTGTGTGCGCTGCTGTGATGGTTGCCGCCCTGTGGTTGTGGCGGGAGGCGTCGCAGTTGGGGTCTGCGACCGAGCAGCGCAGTTCCTCGTCCAACCTCGCGTAGTGCGCAGAACTGAGCATGCCCTAAAGTGGCACCAGCCAAGGCAGGTGTTGCACTTGACTGGTGTCACATTACGGAATATCCTGGCCGGACATACCGTTCAGAATTTAGGAGGAACCAGGAGTTGTTGGCGGCGGCGTGTGGGTGGTGGTGCGGCTGTGTGTTCTATGGTCTGTGGTGTTATTATGTTGCTGTGCTGTGGTGACTGTGTGAGGCTGCTCTGGTGGACTAAGGTTAGCCGTGGAGGCTGCTCTGTTTGAGCAGCAGGGGGCCACATACGACGTGGTCCACTGCCGATGTGTCCGTAGTCCTGAGCAGACTCTGAGGTGACACCACCCCTCGCAAGCATTGCACTTGACAGAGGTGGAGTTGAGGTGTAGTCGTCTCTGGCATACACAGCAGGTGTAGGTTTCTGGCCCTGGGTTTGACTCGATGCCAGCCTGAGTAGGAGAAAACGTGGCGAATGTAGCCCTATGGACGAACAACTTCTGAGATACTTCGCCGACCTAAACGGGGTTAGATCGCCGAAACAACAGCCCTTGGTCGGGTAAAACCCGAGTCATTCCGGTACGTAGAACCGGCTGTCGTGGGATTGGCATATGAATATATGAGCGTACACATACATAAGTACTTGTACTTGCTTACGCTACAGTTGTCAATTTGTGGCATAACCGCTATTTACAATCATTGGCATTCATTTAATTTAAAACTCCACAATTTTTTTTGGTTTTTAGTGGCAATTAGTTAGTTCAACTTACCACAAATTCACAACTTCAAAGCGCGACCTCCATCTTGACTGAGAGCGCGGTCGCGATTCAATTGATTTCCTTTGGCCTTTTTAAGTTCCGGGTCTCAGACAAACGGAAACGTTATCTTAATGTTCAGAACACTCACTACATTACCCACAGTCAATTTGTTCCCGAAACCCACTTTCTTCACTTTTATATACACTTTATAGTCACAATTTTTACTAAAATTTTTTTGCAACATTTTTTCACATCGCATTTCCAGCTCGACGATTTGATTTTCATGGCGGAAATAGGATACATATGTACGTCGTAAAAATTTACGTTCTCTGCTACATTCGCAGTGCTGCCAAGCTGTTGTTGACAACTGATTGGGCGATAAGAAGAAGATTTTGCGCGCCGAAACAACGCCGCTGCTGTCAAATTCCATTCAAGCATCTTTCGCCGTCAGCGTGTTTGGGAAATTGTGTGACAAAAATTAAAATAAGCGGCGATTTGTTTGTTTCGTGATAAATCTGAACTCAAATCATGGATGTAGCAGATGCACAAATCGGACAATTACGTGTAAAAGATGAGGTGGGGTTGCGATGTCAGAAACTTTTTCAGGACTTCTTGGAAGAGTAAGTTCAATGGTGGTTGCATTTGCGTCTAGTTAAAGTGACACGGTTTAATATTAAAAAATATTTAATACAGATTCAAGGAAGATGGCGAAATTAAGTATGTGAAACCTGCTGCAGATTTAGAATCGCCGGATCGCTATACATTGGAAGTGTCTTTCGATGATGTCGAGAAGTACAATCAGAATTTGGCTACCACAATTATTGAAGAATACTTTCGGTATGTTGTGTGTGCAAATGTGCGCAACTTTTATAAGTAGTATGTGTCTCTTTACAGAATATACCCTTTCCTCTGCCAATCGGTTTCTAACTTCGTCAAGGATCGTTGCGGCCTGAAAAATGAGAAAGAATGTTACATATCTTTCACTGATGTGCCTACACGTCACAAAGTGCGCGACTTAACAACCTCCAAGATTGGCACTTTGATCCGCATTTGCGGCCAAGTGGTACGTACACATCCTGTACATCCGGAACTTGTGACCGGTACTTTCATGTGCATAGATTGTCAAACGGAAATTCGAAATGTAGAGCAGCAATTTAAATTCACCAATCCAACTATATGTCGAAATCCTGTTTGTAGTAATCGACGTCGTTTCATGCTGGATGTGGAAAAATCACTTTTTGTTGATTTCCAAAAAATACGCATACAGGAAACACAATCGGAGTTGCCGCGCGGTTGCATACCGAGATCTGTTGAAATTATTTTGCGTTCAGAATTGGTGGAAACTGTGCAAGCGGGAGACCGTTACGATTTTACTGGCACATTGATAGTTGTACCCGATGTAGGTGTATTAAATATGCCCGGCGCTAAAGCTGATATGGGTTCGCGGCATAAACCAGGAGATGGGCCTGAGGGTGTGACTGGTTTAAAGGAATTGGGTACCCGAGAACTTAACTATCGCATGTCATTCTTGGCCTGTAGTGTACAAGCAACAACAGCACGTTTTGGCGGTACTGACCTGCCTATGTCTGAGGTAACTGCGGAGGATATGAAAAAACAAATGACCGATGCTGAATGGAACAAAGTTTATGAAATGTCCAAGGATCGTAATTTGTACAATAATCTTATCACCAGCTTGTTTCCTTCCATCTATGGTAACGATGAGGTCAAACGTGGCGTTTTGCTTCAACTCTTTGGTGGTGTCGGAAAAACTACACATGAAAGTAAGTTCAGATGCATTGCAATTTTGCTGAATGTGACATACTAAAAAATACTCACCTTTTTCAGAAACAACTTTGCGTGGTGATATCAACGTTTGCATCGTAGGTGATCCTAGTACTGCCAAATCTCAGTTTCTGCGTCAAGTCGCCGACTTCTCACCGCGCGCAGTTTACACATCCGGCAAGGCTTCTACTGCAGCTGGTCTTACTGCTGCCGTGGTGCGTGATGAGGAGAGTTTCGATTTTGTTATTGAAGCTGGCGCCCTAATGTTGGCTGACAACGGCATCTGCTGCATTGATGAGTTCGACAAAATGGATCCGCGCGATCAAGTCGCCATCCACGAAGCTATGGAACAGCAAACAATTTCTTTGGCGAAAGCTGGTGTGCGTGCCACATTAAATGCGCGCACTTCAATTTTGGCGGCCGCAAATCCCATTAACGGCCGGTATGATCGTACAAAAAGCTTGCAGCAGAACATACAGTTGTCAGCACCTATTATGTCACGTTTCGACTTATTCTTCATACTCGTAGATGAATGCAACGAAGTTGTGGACTATGGCATAGCACGCAAAATTGTCGATCTACATTCGCATATAGAAGAATCCGTTGTATGTGCTTATACGCGCGAAGAAGTATTGCGCTACATCACATTCTCACGCCAATTCAAGCCAATTATTGGCGAAGAAGCGAAGAAGTTGCTCGTTGAGAATTATGGGCACTTGCGACAACGTGACACAGGTGTTGCGGGTCGTAGTACGTGGCGTATAACGGTGCGTCAGTTGGAGTCAATGATTCGACTAAGTGAAGCAATGGCGAAACTTGAATGTATGAATGAAGTACAGGAGCGACACGTAAAAGAAGCTTATCGGTTGCTTAACAAATCAATTATACGAGTCGAACAGCAGGACATTCATCTGGACGATGACGAAGGTAATGAAGATGCCTATATTGGCGATGTAGAAATGGAAAATAACGCTGCAGTAGCCAATGGTTCCACTAATATCATTGCCACGGATGGTGCATACGCAGAAGAGGTTGCTGAAGCGGGTGGAAGCGCTTTGCAAAAGAAAAAGCTTACATTGTCATTTGAAGATTATAAAAATCTATCCACTATGCTGGTGCTGCATATGCGTAACGAGGAAGCACGCTGCGAGACAGAAGGAGCCGATACTGGTATGAAGCGCAGTGATGTGGTTACCTGGTATTTAGAGCAAGTAGCCGATCAAATTGAAACAGAAGAGGAGCTTATCTCACGCAAACATTTAATCGAGAAAGTTATTGATCGTTTAATATATCACGATCAAGTGATTATACCTTTGAAGACAACTGAGCTGCGACAGCCCGGCAAGAGTCCGCGGCGCACCGAGGAAGACGCGGAGGAACCGGACGATCCATTGCTGGTCGTGCATCCCAATTACATTGTGGAATGAAGCAGAAGTATTAGGGACCACAAAAGACAAATTTCGCACGCAGTTACATTTTTTCCATATGAACAGTTTTGGTCTAAACTACTAGAATTAAGTTATATGTTATTGAATGCATTTTACTTCGAACTATGCATGTATGTATACATGGGTTCACTGTTGAGTACAAAAAAAAGGAAAACATTTTTATAAATCGAGATTTTTTAGTTAGTTCTTACTTCATGCCTAATATGAGAATTGCAAACACTTCAGTAATTACATAGTGGGTTGCTTTTTGGAATAGGGAAGATTTTTTCAACACCTAAACCCAATAGACTGTGAGTCAACTTGGAAATGCAGTCGTACAAACGGAAAACCATGCACGTTGCCAAATCTACCCGAGGAAACTCGTTGCGAGAACCTCCACTTAGCAAAAAACGAGACGCTCTTGAAGGGAAGGTGCTGCTACACCGTTGTGGCAATCCACATTAGACAAATCTCTGGAAGCTTTCTTTTTTCAAGTTTAAAAAGTACAAAAGCCATTACTTGTACTCAATACACGAATTTGATTTTATTTTATCAATTGCTATTAATTACCATATGCTGTAAATACAAAACTTTAATAATTATGTGTATAAATTGTTTTTGAAATGTAAGCAATACGACAGGGGGTATTACATATGTTAATGCTTAAAATTAGTTAATATTTAATATACGCTTATACCAAATACAAATGTGAGATATACCGATTCAGTGCAATGCATGGTGCAAAATCATTCAATCTACTCTTAATTCTCATCATCTTCAATTTTCGGCGCCAAATAGTAGCGTATATGTCCCAATTCAGCGATACGATATTCAACCACTAGTGGCACATCGGCCGACATCGACAGCTGCACTTGATTTGAAAGAGGCGTCGCCTTTGTGAATGCATTTAGGTAGCGGCAAGCAAATGTTAGTACGACAGGCTCTTGCATTTCGATCACGATTGCTTCCTCTTCCTTGTCAACGCTTGAAGTTTGTGCTAATTTCACATTAGCTGAGCCAACATCACCAGACGCTGAGAATTTTACACCTTCTTTGGTGCAGCAAATAACAACCGATTCACTGAATTGCGCCAAGTCACGGCAGATGCGTGCAAATTCCATTGCTGGCATGCGTACAACACATGCATAGTCTGTTTCCGGTATACCCAAATGTTCTTGGTCCAGATTCATCAATTTCATTTCGTAGTCCGACACTTTTTCTTGATTATGCGACTCAAACATAAAAGTTACAGTGTCGGCGTTATCCTGTGCCTTAATTGTCACTGTATCATCATTATTAGCGCACTTCAAAATTTTTGCCATGCTGCCCAGATTCATGCCCATAGAAAGGTTGCGATCACAGCGGAATTTATCGAAGCCATCTGAACGTAGCGTCAGAGAAACCAGCGAAACGTGGGAATTATCCATAGCTTGCAACTAGAATTATAAATTTAAAAATTAGTTTCGACACGGGTGGAAAACTTTATTGAACACTAACCTGTATGCCCGAATCGCTGCAGTCGAAGGTGCCTTCATTCAGCAAGTCTTTGATGGCGTCCAAGATTTTCTTCAAGATAGTTGCATTGTTTAAGCGTGCTTCGAACATCTTGATGTTTATTTGTAGTTCAAAGTTAAAAATCCGTTCAAATTGAAGCAGTTAATTAGATTTCACAAGCACACGACACGATGAATTTTTTTTGGAATGATCACTTTTGCAAAATTCCGCTCAAGATGGAAAGGCAAAACGCTTGTTTTGGCGCCAAATGTCAAAAGGGAAGGAATGTCAGCTGGTTTGACATTTAGGGTGACATCTAGTGTGCAATGGGAAAGCAGCTGCAATAGGACTGCCAACTCTCATCACAAAAGTCATGGCACAAAAAGGAACGTAAACTAACACTCGATTTACATGATTCAAGTAGTAGAACAATTCTTGTTCATTCTCTTTCATGAACCAAAAATACAAAATTACCTAATCAAAGAAGCAAGAAAAAAGTATATTTCTGAGCGTTTTTGCCATCTGCCTAAGAATGAAAACAAAAAAAAAAAAAAAACGAAAAAGGCGCGGTGATTGAGTGCAACTAGATTGGTATTTATTATAAAATATACAAAGTGAAACTTGATGACAATAAACAAAAAAAGTTCATAAAATTTGGTTTTCATGATTGAAAGTGTTTTACAATCGCATATCATTACCACGGGTTGATTTTTCAATGCCAACATTCTGTCCACAAATGTGCACCCACTTACTTCATTTTGTATGGAAAATCAGGTTATTTACGAGGTTTACGCGATTACGAGGCATTTGCGCGTTTCCATGAATACCCATTGCTTATTATTTAACTTTTATGGCTAGTTACGTTTCATTCTTACCTCGTACATTGTGTTCATTTGCTTTTATGTTTTCGTAGCAAAAGCGAAGTCGTTTGATAAAGTGATGAACTTTGGTTAAATCGATTTCCATACAAAGTTTGACAGTTCATTTGTCAAAATGATAAATGTATCACTTTATCAAGTTTATCAAGAGTTTTGATGAAGACCCCTAATATTTATACTAATGAGGCGCTAACGTCAGTTGCAAGACGAAATTATACAAGGAGGCAGCGGCAGAGCAAATACAACAATCCCATGTACATAGGCGTAGCCAGGTAGGGGCTGGGGTGCTCGAGCCTCCCCCTAACTTTAAAATTTTACTTATATATATATAAAATAGTACCCTGAAATGCCAGCTTAATAGGGTCGAGGCCCCCCCTAAATTTCATTCTGGCTACGCCGATGCCCATGTATTTTGTATTGCGGGTGTTATGCCAAATCTCAATTCACCCCAAAGTTTACATGTATTTTGTTTTTTTCTTTTGATGGGTGTGCTGTAACATCAGTAAAAATAAAAACAAAATACATGTAAGGCGAAGACATCAGCTGATCTAACAACACGGCGGAGTAACAGAGCTGAGCGAGAAATAACATTTCGTAT
>NW_023458557.1:74046703-74050679 GCF_013731165.1 Rhagoletis pomonella
AGTCTGTAATTTCAGATATTTGAATTAGGGCGTGTGTGAATCGGTAACAAAGTTCTATGGGCAGAGCTGCTGAATAATATTTTTACTATGGTGAGACAGTTTTGCCAATCTGCTGTGTGAAATGCAATATTTTTTGATAGCAGTTCATTTTTGATAACCACAGATTTATGCGGAATAAAATATTACAAATTGCAGTGAAATTAATATTTTAAGAACACATCTACCGTCGTTGATTGCAATTCATCAATTTAAGCTTTTATTTAACGAAAAATTACACACATCAACGATCTTTGCGATTGTCCAAATTTTCTATGCATTTGTTAAAAATTTCACTAGCCTCATGAGCTACTGAAATTTTATTCACCTCATAGTTGTTAAAAATTTATTCGGCGGGAATTTTTTTATCGATTCACACACGCTCTTAAATAATTTTAAGCAAAATTTTTGTTGAAACTTTTACTTCCAGCTCTCCTCTAAGGTAAAAGTAGTAAGCTAAAACAAAATCCGCGCTATCATAAAAAGGATTTTGTTTTAATTAATTTTTGAATTCTTTAACCTAGGTTCAAGAGCTTATGGTGGACACACTGCATCTCGAAATTATCCATTTTATCAACGCTTAAGTTATGGCTTATATATACCAAATACAACTAAAACTTTCTGGAGCTAAAAAAGTGCTACATAAATATGAAAATAGCTAATAAAAGAGCTAGGGTTTTCGGATTTTCGGAGCTAAATAGAAAAATAGAGCTAAATCTAGCTCCAGAAGCACCAAAATGTCATCAACCAATTATTGAAAAACCCGTATTTGTTAATATATTTTTGGATATATGAATATTTCTTGTG
The DNA here is from genome assembly GCF_013731165.1 of Rhagoletis pomonella. Taxonomy (NCBI): domain Eukaryota; kingdom Metazoa; phylum Arthropoda; class Insecta; order Diptera; family Tephritidae; genus Rhagoletis; species Rhagoletis pomonella. Next base: position 74,047,547 of record NW_023458557.1, read on the forward strand.
CGAAGATACAAATGTGACGATGTGTGCTTTTACGATTGTGCAATGCAAAAAGTAGATATGTGAAAATTATGCAAATGTATACTAACATTTGCAATGGGAGCAACTTTTTGATGATTTGCCGTCGGCATTTTTAAACGAATTCAAAATTTCTTTTTATTTTTTAACGATTCTTATTGTAGTTACTACGCTATTTTTAATGCAATAAACCGCAGTTTTCTAGCTGCCTTAGTTTTCTCACAAATCCACTTTAAAAAGGGACGCTTTGACAAAAAAAAAAGCGTGCAAATGATAATGATCTTTGATAATTTGTTGTCAGCATTTAAAAGCGAAGATAAAGTCGGTTTTTATTTTTTTTAACCATTGCTACGCTCCTTTCAATTCAAGAAACCGCAATTTTCTTGCTAGCAAATTTGCTATAAATATAAACACATTGACAAAAAACGTACAAATGCATTAATTGCACTTGTTAACTTCAAAGTAGTTTTTCACGAGAAGTTATGTTTATGAACATTTATGAACATATATTTCGAGAAAATATCATTTTTGAGAATGATCATTTTTCACTGCAATACTTGTATTATACATATGTATGTATGTAATTAATGGGGCATATTCATAGTCAAAATAAAGTCGAAACTAAAGTTAGTTACAGCTTTTCGACTTAATTTTCAATGGAATATCTGTAAAAAGCTGCAACTAACTTTAGAGACGACTTTATTTCTCACGCATGCGTATACATGGTATGTATGTACTTACATATGCACTACATATGTACATACAAACGTATGTGCATATTTCTGCCTAATAGTACGCTAATGCATACATATGTACATATGTACAACTCCGCATACATACATACATATATATGTACATAATTACGCGCATATTCAAATATGTACAACAATAACTATTTCATTCATAAACACATGCGCATATTTCTCAAGGCCAAGTAAATTCATTCATAAAAACAACCGCAGCACATCTCCCCGCAAATTCATCACCAACAAGCGCAACTTTGTCAATCCGACACAAAAATTCTAAAATCTTAAAATGAAGAAATCTCGGCCAGCCAAGTGAAAAGTGGCAACTATTTCTCTATAACCAGTAAAATAAGTTATCTCGAATCTTGGCAATTTTTGGTAATTTTTGACAAAACACTCTATTTCTCTGTTCCATACCAATATTTCAATCATTAACTAGTATTTTAAAGTGTAATTTTAATAAACATTAAATAAAAGTGTACGTTTTCTGCAGGAAAATACATTAATTTTTTTTTAATAAAATCAAAACTTGTAAAATCACAAACATATGAGGTTTTATCGGAAGTTCACAGATGTAACGTGGCAACTTAGCTCGTTTTCATATTTTTCGGTCCGAAATTGTAAAATTTTCGTCCATGCCGCGCCACAGGTGGGTCAATGTGCCTTGAACACCATTTACATATATACAAAAAAATTATTTTATTTATTTTTTAATATTAAAAATTTCTATACTTCCAAGCGTTTATAAAAATATATTTACATATATGCACGGACGATTTTTAATATTTTTCATCCGTAAGCAATTCTTCAGTACCATAAAAGATTCAAACACATCAAAGTACAAGCAATGCAACGTTCAAGCTAGTGCTACTCCACTGTACATGTGTATATGAATGTATGCATGTATGCGTGTAAAAAATGTCAATTCCAGTTGGTTTTTAACCATTTGAGCGTAGCAATTTTTTTTCGTTCCAGCTGTTAATAACACACTATTTTACAACGCTTTTTATGGTTAATCTTTATGAAAGTTACATGTATCGTCGAGAAAATGGTTACATGCAGAATTTTAAATTAATTAATATTATTCACCATACAAAATGTACTAGTATTGCTTTATTAAATGCAAACTTATGCGAAAATCTAAATATTTCGTAAACTCGGGGTTAATGGTTTCGCGCACGTGCCAATCCGGTGCCGATTCGCAGAAATTGAATAATTTGTGTTGATGGCAGCGGCGAGGGGAAGACGAAAGCCGACCAATCGCACATTTGTATGTACATATATGTACATTTATAAATGCATACATACTTACATTTTTACGCGTTTGTCTTTTTGGCAGAATGAAAAATTCGATGACAGAAATAACTTCACAAATATGTACTTTTTAGATTTAGGTTTATTATATAAAACACAAATAATACAATTAGTATAATATTTATATGAATGAAATTATATTAAACCTGTAAATAAAAAATAGCTGAATTAAAATAGAAGATGAAATTAAAATTTACTATAATTATTTATTAATATCGAATTGATTGGTAAATTTATTAAAAATATGTACATAAAATATAAAATATTAATAAAAATGAGCATAAATATCTGAAAAAAAACGAAATTAATAAATTAGCTTCTGAAATAAAGTGAAAAATAACGAAAATTTAGCTCATATATATATGAGAAGATGACGGCAGACTTAGTTACTACCAAGAAATATGTATTTAGTAGCTTAAGCCCCCACACCCAGCGATCGGAATACAATCGCTTACGACAAGGTGTCTGCCGCGTGGGGGAAAAATATGCACATGAGTAGCGAAGTTGCCACCCATCCAATGGCAACTTCTTACACGACTTAATTAGTATTGTGGCGAATACTGCGGCAACACAAAGCGAACAACGAGAAATAGGCAGAATGTTCGAAGAATGACGTAGAATGTTCCACAAAGAGGAACGTCAAGTTGGATGAACACTGCGAACAGCGAGAGAAAGAGAATGAGCGATAAACTTCAGAATGTTCTAGAGTTGCCATAAGTGCCAGCGCAGGTATATAAGGGCGCCGCCACCACGAGGTGAGTTAGTTACAAGTCAGCAAGCTACAAGTAAAGTGAGCGGAGAATCGAGTTGCGAATAAGCAAGCTATAAGATTAATTGTGTTAACAAGTAGTAAAGCGTTGTTATTGCTTTAACAAGTATTGTAAAGTGTTTTTACTGTATTAGCAAGAATTGTAAATTGTTTGTTGTACAATAAAGTTAATTGTACTACAATTCGGTCATCGTTAGCATTTATTTAACAATCCAGCGATACGAGCCCGAGTATATTTGGGTAATCCCTCAAGGTTTCGAGGATAATCGTAACAATTGGTGTCAGAAGT
>NW_023458557.1:74050779-74054628 GCF_013731165.1 Rhagoletis pomonella
GTGTGACAGCTCTAGTTGCTTGTTTTGCGACTTTTCTTTTCAACTTGTTCAACTGATTTTTACAGCGGCAAATCTAATAAAAATTTATAAATTTAATAGTTATTACGATTAAAATGGCAAATGACTATTATGTAAATATTTCGGTGACGCCTTCGTGCTCCTCATCGCGCTGGTTGACGGAGGAAGTGTTTAAATTGATCGATATGGTGCAGCATGATGAAGCCATCTATAATCCGCGTCATAAATATTACTTTTGCCGGCCATATGTAGAGAATTTTTGGCGTGAGGTCGATCAAAAGTTAGAAAAGAATCGTAAGTAACATGGAAATGCATAGGGGATAAGATTTAGAATATATAAACACTGGGTTACTGATTTTAGCTGGCGCTAGTCTTGCAAAATGGACAAATTTGCGTATATCTTTTCGACGGGAATACACTAATTATTTGGAAGAAAAAGTGCCGCCTTGCTGGACTTATTTTGATCGAATGTTTTTCCTGCATCCCTATTTGAGGAAGTAAGTTACTATAGTAAACATATTCAGGGTTATCGCCAATTCCAAGTGAACAAATTGCTTCTATGGTTTTAATAGGCAAAACAAAAACAAATTGCAAAAATTGTATTTGTTTTGGTTAATAGTTTTTTCGAGAATATTTTTTCACGTGGAATTCGCACTAATAGTCCATTACTTATTTGTTGTATCCAGAAAACATACACAACCTAAATCGCTGGATTCACAAGTACAAGATGCGTTGGTACGCATTAGTTCCCTATCTGATCGTTTACAGCGTGAGCGCACAGCTGCGGTGGCTACACTTGGTGGCAGCAGCACTACCGGAGAAATACACGGTTCACATTTGCATTCTCAACAGCCACATCATCAGCCACTTGATAATTATTTGGAATATTTTGATGATCCGGAACACAATTCCGATGACTTAGATGATGTTATTGATGATGAACAACGGTCGCGTTTTCGACACACCGAGCAGCACATACACACACTCAATAATGACATAAAATCCGAATGTGATGATGTTAAATCGGACGTTGATGATTATGAGCCAGAGTCATTGGTGCGACCAGATGAAGAAGATAATGAATTGGAAGAGATGGAAATGCGCAACTTCATGATGGATTCTTATGCTAGTAGCAGCCCACAAATACCATTAGAGGAAAGGCGTGCACAGTTGCGTGTGCAGCAACTGATGCGTTTACAAGCACGTTCCTATCAAGAAGAATTACGCATTAAACGGCCACGCTCGCAGGAAAGCATAAGTAGCACCCAATTGAATCATGGTAATAGTGGGGGAGGTGCTGGTGGCGGAAGTGTTGGCAATAGCAGTAGCATCAGTACAATTGGTAGCGGTGGACAGCCCAACACCAATGCTGGCACCTCTATTGGCGGACACACACGCATGCCTTCCACTGCCACTAGCTCGGCTACATCGCATACAAACGTTTCATTCGTGCGACCAACACTTGCGAAACCAATGGAATTAGTGAGCACCACAACAAGTAATAGTGGCAGTGTGGGTCTCAGCGTAGGAACTGGCGTTAGCGTTGGCAGCACACAAATAAATATTGATGCCGACTTGAATGCAAGTAGCACAACAAATGTAAGCAGTCAAGTAGCATCCGCTTCGACCGTTTTAAATCAACATCAACGCCACACCGGCAATGCCCATCAGAATCATAATTACAATAGTGTTAGTGCTGGCGGTAGCAATAGTACGCATCATCGTTTAGAAATTGTGGGCGTACCAGCTGGCTCTGGAGCTAGCGGTTTGACAGCAAGTGGTCAAGGCTCGGCAGGAACATCGGCGACAGCGCTCATAACTGCACCACCGGCAGCCGCTGCGCCTGCTGCAGTAGCTTCGACGCATGTGGAGTTGTGCGACTGCAAAACAGATCCGGATGCAATGTTCCTTATGAGTTTACTACCAGATATACAAAAATTAAATGGACGCGATCGAGGCAAAATCAAGATAGCTTTTCAAAACATACTACAGGACTATTTGTATCCAGATTAGTTGTAAACTTAAAGGAGAAATCAGAAATCCTGCTTCAAAGTGCCGTGTGGCGGCAGGGTATGTACGTTTTGAGCCACTACTATAATTTAAGTTTAGCGGTAGAGATTGCCATCTTTTTTTTTTGTTTTTACTATCTAAATGCTTAGGAATGAGTTTTATGTGCAATTATTCTTTCCCGTTAGCCCACGATTAGAGAAATAAGGCGATGTAAGTCAAAATGAATACGATTGAGCTAGTCTAGTAGAAAAATTAAATGATGGCATGTCTTTTACACTAGTGACTAGTCTATGTAGATCTTTATAAGAAACCTTTCAAACCTTATGATAAAAAGGCTTTGTTAAAAATAATTCCCCGCATAGCTTGCAAGAAAAATTCCATCATTAGGATTATAAGCATATTTAGGTTATTCACACAAACAAAAATATGTACACTAAACAATAATAATCTTCAAGCAGATAAACTATTAAGTAGGAAAGTGCAACAGTATTCCTTACATTCATAAAATGTTTGCATATGTGATGCTTATAGTATAGTATATTTTTAAGATTATATTTATATGCGTACATTTATATGTAGGCCACACATACCCTGCAGTAAAAAATGGAGGCGGTCCTTTTGTAACAAAGTCTTCAAATGTTGCACGATGGATTTAGAATAGTGATCTGATAACTATTCCACAGGTCGAAGTGGAGTTAAATTAAAAATAATAGGCAAAATACACCACACAACATGTCTGCGCAGATTGTCTCGTCGTGTATTTCGCCGCTTTATGTTTGCACAGATGGTCTCACATACGCTCTGTGTAAACTCCAAAAATTTTGATATTGGTCGCCGAATTTTGACATAATTGATTAGCTTTCATGAAGTGTAGACCTGCGCGGATAAACATGGAGGAAGATAATCAATTTCTGTTGAAATTCTTTAAAATGTAACATTTTTTTAAATGTCTGTATGGTGTATGGCGTATTGTGTGATATCCGCACCGCGGAGAAAGTACTCGCGATGCGCAGACTTTCTGTGCGGTGTATTTGGCCTATAAAAAAATTAGTACGATCCTTAAAAAAATGTGGTAAGGCCAGTTTTCAATGGCTTTTATCGTCAAGTAAAAACATATAAGGGGTATTCTCGGAGTGTTGCATGTAGTTCGGATTCTATGGAATGCAAAAATACTATTCCAAATTTGCAAGAGCACGAGATCGCCCATGACAAAATAGTAGCACGCATAGGCAGCAAGCAGTGAAATTCTGTCTCAAGTGCAATAACAAGATACAGCAAAAAAAATGAAGTAAGCGAAATGAGAGAAATATCCCAAGAAACATTTAGGTTTGAGCTCAACTTGAGTTTAATTGAGAACTAAGGTATTTCTCAAATCTCCAACGTTGTTTCTCAACAGTACCTCAATTGGAGGATCATAGCGTTCTCAACAAAAAGGGCATTTTTCTTTGTATGAAACAGGGATGGGCGAAATCAAGAAAATGAATAATTGAATAAAAAAAAAATAAGAATAAATTTTCATTCATCATTTCAAAAATTTTGAATGACGAATAAATTTTTATTCTTTATTCAAGCACTTTAGAATAATGAATAAATTTTTATTCTTTATTCAAACATTTTCGAATGATGAATAAATTTTTATTCTTCATTCTAGCACTTTCGAATAATGAATACATTTTTATTCTTTATTCAAACATTTTCGAATGATGAATAAATTTTTATTCTTTATTCAAACACTTTCGAATGATGAATAAATTTTTATTCTTTATTCAAGCACTTTCGAATAATGAATAAATTTTTATTCTTCATTCAAGTAATTTCGAA
>NW_023458557.1:74054638-74055349 GCF_013731165.1 Rhagoletis pomonella
TTCGAATAATGAATAAATTTTTATTCTTCATTCAAGTAATTTCGAATGAAGAATAATTTTTTATTCATGATTCAAGTAATACTGAATAACGCATAATTTTTCATTTATTCTTTCTTTCTTGATCACAGTACCAGGTAGACGATTAGAAAATTTAATATTAAAATCTACATGTGTATGCATATAAGCATGAATTTGTTTAATTATCTGTATATGTACATATATAATACGTGAAGGGATTTTTTGTCCAGGTCACCAGATCTGCACTGTTCATCCGTTTTTAAAAAATGAGGTGTCGAATGAAAGGGCTCGCGCTGTAGAAGTGCTATAAGATTTTACTTTTTCGAAAAGAGTTGCCCCGTTTAAAAAATTGATTTAAAAGTTTTAAACATAAATAAATTAATTAGTACAATATGGGTATCAAGCTAAATGGTTTTGAAAAGGTTTTTATATTTTTATTACATACAAGGGGGTTGCCACCTATTCATAAAAAAAATTAAATTCAATTTCAATTATGGAAATTAGATAAGTGAAATATGCATCACAGTATAGGTGTCGGGCGAGAGACGTTTTAGTTTGGAAATATTTTAATGAGGGTTGTCACCTAATTTAACAATCGATAGTAATTAAATTATGCAGAAGTTACTAAGGTATGTGAAATAATAAAACATGGGTGTCAAGCAAAAGTGAGTTCAGAGCTTTACTTTTAGCATC
>NW_023458557.1:74055449-74056278 GCF_013731165.1 Rhagoletis pomonella
TATTCATTATTCGAAATTACTTGAATGAAGAATAAAAATTTATTCATCATTCGAAAATGTTTGAATAAAGAATAAAAATTTATTCATTATTCGAAAGTGTTTGAATAAAGAATAAAAATTTATTCATCATTCGAAAATGTTTGAATAAAGAATAAAAATTTATTCATTATTCGAAAGTGCTTGAATGAAGAATAAAAATTTATTCATCATTCGAAAGTGTTTGAATAAAGAATAAAAATTTATTCATCATTCGAAAATGTTTGAATAAAGAATAAAAATTTATTCATTATTCTAAAGTGCTTGAATAAAGAATAAAAATTCATTCGTCATTCAAAATTATAAAAATTATGAATAAAATTTTATTTTTTATTTGAATAAAAATTCATTCAAAAACGCCCATCCCTGGTATGAAAATTGTGCTGTTTCTCAAGTTGAGAAAATGCTAGTTCTCCGTTGGAACTCCAATGTGATTCTCCAATCGGTCTCAAACATATCATTTCAATACTGAAGTCGACATAGTAAAATAACTTACCTTTTTGATTAAAACATACATCGATTAATTTAAATATTCAGCCTCATTGCGCAAGACGTAAATTAGGCTAAATTGTACGACCCGACAACATTGGCATTGCCTACTGTCGTGCTGAAATAAGTAAACGACGAAAATCGTCGAAAACTTTGCAGTGCTGCCAAGTTTTTCCGTTTTAATACACTAGTCGAGTGGAAATTTTAGGCAATGACGTGAAAATTTTGATACGATTCGACTCTCGAAAAATGACTTTCATTCGATACGACTCTTGCAATGAGGGTGATTATTTATTTTTTATTT
>NW_023458557.1:74056378-74071271 GCF_013731165.1 Rhagoletis pomonella
TTTTTTTTTTTTTTTTTTTTTTTTTTTTTTTTTTTTTTTTTTATTTTATTTTTATTTTTTTATAAGCTTATACAATGTTAAAAACAAATATATAAACTAAATTGTCATGCAAAGCTAGCATCAGAGGCTATCAGCTGTCCGGAAAGTATAACAATGGTTTAAATCCTTCTGAGTAGGTCGGTGTCTTTTAGGAATCCATATATTGTAATTAGGTGAAGACCGCTTGATGGGGAGTCACATAATGGACAATTATTATTTCGGCCCCTATCGAGAAGGTGAGCGTGAGTGACTATAGTGTGTGCAATTCGAAGCCGTATGAACGGTGTGAGCATGTTTGTTGGAATGGAAGATGGATAGTGTGGTTTGATCCGGGTTGGATGGATTCTGGCGTAGTGGTAGTTGTAATCGACACAATCAAGGGCTAACTTGCAACGTCTCTCTTCGTTAATAACACGATATATGTCGCTTTTGATGAACAAGCTGGATGTAAAAGTTGGGGTGAATCTTGCATCATTTGCCATTCTGTCCGCAAAAGTATTCCCGTCGATGCCAATCTGGCTAGGTACCCACATTATCTTCATTTTTTTTGGACAGCAGATGAGGCCGTCCCTAATGCTACTGATGATGTTGTTGGAGTTGTTACAATTATATATCGCACGAAAACAGGATAGGCTATCAGTGCAGATGATGTCTTTTCCTGAATTTTTAGTAGCATATTGAACAGCTTGGAAAATAGCAGTTGCTTCGGCTGTAAAGATGAAGCAAAAAGGAAAAAAGTAGACCTTATGTAATTGGTTCGTTATTATCGCTAACAACAGCAAAATACGTCTGTGTAGCCTTTGACCATTAGTGAAGACGAACCGCCAGTTATCCTGTTTAAGACGAGCCATAGTTTCACGGAACTCAGAGATGTAGACTGCGCTAGAAGTACTGGATTTAGGCGGGAGCGTAAGACGATCAAAAAAAAGATGTTTTTGAAACAAACCACGGGGGGTTCCGAATTTTACGCAGTTGAGGAATATTTTAGCGGCAAGTCATTTATTTTGGCAAAGGTGGCACATTTATAGATGGAAGATTGTATTTTTGGAGCACGTTTACGTGTCGTAGCTGTGTAGAACGTGTTTCGCAGCGTCTGATTGGAGCCGATGGAAAGTTTTGGGTAAAGTTTGCAGATGCTTTCCTCCATGTTATCCATAAGGGAAGGTAATCCGGATTCCGCCAATATGTTTTTTATGGGTGATGTAGGAAATGCTCGAAGGGATCTACGAATAGCAGTGTGATACGGGGCAGCAAGCATTTTTAAATTACTTTTTGAGTGATGGCCGTAAATTTCAAGAGCGTAGTTGATGACTGAAAGTATAATAGCTCTTACGACGTTAACCAGCAAAGCAGTGCCAATAAGCGAACGCTTGCATGACAGGTATTTTACAATATTTATTTTAGAAACAAGTATCTCTAAGATACTGACAATGTTGTTTAATGGGTGCTCACATCAAGCAAAATAAACTTAAAGAAAGTTTTTTTTTAAGTTTTCAATTATAAACATTAAGCTTACAAAACATAGATTTTTTTTGTTTATAAAACGCTTGAAAGTAAGCGTAATATAATCGAAAAGGAACATTGGTTATAAGCAAGAATGATAGAATACAAGATTGCGCCGATCAGAGAGGATTTTTGAGAATAACTTTTGTGTGACGTCACACTGGTGCAATTGCGAGAGAGAAATGCCAAAACGTGAGCAAGAATGGAAGAAGAAGAAAAAATTTTGCAAGGAAAAATGTAAACAAGTTGCACCAGTGTGACGTCATGCAAACAACGATTCTGTCAAATTCGTTAAGAGAGGAATAGCGGTCCGAGATCGGCGCAACCTTTGTATTCTCTCAATCGTGGGTTATAAGCGTAGAAATATAAACTTGTAATAAATGTTCATAAGAAAGCTTTTTTAAGCGTAAAAGTGTAAACTTATAATAAAGGTTCAAAAAAAGTTGTTTATAAGCGTATGAATATAAGTTTACTAAAAATTTTCAAAAGAAAGCTTTTTTATAAACATTTTTATAACGCTTTATTTGAAGATATTTCATTAAAAACTAATACACATACATACTTAACATCTAGAAACTAAAAGAAATGCGAATTTTCGGCGGACTCATCTACAGTCGCGAAAATATAAATAGGGAATAGACATTTTAGCATACAAATTCACGATAACACACAAAAATTAAGCATACAAATGTTAATTATTACATCTTGTTGCGTGTTTTCAATTACATGCGGTTATTGGCAAATTGGAAAAACGACATCGATGCAGGTATATATTCGGCATCATCGCCGCCATTCTCATTGATGAACTTTTCTGAAAAAAATTTAATACATTTTTAATTGAATGTTAAACTAAGAAAGGATAAGGAGAACTCATAATTTGAAGACTCGAATGCTCCACCGATTAGCGCAGCGGGTTCTGGATTGGATTTTTTTTTAACGCATCGGTTTTATTTAATTTTTTCTTTTAATAATATATTTTAAAAAACGAAAACACGTCACTTACGATTGAAAAAATGTCATATTTACTACTTCATGTCGTTGGCATTTGCATTTCATTTATAAGTTTAAGATATTTATAAACATTCGCTCTTAAAACTTGTTAAAGGTTTATTTGAAAAAAACTTTTAATAAGCTTAATATTAAAAATGCTTATTTAACGCTTATTATAGCAAACTTACTTTAAGTTATTTTTAAAAACATTTACTGAAATGCTTGTTGGGTACTTACTATCTAATACAATTCTAAGAAACTTAAGAGTATGTGAACATGAAATATTTACATTGCTGAAAGTTAGTGTAGGGAAAATACAATTGTTTTTTTCTACAAATATGTAGTAATTTCGATTTGGTGTAGGAAATTGAAGCGCCTGAGGAACGGGACCTTGAAGATAAAAGGGAGAGGATTTCCTCGAACGAAGAAACAGTCACAATAAGGTCAGACGATTTAGAGAATAGGAGAATGTCATCAGCGTAGATTTGATGACGGATATTGGGGAAGTTGGACAATAAAGAACTGATTTCGTCAAAAGCTATGGTGAAAAGTATAACCGAAAGAGGAGATCCCTTGGGAGTGCCATTATCAAGAGGAAGAGTGGGGGAGAAAATATTGGAAATGAGAACTTTGATTTTGCGTTTGGAAAGAAAAGATTTAACGAAATTATAAATGCGAGGGCCAACCTTCCATTTCATAAGTTGCCTTAGGACGACATGTATGCCAATACGATCAAAGGCTTTTTCAAAGTCCAGTGACAATAGCGAGACGTGATTTTTGTTGGATAATGCGTCAGATATGAAATGGTCAAGGTGTAGGAGGGCATCGATAGTGCTTTGGCCTTTTTTTAAAGGCTACTTGATTTATGTGGATAAGGTTATTGAAACTAAGATACCAGGAGAGCCTAGTAGCAACGATTTTTTCCATAAGTTTACTTAGACAAGGTATTAGGGAAATAGGTCGGTAACTAGTGACCTCGCAAGAAGGTTTGCCAGGTTTTAATATAGGAATTATGGCGCATGTTTTCCAGAGTAGGTGGAAAATACCAGTTGGAAATTATTGTTATAATGGTTTGTGAGGCGAGAGAGGAGAGGGGAAGGAAGGTGTTTAATGATGGGGTAGGAAACTTTATCTATACCAGGAGTCTTCCCTTTAACCGCGGATAGAGCTATTTGCAGTTCTAGTAATGAAATATCAGATTCGAGGGAAAGAGAGTATGGGAGGGCGAGGATAGTTTATTAGAAGAAAATTCATAGGGGAAATTGTTATCAGAGGGGGCATTACAGAAATTATTGGCGAATTCTAAAGCTATGTCCTGAGGATATAGTAGATTGCGCCGAGGGGTGTTAAGGGAAGAGATGGGAGAAAAAGTAGGAAAGCCAGACAGCTTTCTTAAGTTAGCCCAAATTTTTTTGGGATCAGAAGAAGAGTTGATGCTACTAGTGAATTTCTGGAAACAGTCAGTTTGGGGGGAAGTTTGGGGAGAAGAGATTTTGATTTGGATGGGGAAATGATCGCTGCCATGAAGGTCATCGATACAGTGCCAATCAGTTCTGGAGGAAAGGGATGAAGAACAAAGGGAGAGGTCGATATGTGTAAAGGAAGCGTGGGTGGAGAAGTGGGTAGGGCAACCATCATTAAGAACAACGCAGTTGGAGCTAAGTATGGCGTCTTCTATTTTTCGTCCTTTTGGATTAGCCAAGGAAGAGCCCCAAAGGGGGCTCCAGGCGTTAAAGTCGCCGGCCAATAAGAAGGGAGTAGAGCCAGGGGGGAAGAGATTAAAGAAATCGGACGAAGAAAAATTTGGATTCGGAGGGGAATAAGAGCAAGTGATTATGATTTTATTGGGGGAAAGAGTTTCTATGGATAGAGAGGAAATATTTGAAGGAAGTGGGGGGAGGGTGTTGTAGGGTATGTTTCTTTTAACTAGGATAGCAATCCCTTGTTTGCTGGTGGAGTTGCAGGGGAGGTTATAAAAATGACCAATGTAAGATTTAGGGGTATGAGCAGAGGAATTGGTGGGGAGATGAGTTTCATTGAATAATATAACTGAAGGATTCAATGTTTTAATTCAAAGTTCAAGTTCGATATAATTATTTAGGTAACCATTTATGTTCCATTGAAGTATGGATAACATAGTGATTTATTCAGAGAAAAGAAAAAAAAAATTTATATTTTTGTTAGAATAGATGTATAGTATGAAAATTTACTGTTCCATTACTGAGTGTGGAGGCGGGGTAAGGATGTAGAGAGAAGGGAAAGGGTTATGAGAAAGAGGAGAGATGCTGAATGTGGCAAGTGGAGAGGAGTTAAGGGGGGAGGGAGTAGAGTTGAGGGAAAGGGGTGAAAAGAGTGGGGAGGGGGAAGAGTTCAAGGAGGGTGAAGAGGGGGCGGGGGAGGTTTTCTTAGAGGTTTCAGGAAGTTGTTTTTGAAATAATAGAAGATTATTGGAGGATGAGTTGTCACTAATATTTGATGTTGGACAATTGTCGTTGAGGTTTGAATTTATTGTTGTTGAATTATTTTCTTTGTTAGTCGGCTTTTTTGAATTTTTAGTAGTGTCGTTGGAAATTTTCTTAGCCATACTGGCAAAAGAGGGGCCGGAGGGTATGGTAGGAAGTTGATTTTTGTAAATGGTGATTGTTTCACGCATAGTACATTTAATTATAGTTTTAATTTTTAGTATATCTTTGGATTGAATAAATTTAGGGCACGTACTTGAGGAAGAAGGATGTTCACCTGCGCAATTGGCGCAGTATACTCTGGTGCATTCTGTAGGAGAGGGATGGTTGGGTGGCAGGTTGCAAATCGCACAAGTTGGAGTATTGTTGTAACGTTTCGTTGTGTGCCCCAGCAGCTGGCAAGATTTGCAGCGCATAGGATTTGGGTAATAAGGACGGACGTCAAGGGTTCGCCAGGCGACTTCAATACGATTTGGTAGTGTGTATTTGTCGAAAGTTAGTAGTATAGCACCGGTGTTAACTCGTGAGCCTTTCTCTAGTCTGGTGAATTTGTGAACTGCATCATTGAGACGGATAGATGTTTAGTAGACAAAAATTTGTCAGCGATTTTCTGTTTTTTTTACAAAGAAAAGGCTCCCATCCCGAAGCGATGTGATATTGTTGACTTCTTTGCTAATTGCCTGTATACTTTTATAAACAACTAAGCAGGAGATGGATGCAATTGTTTTGTTGGAGTCCAGCGACTTAATAAGAAGATATTTGGGGTCGTCCTTATTTGTTATGGGTAATTCCGGGAAGATATCAAGCGTTGTATATTCAGGTTTTTTCCTTTTATTCTTATGACCTGGGGATAATAGGGCGTACCTATTATCGCCAAGTTTGTTGGCCCCGGGGCCATTGCGGAAAGTTAATTTAGTTATATGCAAATATAAGTATGTGTCGCGTATGTAGCACAAATATATAGAAACACATGGAACAAGTTTATTGCGCACAAACGCGATGCTAGGTTAGATTACTCGAACAGTTAGAATGCGAAATATTATGCACAAGCACAAAACTGGGAAAAATGCGGCCGTACGATTTGACAGCTCGGTTGCGACCAATTTGAATATTAATTTGTTATTTTCTTATTACAATAATTCACTTCACAATATACAGTCCGACTTTAATTCTGCCACTTGATTCACTTCGCGTTTGTTTTCTGTGAAGATTATTTATAGTTACTTTGAAGATTATTTACTCTTTGTTGGTAATTTTCCTTTTTATATAGCTTTAGTTTTTCACTTCATAATTAAAAATTCGTTTCTCTATCGCTTTGAGTTGGAAAATCATGTTAGATATCAGCTTGAGAACTATGAATTTCTTCAAGGTTGGGGAAATATTTTTTTGGTGTTTGTTGTGATGTAGCAATTCCAACAAAAAAAACAGCTAGCACATTTATCTTGCTATGTTTTTGGCAAAATATATACATGGGAGGGATAGGAAATGTTGACAAAAATAAAATAACAAAATAAAGATCATAGAAAATAACATAGTCGAAGTAAAAGCTGGGTTATGCCAGACTCAGACTTGACTTACCTAGAAGCTTAGACGCAATTACTCAGCGTGTCACCTCCCTGCAAATCAAAGTTCCCGAAATCTTATCAAAATCTTTAGGAGTATCTTATTTCTGTACCGTTTTTTTTTACGAATCTACACAGACAGTTATATGAAGTGGTTGGCACGAACTCGTAAAGAAATTTCTGAACAAAAAATTAAGCAAGTTCTGAAAAAATTCTGCAAGAAATTCTTCACATAGCATTTTTTCATTGCTTTACCGATTTTCTTCCGAAATTTCGTAAAAGAATCGATATCTGCACAGTTTAATTAATTTTAGAAAATTCGGCAAAAAATCGGATGAGATCTTTACGAATTTCTTAAAATTTCTCTACAGTTGAGAATACTCTGAAAAAATGGTTTGCACGGCTATTACATTCCCTCTTTGTTTTCATTCTCAGCACTTGTACTCGTAAAATTGTAAACGTTTAATTTGTTTTTACATCAAAATTGATACAAAATTACCATTAAAATAAATGTATTCACGCGAATTAAATTGTGATTGTTTTTATTTGATATTCTGTCTTTTTGAAAGTTTGTTTTTCGATTGCCAGATGAATTTCATTTATACAAAAAATTATATTTGTGTGACATATTTGTAGGGATTCTATTAAAAACTGAAATGGCAACATGATTTTCTCACTGCTCTCTTTGCACTTACAAATTTTACAAATTTACTTAGAAATCAAAAATCTATAGTTCTCGAAGTTTCTAAGTCAAGTTGTTTTTTTGGGTTACTACATAAACGCGCTGATCATTTGCCAGCTATGCAATTTTGAAGTCCACTCAAGTCAAAGTCTTGCATAACTGAGCTTTAAGAATTCCTCAAATAAGTTAGGGCAGTGTAATTACATATTTTTAAAAATAACTTTCCCAGTTACATTTTCATTATCATTTGTAATATTCCTAAGGATATCTACTAACAACAACAACGATAGCATTGAAAATTTGGATAAATTTATAAGATTTGTACTTTGCTCATATTTTTTTCTTTTTAGTTGTGCTCTTAAAATCTATATTTCTCAAGTTCTCTACAAATCTCTTATTTAAAATTATTACGTATTGTTTTTACACTCTTTTTTAATTTGCTGTATTTATGTTTTTCCTTTTTAATTTGTATTTTATTTTTTTATAGGACTCCATCTAATTTCGTGCTATGCAAAAATTCGATTAACATTTTGTAAAAAAACAGTATTTCTGGATATGAAAATTTTACTTCATTTTCAGTACAAAAATCTGTAGTTAACTGCCGATTCTGAGTTAAGTATGCACTGTGAATTTTGTAGTTTACAGTCATACGGTTCAGTGTCACATTTTAGGTTTCTAAACCACGGCTTACGCACATTTTGATTTATGCTGTCAGTTACTCCGCTGTCCCAATTAGTGCATTCCCTTTTAAAAAATTTCTTAGTCTCAGTCCAAAGTTTCCTTCTTATTTTGTTAAGAGCTTCTTGCGGTAACAGATCAATTATTAAGTTTTTTTCCAACATTAACCGCAGTTTTTGCTGCCCTATCCGCCTTCTCATTAAACACAATGCCAACATGGCTTGGTACCCATGTCATTGAAATTGTTTCGATGTTTGAAGAGTATACTTGGTTGTGTATTTCCGCAACCATATGTAATACTGTGTTTTTGATATTTTTCAGTTCAAGTTTTCCCCACTCTTTCTCCACTAATTGAAGCATCCGTAGCGAGAAGCTTGAAAATTGTTTTTTTTTATAAATAAATTTGAGGTTTCCTGAATGCCTTCAGTTTAAAATTTTTTTTGTATCAATATTTGGAGGTAGATACACATTGAATATGATAAAGTTACTATTTAGGCTGCTCGTTTTCGCAATAATAATCAGCCTCATTGCGTAACTCGTAAATTAGGCTAAATTGCACGACTTGACAATATAGACATTGTCTACAGTCGTGCTGAAATAAGTAAACGACGAAAATCGTCGAAAATTATACAGTGCTGGCGAGTTTTTCCGTATTAATACACTAGTCGAGTGCAAATTTTAGGCTATGACGTGAAAACGACTTGCATTCGACACGACTCTCGCAATGAGGGTAAATATCAAATGTTTTGTATTTTACTTTTGTGTATCTAATCTTTTTTTTAAAGCCGTTGGCAACCTCCCCGTACCCATCGGCCGTAGTTTTTTTTAAAGATTACAATTTCTTGTATACTATAAAATTTGATTTTTCCTGATGCGGAAGGTAAATTAATGTGGCTTGATCATTAATAAAACATTACGTTTACTTATCGTATGATCAACCGAAAGTAAAACCCTGCCGCCCATCATCCTTTATTTCACAGAATTGCATGTATAACATTTCCTAATATTACAGGCTTACTCTATGTTTACACTACGCTTATTATATTACACACTTATACTATGTTTACAAATCGCAACTCTGCCAATCCTGATAAAGGATCGACCTTGATCATAGATACGTCCTAAAGTAACTAATCGATCTGCAGAGGATCGCGCTCTGGTTCTCCTTATTCGGTGGGCTTCAATCACCCTGTCATGCGGGAGTCGCTAATGACATATCTATCATTTCCTAATGTTTTGTGGATCACGTAGGGGCCCTTATACTGCGGTATGAGTTTCTCGTTTCTTTCGACTGTCGTATCAACATTCCTCTCCCGTCCTTCATTAGGGCATATTTTATCCTGAAAAAATTCAGTGAATTCGTCCACGACAACGCCCCTCTGCTCGACACCGAACAAAAGGCGGCTAGTCGTATCTCGGCAAGTGGTATGGGTTGAGTTATTTATGGCGTACTTCGTCGATAATAAAATCGATCAGTCCTGTTTCGGCGATGTTGGCACGCTTTGCCAAAGCTTGCATATATAGCACATAGCATTGCATCGACCACTCCTTTTTCCTTGTCGAACTCGGCAGTCAGTGCTTTCCTCAGGGCTTCGTAGTCGACAAGAATACCGTCCCTGTTAATGAGCGGTGGAGGGCGAGTAGCTTGAAGTTGTCATCCGCTCCTGAGGAATCCATAATTTCCTCGAAATGACGCAGAAAGTGGAGGACCGAGTACGACACGTCAACGCCGTTGAATTTGGGGAGAGCATGCTCGATGTCCCCAAAGTCTAGCCGGCGTTTGCTGTTTATGGGGGCCCGGCACTCAAGCTCCTCGATTTGCTTCATCAGCGTCAAAATCTCAAGTCGCTTCTTGAGGGCTGTAAACTCCTCGTCTAGGTCACCAAGTCTTGGTGCGGCATCGGCATTGTAAGCGGCATCGGCAGTGTATGATTCGTAATATCGGCAGTGCGAGCGGCAGTTGGCATATTGTCGGCGTAAACAAAGCTACGTTAGTAACATGGGCAGTATTAGTAGTATCGGCAATTTCATTAAAATCGGCGGCATTTTCAGGAGCAGAAGTCGAGGCATTTGCTCTAGCTCCAACTACGTTTTGCAGTAGCTTGCGTAGCTGTTGCGTTGTAGCTGACGGCGGAAATTCCACCCCGGCTTCGCTGAGTGTATTCGCCAAGTCCTGTCTCGGGTTAGCCAATTCGATAGTTCCGTAGACTCCGTACGGAGTTGTCCTCACACCTGAGATGTAAAATTTGATTTTTCCTGATGCAGACGGTAGATTAGTGTGGCTTTATTTGTGATCAGTAATAAAACACCACGTTTACTTATCGTATGATCAACCGGAAGTAAAACCCTGCCGGCCATCATCCTTTATTTCACAGAGTTGGATGTATGACATTTCCTAATATTACAGGCTTACTCTATGTTTACACTACGCTTATTATATGAAACACTTATACTATGTTTACAATTTGCAACTTTACAATACCTACTATTTCTATACCATTTTGTTGAATATGGAAATGAAGGTAGCTTTTATTAGTCTTAAGGTTTTGTACATTATATTGAAGTATATTTGTTGGCGACGACAAGTCACATTAAATTTTATTGTCACATGTTTGACATCTTACAAAATACAAAGTAAGATAAAGGCAAACGTTGAACTTTAAATTGACTACAATACTAAAGACGAGAAACTAAAAACTTGTATTGTTCGCTGCTCGCCATAAACTCAAGTTGGCTGCGGTTGTTACTGGCTGAATTTACTGTTGCCATATGACGGCACCATGACATAAATTTAGGGTGCGGTTATACTACCAAGTTACCGGCAATCTTTATGCTCATTATACTGACTGTTTGTAAGTCTTCCATTTATACTTATTTTGCACGTGTTTTGAATAAGCTTTACTAGCGGCTCATCTTTGTTGATTTTAAATTTATTAATTAGGAGACTGATGGGTTTTTTCCAACTCAGAGACTTTACTCCAGTTCTGACTCTGATAAACAGGCATCGTTTTACCTATCTGCGGCTTTGGTCTGCACACATTAACTGTTGTATTACTTTGGACCTCTTTGGTCACGTTATTATACCTCCTCTTTGTTAATTTCCTTGTAGAATTGGGTCCTGGCCGAGGAGGTCAAATAAAAGCTTACTTCAATTTTGCCGTATATATGGCGTGAAATTGTATCGTTAAATTGTGTGCTTTATTTCCTATCAAGTCCAATACAATAGAGATATACTATCTTGGTAAAACATTTAAAATGAAACTTACGCTTTTGTGCGCTCCCCACGCTTCCATCTCCAGAACCACAATTAATTTTCTTTTCTAGAAGGTTTTGACGTTTTAGTTTCGTGTGGTTGGGGATGGAATTACAAAATTTATCGATAGAAGACATAACATAAAGGTACGAACACACTGTCAACAACAAGGGAACATGAAGGTACAAGCACACTTCTACAGCCGCGCCAACATTCCTGTTGACAACTTGGTCCCTGTTTATTGTTGGTGTCCTGTTTTCCTTTGTTCAAGGAAATTCTTCTTCATAATCCTTAAGTAACTAAAATCGGTTGTTATTTTCTACTTTTTAGTCCTATCTGAATAAAATTTTGCAATAGATACTAAAGTAATTGAAAAATTTTCTGATTTTGTTTTTTATGAAAGTAACTGTTTATTTATTGCATCTTTCAACATATACATACATATATATACATACATACATAAAAACTAATGGAAAAATTGATTTCTAAAGAAAATACTTGTTAAAATGACTTCATGCTTATGGCCGTCCAAAATGCTAGTTTTATTTTTAATCACTTGTCAGCTAAGCGAGTGTCCCGCTCTTGGCGTGTTTCAACCGCTCTCTCCAGCGCTTTACGTGCCTTGTCCTTTAAACGGACATCGCGCTGCTTTTCCGGAGCGTCTTTGGCCTTTTTTCGCCGCTTCGCCGTTGGACATCTCTTCCTCTTTCTTGTGTTGATTACTGTGTTGAAAGCCGACACATCAGCTTGCCTCTCCGCGCGGGCTTCACGCAAACGTTGAAGCCTTGCTGCATGCTCCTCAGGGGTCTCAATCAAACGTGCTAGTTTTATTTTTAATCGCTTGTCAGCTAAGCGAGTGTCCCGCTCTTGGCGTGTTTCAACCGCTCTTTCCTGCGCTTTACGTGCCTTGTCCTTTAAACGGACTTCACGCTGCTTTTCCGGAGCGTCTTTGGCCTTCTTTCGCCGCTTCGCCATTGGACGTCTCTTCCTCTTTCTTTCATCGTTACCCATCGTCACTAAAAGTAATAGCCTATTAATTTTTCATTGGAAGCGATAAGTTGAAAGGCCGTTCACACCAGGCGATTTTTGCTTTCAAATAAAAGTTGCCTGTAAAATCGCCTCATGCGAACACCGTATTAGCTTACAGCGCAGTTTGTTTTGCTCATAGGCGGCATACACGGTGCGTCTGACTCGCGAGTCATTTGTGTACGTGTTGACTCGCCTTCGACTACACATAGTTGAATCATTGAGAGTCATGCCAGGAATTGTGTCGGTGTAACTAACAAATTTTTATTATCACAAACACATTCAAACCGACTCGCGAGTCAGACGCACGGTGTATGCCGCCTATAAGACAGTCAGCCGAAGCATCCAGTTTAGAAATTAAATAATTTTTCACACAAGCAAAAGCACAAATACAATACCAAATACACACCTACAGCCCGCCACAAACAATTATTATTGTTTTCGCAAAACACTGAATAAGTTAGAATAGAAATTTGCTTCGTCACTGCAATACACAATCGCGTTGCTCCGCCGGTAACGCAATGTTGTAGTTTGCTTGCGATGAAAGAGAACTATAATTTCAGTCTTCTCATAAAATTAAGCACAGTGAAAAGAGAACAGCAGACTATACAAGCAAAATGTTTTGTGTTCACGTTTAGTATGTGCATACATATGTACATACATACGTATAAAACTGAATTAGTAAACGTTAAAATTTACGTTACAATGCATCCTTCCCAGCAAGAACAGTGACGGTCACTTTCCTAGTGACGTGACCGTCAAGCGTGCCCGCTTTGTTCGGCACGTTTTGCTATCACATTCTTAACACGTTCGGCTTCATTTAAATTTTGCGGGTGGCTACCAGAGAATCACTTAATTTTTCCATACAAAATTGAAGAGCGGGAATTCCCGCTTTTTTTTCTACAGGATCAATTTTTTAAATAGTGTGAACAAATTACGGGAATTCCCGCTATTACCGGAATTCCCGCATTTAATTTTTCAAGAGCATTTTTGTGTGCGCGGAAGAAATTGCGGGAATTCCCTAAAGAAAGATTTATTAACATATCTTTATTTTTACTTAAATATCTTTATTTTTTCAACGTATTATTATACACAAATATTATTTTTTGGTATGATATATTTCAAAGCATTCGGCGGCGCATAGCGCCATCTTGTCAGGACAGTTCTTGCATTGAAAGCTTGTCTCCTTCCGGACTCCGTTTTTTGAACACACCTTACATCTCTTTTGGTAACTTTTGTTTTTTCCTTGATTGTTATGTCCGAAAGGGAAGGGAATTTTCTCCGGGAAGTGATGGATACTCATGTCTATTGGACAAGTCGCACTTTGCGCCTTTGGAGGGCGTCCGCGAGATGTTACGAGATTTACCAAATCCTTGCCTTCCGTAACATTGGATTGTAGATTGAACAAGCTTACTATAAGTTCATCACGAAAATCTAGAAAGGAGCAGTTCGGATGAAACTGTTTGTATATGAAAAATGAGTTCCATACAGCCATGTCCAGAATGTGAAATAAAACCTTTTTGTACCATCTTATTGTTTTTCTGGGACTTGAATAATACGACAATAATTGGTCGGCCCGATCAATTCCTGACATGTTCTCGTTATAAGCAGCAACATCTATTGGTTTCATCTTCTTGTGGCCTCTTCTATTAGCAACTTCGATTAGACGTGGGTGGTGTGCCGTAGTTATGGACAGAACGTCACGTTTGTCTTTCCATTTTGTCACATAAACATTTCCTGTTCTTCTCCAAATATACTCGCCTCTTTTCAGTTTCTTACTGGTTATACATTTAGGGCTCGGCTTACGATTGGAACGTAAAGTGCCAGTAGAATGGGTTTTATATTTGAGTAGCGTTTCGGACAAATCAACGCTCTTATAATAATTATCCATATACAAATGATGACCACGGTTGAGGTATGGAGCCATAAGTTTTAAAACTACAGCTTTTGTTTTGGATCCTGTGATCTCTTCATCTTTTCCAGCATATATTTTTACATTTAAAATATACCCATCCTTTGTGGTAAGTTCGTAAAACTTTATACCATACCGAGCTCGCTTTCCCTTGTTGTATTGTCTAAAGGATAACCTTCCTCTGAAAAGCATAAGCGATTCATCTAAAGACAAGGCTCTATCTGGTTCATACGTCTTTTGAAAGTTTTTCAAAACCAAATGGAGCATCGGCATTATTTTTTGCAATTTTGTATCTTGATATTCTTGTTGATAAGGCATATGACAGCTGAAGCATCTTAAAATTTGCTGAAAACGTCTTCCAGACATTACAGCACCAAATATTGGTTGATAATACAATATATCTTTCGAAAACATTTTCTTAATCGACGGTTTTCGGTTTTGGCCTTGTAATAGGCACATGCCTAAAAATTGAAGCATTTCATATTTTGTTATTGCAGTAAATTGCATCTTAGGCCGCTTTCGTGTTGATGGCTTAGGGTCATTATCTTCCAAGTGAATCCCATAAGCATTGCTGGAAGAAACTAATAACTCTATGACGTCATTATCAAACACTTTTTCAAATATCATTAGCGGGGATGTTTCACTATCAATTTCATCCTGAACTCCCCAAGTATGAGCAAAGGGGAAAAGTGGTATTGGTTTTGTTGTTTCACGCCAAATATCGTCACATTCCACTTCACAAATATCGGTATCATCCTCGTAGATGGAATCTTCCTGATGTGTTGT
>NW_023458557.1:74071281-74072888 GCF_013731165.1 Rhagoletis pomonella
AAATATCGGTATCATCCTCGTAGATGGAATCTTCCTGATGTGTTGTGTTGTTTTCACTCTCATCGTCATCACTGGAACTAACCTTCTCCTCGTCTGATGAATTTTCGTCTTCTGCATCACCAAATATTTCGTCCACCAAATTTTGCAAACTTTTCTTAGCCATATTTTATTACAAAATACCATGCACAACTAAGACAAAAATTATATTTATTTTAGTTTTACAAGAAAAAGTAAACTTTCGCATTTGTCACACTCAGAGAATCAATTAATTTCAACCACATACATTTCCTATGCACTTTTGTCGGGAATTCCCGCATTTCGTTTTATTGAAACTTCCCCTCAACAAAAAAAAAATTACTGGCACGTTAACTTTGAATGGGGATTCCCCAAATTAAATTTGTTTGAATTGCGGTTGGCCTGTCAGGGATGGTAGTTCAAGACTTTACCAACACTAATAATGTGCAGTGATAAGAAGCGGACCGTTTTTGACGGTTGAAAAGCTCTATTCAAATAGCGCGGGAATTCCCGCAATTGTTTTATTGAAGGAAACATGAATGACGGGAATTCCCGCACTTCAGCCGAACGTGTTAATAGTGAATCAAAAATGCTCCCAGAAGTTCTGTGTACGTGTGATTTTTCAAACCAAATAGTTTGCTTGCTTGCTCATATGTGAAAAGATTAGCATGACTACTTACTCATATGTAAAAGATAGCTCGCACAAAAAAACAATAGATGGCACTCCAATCAAAAATTATTACAGGTGTGTTAGTAACACCATAAAATTTGCGTTTGTGTTGGAGATTCGGTCACGCTGGTTTTGCTGGGTTGCTTTCAACATACGCACCTGCATATATGTATGTACATACATACGAGCACCAATTAATTTGCTTTAAAGAAATGGCGTGTCGTCTATTTCCGCTGTAGCGAACGTAGTACATAGGGCGACATCTAGATGTCATCTACCTCGCCCTATTCACTACAGATGTCGCCCTATGCACTAGACTTTTTTATAGGAACTTTGCAAAGCAAAGGTTTTATGGTGTCGGACACACAACATTGAAAGTTTCTGGATCCACAACATTGAAAGTTTCTGGAGCTACAACATTGCAAGTTGATAAAAGCGTTGTAAAATGGGCCATTTTTCATTGCAACATTGTTGCGAATTGGGCTTTTTGAGGTATCAATCAATACGCAAAAGTCACCTCTATGCTGATTAGAGTACAACTAGATACACAATTTGCATTCACAATTGAGTTACTTAACTCACCCTGACTCAGCTGCGCGTCTTTTGCGCTACGCTTGCACTGTCCAACGCTTGTTTCCCGCCACTTTCAGCAAGCTTTCCTATTTAATTTTAGGCATTTTTATAAAAATTCAGTTCATTCTTTAACAAAAGCTATGTAAATCCGATTTTAAATTGTGTGCAATATTAAAACAAAAATCAGCAAGCTTTCCTAAACATTTTAAACTTTTTAATCTGACTTCGTTTCGAACTAGTCCTCATTCTGTGGAATTTCGTCGACTTATTTGCATGTGTATGTATCTATGTAGAAAAATCGATATCGGCTAATTTAGTGGGAAATTAGACTAAAACTTTTCGTCAATTT
>NW_023458557.1:74072898-74080527 GCF_013731165.1 Rhagoletis pomonella
TCGATACTTTTATTGGTATCGCAACATCCCTTACTTGTAAATATGCAAAGGCTGCACTTGTCTAAACCAAAGGCTGCAGTAGTTAAAATCCCTGCACCAGGGAATGTGGACGGACACACAAATGATCCTGACCTGCACAAGAAAAAAATAATTATTAATATTTCCACTTTCGCTTTTATGAAGTGGTATACTTACTTGTAAATATGCAAAGGCTGCACTTGACTAAACCAAAGGCTGAAGTGGTTAAAATACATGCACCAGCAAAAGTGGACGGACACCCAAATGATCTTGACCTGCACAAGAAAATATATTTATTAATATTTATACTTTTACATGTAAGTATGCAACGGCTGCACTTGGACACACAGGGTTCCTAGTACGCAAAACTTACTTGCAATGGTTGCACTTGTTGTAAAACGCTACTTTTTGAATACAAATTATCAATAACTCCGATACCCTGCAAATAAATATATAAATTATTGTTCTAATTCAAAATATTTCCATTATTTTTGATTTTTTTGGCATACTTACTTGAATTAGCGCAATAGGAAAATGAATTTCCACGAAACAATCGATGAAAATATCGGCAGTGTTGCCTATTTTTATACAAAGACAACATTTCTCATTTCTCCTTGTATTTAGGGCCTGTGCCAATTGATAGAAAAGTTCTCTGGATAGTAAATTTTTGACAGCTATGAGGTGAATAAAAATGTTTGAAACGGCAGGGCTAGTGAAAAATTTGACAGCAAGCATTATCAAGAAGAAGAACGAACAACGTACGTATACACATAAATTAAAGAAAACAAAAGCGAGTGGAAATAAAAGAACATGGTCCCGCCGGCAAAAAAAATAAAGAAAAGCTATATAACTTGTAAGATTTAATTTCACATTTACATATGAAAAGGCGTTATGTATTTTTTTAATTAAAAATACTATTTTACAGGGAGCAGTTCAGAACGCAGAATCCTTCTGGAAAAGCGCATTGACAAGGATGTTTGGTTCAGTTCAAAGAACGCCAACAGCAACGAAGGCTGGAAGTGAGTAAGAACAATATAAATAATTTGAAGACTTTAGCAAATGACTTCGTACTCCACTGACCATCCGTGGCGCTTTTTGGGAATGTGAGTTACAATTTTTCGAAACGAAGCAGAGGACAACCTAAGATACATTTTTGTAGTCTTGCTATCGCCGTTCATAATGCTGCTTAGTATTTTGGAATAAACGTCTTGTTGCATGTACATAATACCCTAAAATGACATATGTTTTTATTGGAAACAATTGTACACGGTTTTAAACATTTTTGTGAACACACTTACGTGTTTTTATTTCTAATATTACTGCTAAAAGGTCTAATAAATGCATGGATTTCAGTTCCAGAAGAATTGAAATCATCAAAGGCAAATATTTTCTATATAATTGCTGCATTTTATAAATAGCAAACTCGATTTCCAGCAGTAAAAAGTTACGAATTGGCACAGCAGAAATGTAAAATTTTCTCACCATAGAAAAAAGTTTTTCCACCATAGAACTTTTCTATCAATTGGCACAGGCCCTTAGTAGTAATTTCACTAAGTCAAAAAAGAAAGCAGCATAGGCCAGGTTTTCCCACCCTTGAATACACTAAATATTTAAATATAAATTTTGGATAAAGTTTGGAATAAGTGAACTTATTGAATATGCGTGTAATCGATTCAGCTGGCCACACAGTTAATTAGTTAGCGTGGTGTTCATGCGCTGAAACTCATTTGTTATTATTATCGGCCGCATATGTTCGCTCCGCGATTCGTGGTGATCCAAACTGTGATATTGTCAACGTTTCAGGAGGATGTTTACTTGACAATACTTTGTTGACAATATGTCGGATTAACTCCTACCCTCCTTAGTTAGTTAGGTTCGTCCCCGATCCTTTGTTTGATTCTCTCAACCACTCCATCAACTGATTTTTTCAATGAACGCTTTTTGTATTTACTTGTAATGAGCTTTATCACTATTAATGCTATGATAATTGTCAGCACAGCAACACAAATTATCGTTTTTGTGTCGATTTCTTGTTTTAATACATCAATGTGATTAATATTCTCTTGGTTCAAATCATGAACATAATTTAGGCTAAATGTTTCTTGGTGCCCAATGAAATTTATTTTCCGGTGTGTTGTTGTTCCGGGTAAACGGCTTAGAGCAGCGTTTCTGTTTCGAAATTCGGTACCATTTATTATGACTTCCTCCTGACCTCGACTGTGTCATATTTAGTTGATAATAATGATACCGTCATCAATCTCATTGATGTCTTTATTATGATTATGGGACGTTGAACAGTTGGCCGTTTTTCCCGAGGCCAGTTGTTGTCCGCAGGTAGCTTTTTTAACATCGATTTCCATTAAGTGAAAGCAGGGTTTTCGATTAATTAATCTATTTTTAAATAAATACTTGTAACAAAAAATTAAACTAATTCTTTTTTCTTGTACAATGAAACAGATTAAGTACATAGGCCACCAAAAAATTGAAATTTTGTTCTCCCCGTCCAATAATTGTTATTTTTTTGAATATCTAATGCGCGATTTCACCGATCAATTTTAAAACTTATCTTAGGTATGTTAAATTAAAATGCATCTTTGTTGTTTTTTCGAGCACGTAAATATTTTTTTATTGATGCCATGTATATTTTTGGATTTTTAGCAATTTGCATGAACATCCAAATTAAATTTGTACTTAAACACCAGCAGCATTCGTTAAAAATAACCATAAATAGACTAAGTAAATCAGCAAAACTTAAGTAATTTCGAAGTTAACGCTAAGAAAATAACTTTTATCAATTTTCTTAGCGTTAACTTCGAAGTTACATAAGTTTTTCTGATTTACTTAATCTATTTATGGGTGCTTTTAACTAACACTGTTTGCTTTTAAGTAAAAATTCAATTTTTACTTAAATAATTTTTGGCTTTTCATACAAATTGCTAAAAGTCTTAAAATATACATACATACATATAAAAAAACAAAAAAATCTTGACGTGCTAGAAAAAACCGAAGATAGATACCTAGATATTCAAAAAATTACATAATTATAGGAGGGGGAAAAATTTTAAATTTCGCTGGCCTGTGGTATCAACAATAAAAAATTCAATCAAACCAACATTATAACTTTTTTAATCTATGCGTTTTTCTATAAATGGAAGCTTTGTGTTTGTGGAAGGCTTGCTTAAAATTTGCTTCATAGGCTTCGTAAGTTAAGTTTTTCTCCTTCAGAGCATCTGTAAAAGAGTATATATTTATAACAAAAGAATTACAGAAAAATTTGGTATCATAACCAAAAAAAAAACGTATCAAAAAGCCTAAAACTATTAATTGCCACCTTATTTTTTGCGCCATCCCAGTAGATTTTTAAAATGAACTCGTCTCCAAAAATCTCACCGATAAATTTAGAAATTGGCCTTTTTCCGAACTTGCTTCTTAGATAAGTAATCTGCAATGATATTAATCATTTATAAAAAAATTATAAATATGTGCGTGTATTTAAAAAAAAAAATGCTTACAACTTCCTGCTCGTTTTTACATAAAACTAAAGTCTCAGCAGATTCCGGTTCTTCAACGGTATTCATAGTGAAAGCTCCTAAGTCCTGCTTCGCAAGGCGCCTTAAATGTCTTTTTGATAAAAGATTTCCGGAATCTACAAAATCATTGTAGTCAGTAATTAATAACTTTATGATAAACTTATGCAAAAGTAATTTAAATTCGCTTTGACTTGCCATTTTAGTTATGTTCTTCACCATATGTACATATTTCTCTAAATTTTGTGTTCTTATACTGTTTTTTTTTATTATAACTTATTCCAAAGCACACAATTTTCTTTAAATTTTAATACCTATTGCTTCAAAATCATGTAAAAGGAACCCTCCTGGATTACTCTTTTTAGGAGACATCGCTTTTTACTCCTAAGCGAGTAATACAGGAGTACAAAAACGAAAAATCTCGCTCATTGCTCCCAAATCATGAATCATGGGGCAATATTTTTTGCTCGTTAAGGGGCAGTGTTGGCACTAATCGATTGATTTTTTAATCAATTAGCTAATTCGATTGAACTCAATCCGATTACAGTTAATCATGATTAATTTTGATCTGATTAAACAGCTAATCGCAACCGCGGTTAAAAAAATTTATTTTTAATCATTAACTCTTAATTTGATTAAGTAGGTTTGGTGATTGATTAATTTACGTTGGAACTTTCCTGTGCACACAAGGAGAGTTAATCGGGTATGGCTAAGTCGGGTTTCCTCATAAATCTAAGCAATTTGGTGTGCGTTTTCATTAAAATTTATTCCAACAGACGTTATGTAAACTAGGTGTGATGGGTTGTAAAATTGTAAAAATTCCCTCTTTATGTTTTACTAATAAAAATAATAATTATTTTTTTATTATATTTATATATTATTATAAGCGTGAAACACAAAAGAATAACTATAACTCGTGTTTGGTTTCAAAATCGGACAGACTAGGGCACTTAATCGGATTTTATTTTTAATTGGATTAACGATTAATGATTAAAATTAATTAATCGTAATCACACCCGATGATTAACGATTAAGAAAATTTAATCATTAATCGTACAGATGATCACGCGATTAACATTTTAAGTGTTAATTTTTAATCCTTAATCAGACTAACATTTTGCCAACACTGTTTAGGAGACATCGCTTTTTGCTCCTAAGCGAGTAACACAGGAGTACAAAAAAAAAAATCGCTGATTGCTCACTAATATTGTCTCAGGGAGCATTCTTTAGTTGCTCGTTTAGGATATCTCCCATCTGACTCCTAAGCGAGTAATATAGGAGTACAAAACCGACAAATCTCTCTTATTGCTCCCAAATCAGGTCAAGGGGAGTACTCCTTTATTCCTCACATACGGAGATCTCCCTTCAAGTTCTAGTGGGTACATCGAACAAAATTCTTCTTACGCTAGGCGCACATTGCATCATAGGCCGATTTCGGCCGAATAATTTGACCGTCCGAACTGATGCTCACACTTAACAAGATTATTTTTCGACCGTGTTTGTACGCACAAATCTAGTTTTCATTTCAATTTTGTCAGCAGTGAAATATTTTATTAAAATTTAATTGACTTACTCTAAACATCGCCAATATTTCTTTTTTTTTTAATAAAATTCATGAAATCGACTTAACAAATCTTTTATTGCAAAAATGAGATCTTGTTAAAATCAAAAACGAATATAATACCTTCAGGGTAATAACAAATAACACAAATCATTTATATACTAGTGATGTACAAACTATTTTCTTTAAAATACGCATATTTTTTAAAAATATTTGTATTAAAACATCTTACAATAGGACTGTGCAATTATTAAATTTATTTTAACTCATTAATTGATTAATCGCACAATCCGCTCTTACGCGCTCGGCGCTAAAAATAAAATAAAAACCTATAATAAGGCGAGATCAGCTATTTCCACAATTTCTTCAAAATCACCTATAGTGTCTGAATCATTTACATTTGTGTTGTTGTCATATATTGAGCTATTCAACCTTGATAACATACTGTTTGATATTGGAAATGTTTTGCAGCAGAAACTATTAGCCTTCATATAGCATTTTATTCGAACTATCCTATTTCGAATCTTAGTTTTTGTTGAATTCATTACGGAAAAAAACGCGCTCAACAAAAGCATTTGAGTGCGGCAAGGATAATAATATGAAGGCTACTTTACTTATATTTCCAATTTTCACTCCGTACGCAATTATCCAAAATTCTTTGGAGTCGGATGGAATGCCGTTCTGAAAAAAGTTATTCCATGGAAAAGTTAAAAGATTTGAATATGCAGTTTCCGCTGCTTCTCTTTCCTTCAAAGTCAAATAGTCTGTTGGCAGCTCCCTGAAACTCGCCCTCTTGTGATTCAAACACTTTTCTGGTGACAAAATCAAACCTTTTTTAAAAGTATTTAATTGACTATGTAATCTTTGCAAAAGTTCTTCGATTAGGGTGATTAAAATTGTTTGACAGTCTTTTGATATGCTTGTTAAATCAAGTTTATCACGCAGTTCATTAGCCTCTTCTGTAAACGTATCGTCGAAAACTAAGTTTTGTATATTTTTATAATTGGAAATGTGTGCCATTATATTTTTAATATCACTTATATCAAACGTGTCAATATTCAAAGTTGCAATAACGTCTGATTTAATAACTTTACGTAAAAGTCTGATTATGAACATTATAATTTCTACATAAGCTGCAAAGAATTTATTTCATTTAAAAAATGTCCTAAAAAATAAGTATCAAATAATTTCTACGATTTTCAAAAGCCGCATGCAATGAGCGTGCTGTATGGCATTTTTCTTTGTCGGCGCTTATTTCAAAAAATGTTTTAAGTTCCAAATATTGCGTACATACATATACGCTCAACGGCATCATAACGTGATAACCACCGTGTTGTTGCAATTTGGACGAAATTAAGGTTTTGTGATGCCTCGGTATTTATTAATTTATATATGTTTGAGTACATATTTATCTCGGCGAAGACAACTGTTCTTAAACCAATTGTACGTTTCTTTAACGATGAAATCCGTTTCATCGCTAAATATGTTCGATGCTTTAGAAGCACACAAATGTAAACTATGGCACACGCACTTCATTAACATTATATTAGGGGAATGTTCCCTAAATTTTACATAAACCGAGTTATTATTTCCACATAAATTATTTGCACCGTCCGTTGCTAAGCTTATAACGTTTTTAATTGGCAAGTTCATAGCAGTAGGAAAATCCTTAATTGCCCAAACAGTGCATCGGCTATTGTGCTTATTACACTTATTAATGAAAGAAACTGTGTCATGACCTTATTAGATCTTTCAGAGAAATATTTTACGCAAATGCAGAGGTACTTGTTCACGCTGACGTCAGTAGATTCATCGAGAATAATTGAGAATTTGCTATCACCAATATCTGAAATTACCTCTTCTAAAATGGATGGACTTAGCACATTTCGAATGATTGCCGTGCATTTTGTCTTATGTAATTTGCTGACACACGCCTTATTAAACTCCTTTGTTAAGTCCACTAAATGATCCACGGAGCGAATCGATGCATGTTGCGCTATAAATAAAGTGTATTTTATTGTTTCCACTTTTGCCTCCATTCCCAACTGTGGCACTAAAAAATCATTTAAACGTAAATACCAATTCTTGATAAAAATTCACGAAAGGTATAAATATAACAAATTACCGAAAGTTTCAAGTTTCGTTTGCTTAGGATCCAGTTTGCAGCAATTCGCTTTGTGCTTGCTTGTGGCTGCATGGCGAGCTAAATCGGTTTTGTGTGGCCCTAATTCGCACTCGCACAATTTACAGAACGCCATGTCTTTGCTTTTCACACTAACTTGCAACCATCCTATTATAGATAGAAATTGTTTTATTATAATTGTACACACAATACATATTCAAGTAAAACAGCCACATGAAGATTAGCAACATACAATTTTCCACACATGTATGTATGTAGTATTATATGTGTAATACTATGTAAAATGATAGTTTTATTAAATTCTGTATTTAATTTAAATATGAAATAATGCACTACTGAAATTGAATTTTAGCCAGCTCCGTCGCACGTCTTCTCGGCTT
>NW_023458557.1:74080627-74087729 GCF_013731165.1 Rhagoletis pomonella
TTCAGCTCATGGAAAAAAAGTGTCGAGCGAATTATGAAGATATATGAACCCTCAAGGGGCACCCCAAAATTTTTCGGAATTCTAAATGTTATCCGGAACAAAATCGTTGGAAAAGCGGATATAGCTTTAGAATCATATAATACCCCCTTAGATTGGACAGCCATCTCCCGTTGTCTGACCACCCACTATGCCGATAAACGCGACATAGGCACTCTAGAATATCAAATGACGTGCCTTATTCAGGGAAGAAGCTCTATAAACGAATTTTATCAGAAGGTTTATAGTCAATTATCCCTAATACTTAACAAAATAGGATGCATGGAAATTGGCGAGGAAGCAGTCCATCTACTAACGGATAACTACCGTGCCAAGGCGCTCGATACCTTCGTGAGAGGACTTTCCGGTGACCTCCCTAGGCTTCTGGGTATAAAAGAACCCAAGAGTTTACCAGAGGCACTACACCT
The DNA here is from genome assembly GCF_013731165.1 of Rhagoletis pomonella. NCBI lineage: Eukaryota > Metazoa > Arthropoda > Insecta > Diptera > Tephritidae > Rhagoletis > Rhagoletis pomonella. The sequence continues at coordinate 74,081,092 of NW_023458557.1, forward strand.
TTGTCTAAAGCTGGAAAATCAAAGCTTTAGAGCACACCATGCCAACAACCAAGTGTTAAACGCACCATCAGTCCCCAGACATCAAAGCTTCAACTCTTTCATTCCTAGACAACAACCCCCCATGGTAAGGCAGGTACAACCATCAAACTCACAATTTCCCCAATCAGGATTTTATCCCGAATTAGCCCATATACCTCACCCTCAGCAAACCTATCGCCAACCAAATTATAATCCTCATAGCTCCGAGCAATACCAAAATCCAAATCCAAATCCATACAATAGCTACCAACAACAAAATCCCTATAACCACCCTAGATATCCATATAACCAACAACCAAACTATCCTCCCCCAAGGCCACCTAAACCTCCTCAACCCATGGACGTCGACGAAAGCGTCCGGACAAAAGCGGTAAATTATGTCAACCGCCCTAAGCCCCAAGAAACCGGCAAACGACCACCGAATGCATCCATGATCAACCACCCCCCAGCGAAAGCTCAAAGGAACTTTCATATAAACACCGGACGAAACGACCTACGATCCATACCATGAGGACCAAGATTATAACCAATACGATAACAGCCAACAAACAGCTTACGGCCAGGAAACAACTTACAATAATGTAGACGAAGAACCATATGACCTAACGGACGTACATTTTTTAGACTGAATAGCTCTTCGTTGCCCTATTTTCGATGCAAAACGAAGAGCGGCGAAATACTTAACATATTAGTAGACACAGGATCTAACAAAAATTATATCCAATCCAGTCTAGTTAAAAACGCAAAGGAAAACGATAACCCTTTTTTCGCCAATTCAATTGGAGGGAAAATAAAGATTACACAACACACATTTTTAAATCTTTTCAACTTGGAAAATTACAGACTCAAATTCTTCCTACTACCCACACTTAAGACTTTCCATGCTATATTAGGAAATGACAGCCTAAAAGAACTTTCAGCGGTCATACACATAAGAGAAAATTTCATGGTCATAGCAAACACAAAAAGAATCTACCTAAGACAATTTAGTATACAGAACGTTAATACGATACATATTCGAGACGAACACCTTACAACAATAGGCAAAAACGAAATAACACAGCTAACGCAAAAACACCGCAACCTATTCTCAGAACCGAACGAAAAACAGACATACACAATCAAAGTAGTAGCAGAAATACGAACGATTTCCGACACGCCCATATATTCAAAAGGGGGGGTGAAATAACACAAACGGCAATAACGCAAAATTTGCTTTATTTCACTTTTAAATGGGAAATAATACCAAAATCTGAGTTTTGCTTTATTTCCAACAAAGGTTGGAAATAAAACAAATTTTGCCTTATTTCCCATTGCTTATTTATACTATTTGTAAAAAAAAAACACAGTTTACTGACAGAAGCAAAAAGAACTTTGTTTATTCCAAAAATACAGTTAAACCAAGGCACATTGCACAGGTAATATCAGTATAGCAGCTGATTTGATTTATTTCAAATTATTTGTTCTCGAAAATGTCAAATATTTTACATTTCTTCTCAAAAAAATTCTAAATTGTTAAAATCTATTAGCATGTGAAACATTTTCCATACAAAACCAGCGATTAAATAGCAGCTTTTGGAAAGCTCGACCAACTCAGCAGCACAACCGCTGATTACTGGACCTGGCACAGGATGGTGGATCAATGCTTCGAGAAGCGAACCAATTTACTAAGAAAGACAGCTGCAACAATTTTCATTTTTTCAATTTAAATTTTTTACCTTTTTCGTATTTCGCATGGCACGCTTTGATGTAGAAGAAAAAAATCAGAACAGTTTTTGGCACCTTCGATACCAGAAGCAACAACAAAATACAGGCAAATGTTGTTTTTGCTCAAATGCTCTAAACCTATTTGATAGGCCTTGAATTAAACAAAAAATGTGATATAATTCATATGAAGAAAGTAATATTCACAAAATATTTTTACTTATGAAAAGTCTAACAAAATATAGGAAAAGCATCGTCTTTAAAAACTGCTCCTCATATTGGACATAGCGCTTTTGTATGAATTTATTCTGCATGCTTTTTAATATGTTGTTAAAAACATTGCTGGAAAACCTTAAAATGTTTGCATGGAACCATGTCGCAATAAACAGATGAAGTAATAAAACGGATTTCTCGCTTTATTTTCTGACATTCGGCTGCCTTATAGTCACATTTTATAGGCAAATTTTCAAATAAAGCAGTGGCACCTGGTAAATTCCACTATGGGTGGGATGCAGCATGCAATAACACCATACACAATAATTCCCATTACTTGGACATTAAAAAGCAGTTTCAGAAGTGAACTAGTGTTATTTTATAATTTTTCCTTTTTCTAAACGGTTATAAGGCCACCAGTACATAATTGCGAAAGGAGGGGAGGGGCGGAGGACGCGAGCGCGTCGTCGAACGCGGCGCGGGGTGGCGCGGGGCGGCGCGGGGCGGCGCGCCAGCGCGGACCGCCGCGACGCCGGGCACTTTCAAAATTGTATACTTACAAATCCGTCCATTTAACTTGTTCATGTACTACTTTTTGTCAAATGTAACTGGGTGACTACGTACATATGTGCACTAGTTTGCTTTATTACTCAAATTGTTAAGTATAAAAGTTGGTCTTATTGCTCAACGAGAAATGAAATAAAGCAAATTTGTGTTATTTCACATTCAAATGGGAAATAACACAAATTTGCGTTATTGCCGTTTGTGTTATTTCACCCCCCCTATTCAAAATCCTACCCATACCCCATCACCCTTAAACAAGAGGTGGAAGACCAAGTAAACAAATTATTGGAAGACGGAATTATCCGAAAATCAAGGTCACCCTACAACTCACCTGTCTGGATCGTACCCAAAAAGAACGACGCTTCAGGCGAAAAAAAGTTCAGAATGGTTATCGATTACAGGAAATTAAATGCAGTCACAATTGCAGATAGGTATCCAATACCCGAAATAAATGAGGTTCTCTCTCAACTAGGAGAAAACCGAATTTTCTCTGTGATTGACCTAAAAAGCGGTTTCCATCAAATTCCTCTTAAGGAATCTGACGTGGAGAAGACAGCTTTTTCAGTGAACAACGGAAAATACGAGTTTACCAGACTGCCATTTGGTTTGAAAAATGCCCCATCCATTTTCCAAAGGACATTGGACGATATACTAAGGGAACATATAGGACGGATATGCTATGTATATATAGACGACATTATTATATTTAGCAAAGACGAAAAGGAACATTTTGAACATATAGATACAATTTTTGACACCCTTACAAAAGCAAACATGAAAGTACAAGTCGACAAATGTGAATTCTTTAAAAAACAAGTTGAGTTCTTAGGATTTGTAGTGTCCCCCGATGGAATTTCAACAAACCCATCCAAAGTACAAGCAATAGCCAACTTCCCCTACCCTCAGACGATCAAAGACTTAAGATCATTCTTAGGATTATCTGGTTATTATAGACGATTTATTAAAGATTATGCTAAGTTAGCAAAGCCGTTAACATCCTTACTTCGAGGTGAAGAAGGAAGAATGTCTAAAAGCAGTTCAAAAAAAATCCAAGTACAATTAAACGAAGAGGCAAAGGCAGCATTCAATAAAATCAAAAACACTTCGATATCCAAAGACGTAATTCTGCAATATCCCGATTACAGCAAAGAATTCAACCTGACTACAGATGCCTCAAAATATGCCATAGGCGCGGTCCTGGAGCAAAATGGCAAACCAATTACCTTCATATCAAGAACCTTGAACAAAGCAGAAGAAAATTACGCAGTAAATGAAAAGGAAATGCTTGCCATAATCTGGGCACTCAACTCCTTTAGAAACTACCTATACGGTACAGCAAAAGTGGTAATACACACTGACCACCAGCCCCTTACATATGCCCTAAGTAATAAAAATAACAATTCAAAGCTAAAACGTTGGAAAGCCATACTCGAAGAGTATAACTATGAATTAAGATACAAGCCCGGAAAATCGAATATAGTTGCAGACACATTATCTAGACCATTTGAATTAAATTCATTATCAGTTGCTACCCACTCCGATGAAAGCTCATCACACAATCTAATCCCAGCAGTGGAAGGACCCATAAACGCCTTCAAAAACCAACTTTGGATCTCTTTAGGAGAAGAAGACAGCTATCAGTTTAAAATACCATTCCCGACCTACCACAGACATGTAATTATTAAACCCAATTTTTCAATAGATAACCTAACGGCATTACTAAAACGTTACCTAAATCCTTCAGTCATAAATGGCATAATTACCTCCGAAGAAATAATGGGAAAAATTCAAGAAGTCTAGCCCCTACATTTTTCCAATTATAAAATCCGCTATACCCAAACAAAAGTAGAAGACTTAATAAGCGAAGACGCCCAAAACGAAGAAATTTTAAAAGAACACAAACGAGCACACAGAAATAGAGAGGAAAATAAGAAACAACTCATACAAAAAGTCTACTTCCCCAAAATGAAAGCAAAAATAGAAAATATTATTAAGCAGTGCAAAGTTTGTAAGGAACATAAATATGATCGTCATCCCAACAAACCGAAATTACTCGAAACCCCAATTCCCCAATATCCCAGTGAAATAGTTCACATAGATATCTATACTACAGAAAAACATCTGGTCTTAACGGCACTAGACAAATTTTCAAAATACGCACAAGTTAAACTAATAAGATCAAAGGCAATAGAAGACATTAGAGAACCGCTACGAGAAATAATTTTTTCTTTCGGAGTACCGAAAACAATAGTCATCGACAACGAGAAATCGTTAAACTCAGCTTCCATTCAATTAATGGTTGAAGATCAACTTGGAATTTAAATATTTAAAACACCCCCTTACGCAAGCACAGTCAACGGTCAAGTGGAGAGATTTCATTCCACCCTATCCGAGATTATGCGTTGTCTTAAAACAGAACAAACTCATCGCTCGTTCCAAGAACTTTTAGATAGATCCACATATGAATACAACTACACCATACACTCCACAACAGGAAAACGACCGATAGAGACATTTTTCGGCAGACGAGTTTCAATAGACCCCGAACAATACGACATACTTAGGAAAAGACAAGCGAAAGATTTAGAAACCCATAACAAAACAAGACAACCCATAAAAACATATTCCCCTGGTGATATAATTTACGTCAGGATAAATAAACGATTAGGATCCAAACTCACCGCTAGATATAGGAAAGAAATAGTAAAAGAAGACAAATCTAGCGTAATAATAACTGAAAAAGGACGGACAGTACATAAGAGTAACATCAAGACTTAGAAACACTACTAATCTTTCAATTTTCTTACATACGTATAATTTTTTTTTTTTTACAGACTTCTCGTACATTTAGTATACGCAGACTTTAAAATTATAGACTATACGAACTCACAACTAGCAACATTCGACACAGGACTGACGAAAATTCAAACTGGAACCTATAGGATAATACACAAGGTTGATCTAGATGCATGTCAAAAGGCATTAAATGAAATAAGCACTACTATACAATCAAAGATTACTAACGAAAACCCCCTTTTACCCATCCTCATTAATGAATTAAATTTAACACAAACTTATCTAAATAGACTTAAACCCAAAAGATTTAAGAAGTCTATAGACACAATAGGAAAAGTCTGGAAATGGATCGCGGGAAATCCCGATCATGATGACCTAGTTATACTAGAGAGCCAAATAAATAATATAATAGACAATAACAACAATCAAGTAACAATAAATAAAATAGTTTTTGATAGGATAAATAAAATAACAGCCGTTTCAAATAAAATTTTGAAAGCCGTTCAATCTAGCGAAGACATACAGCACAATGTTGCTATAGAATTAAAATACAAACTTAGAGTTATAAAGGAAGAAATTATCAATATAGACTATGCGATCCATTGGGCTAAAGCCGGAATTGTCAATTCTTATATTTTGTCAAATGAGGAATTAGAATTAGTTAAATCTGTAATTTTAAGGAATAACCTTGCATTATATAACGTTGAGGAATCGCTAGAACTTGCAAATATAAAAATAGCTTCAAATAGCACAATGTTATTTTACATAGTAGGCATACCATTAACAAATGAAGAAATTTGTGAATCAATTCTAATTAAACCAATAAAAAGGAAAAAATATATTAATAAAATCCCTTTTGAAGACATTGTAACTTGTAATGATAAAAAAATATTTGCTATTAAACTAAAATGTAGAGAAAACAATAATATTAAAATTTGTAGTCATAAAGATATTATAGACATTAGTAACACTACCTGTGTCCCACCATTACTAAGAAGCAGACCAGCAGAGTGCACATTAGTAAACAATCAGCACATCCCTTCAATCGAAAACATTTCACCCGGAATAATCCTTTTAAACCAGTATAAGGGCACAATCGAAATTGACAGCCAAAAAATAGCTCTTGAAGGGTCATATGCAGTGCAATTCCACAATTCCACGGTTATAATCGATAACCAAAAATACTCTTTTAACGAGATACTAACCAGCAAACCCCTGCCCGCTATATTGCAATCAAATATCCCCTCAAACAAAGAAGAAGAAATTTTAAGCTTAGAAATGATGAAAGAACTCCACATTAACAACACCAAGCGGTTGGACGC
>NW_023458557.1:74087829-74097351 GCF_013731165.1 Rhagoletis pomonella
GAAAATTTAGATGAAAATTTGTTGAATTTTTCTACGTTCTGTATAAATTTTTAAAGTTTGACTTATGTGGTTTCGATTAAAGCATGAACCATATTTTTATAAAAAAATAACAAAAAAAATTTTACTTGAAAAACATTGTAAATATTTTACAAAAAAGAACCATGCAATCACTTTTGATTGCCCGTGTGTGTACGTATGTGTGTCTAACAAATTATGGCTTGTTATCAAAATACCGATATTAACTAACAAACTTAATATTATATAGTACAAATGTGTTTGTAAAATTAATTTCATTAAAATTATTTCTGCAATCAAATTTTCTATTCATGCAAAAAGCCAAACGCATAAATTTGTACGTACATATATACACATGCCTTTGTAAATATGTAGGTATGTAATGTATGTATGTAACATATATATGTACATACAAATGTACGATTGGTCGGCTTTCGTCTTCCCCTCGCCGCTCCCATCCACACACAAATTATTCAATTTCTGCGAATCGGCACCAGATTGGCACGTGCGCGAAACCATTAACCCCGAGTTTGCGAAATATTTAGATTTTCGCATAAGTTTGCATTTAATAAAGCAATACTCGTACATTTTGTATGGTGAATAATATTAATTAATTTAAAATGCATGTAACCATGTTCTCGACGATACATGTAACTTTCATAAAGATTAAACATAAAAATTGTGCTTCATTAACAGTTGCAACCAGCTGAAAGCAAAAAAACTATGTCCGCTAAACGGGTTAAAAACCAACTGGAATTGACATTTTTTACACGCATACATGCATACATTCATATACACATGTACAGTGGAGTAGCACTAACTTGGACATTGCATTGCTTGTACTTTGATGTGTTTGAATCTTTTTATGGTACTGAAGATTTGGTTACGGATGAAAAAAATTTAAAATAATCTGTGGATATATATAAATATATTTTTATAAACTCTTAGAGGTATAGAAATTTTCAATATTAAAAAATAAATAAAATAATTTTTTTGTATATATGTAAATTTTGTTCAAGGCACATTGACCCACCTGTACAAAAATTGTGGCGCGGCATGGACAAAAATTTTACAATTTCGGACCGAAAAATATGAAAACGAGCTAAGTTGCCACGTTACATCTGTGAACTTCCGATAAAACCACATATGTTTGTGATTTTACAAGTTTTGATTTTATTAAAAAAAAATTAATGTATTTTGCTGCAGAAAACATACACTTTTATTTAATGTTTATTAAGATGACACTTTAAAATACTAGTTAATGATTGAAATATTGGTATGGAACAGAGAAATAGAGTGTTTTGTAAAAAATTACCAAAAATTACCAAAAATTGCCAAGATTCAAGATAACTTATTTTACTGGTTATAGAGAAATAGTTGCCAATTTTCACTTGGCTGGCCGAGATTTCTTCATTTTAAGATTTTAGAATTTTTGTGTCGGATTGACAAATTTGCGCTTGATGGTGATGAATTTGCGGGGAGATGTGCTGCTGTAGTATTTATGAATGGAATGATCTTGACCTTGAGAAATATGCGAATGCGTTTATGAATGAAATAGTTATTGTTGTATTTGAGTATACGTGTAATTATGTGCATATATATGTATGCCACCGTGATTTGTACATATGTACATTTATATGCATGTTCGTAGTTTTTTCGGCAGTAATATGCACATACATATATATGCATGCAAAAACGTTATCAATTAATGGAGCATGTACATACGTATGTGTAGAAAATACATTTTCATTTGACTCCAAAACTATTGGGGCATATTAGTAGACGAAATAAAGTCGACTCTTAAGTTAAAGTTTGTCAGCCCCAAATAAGAAAAAAGTTAGTATGTATGTACATACATATATGTAATATTATGTGCATGTGCAAGAACGTTATCAATAAATGATTTTGGAGTATGTGTATTGGGCACATATGTACATATGTACATACATACATTCAGATGCGATCAACTAATTAGCAAGGAAATTCAATATGATATTGTTTGCAAATTAAGTTTATTTATTTTTAATGATTATTTTAAAATATTACTCAATCTGTAACAAGAACCACAATAATAAAAGTTTAAAAGCTTGCACAAATCGCAAAAAAACGAATCAAACTTCAAGAAATGGTCATCCAAATTTTTAATTAGAAAATTTAAAAAAATTTGGGGTATTGTAGTCCATTCAATTATAGTATAAGTGCAAGTGCAAACAATATCATTTTGAATTTCGTTGCTAATTAGTTGATCGCATCTGTGTGTACTACAAGCATCCATATGCGCATGCCTAATAGGAAGAAAGTTAGTTGCAGCTTTTTTCACAGATACCTATTCCACTGAAAATGATGTGAAAAAGCTGTAACTAACTTTAGTGTCAACTTTATTTTGACCATGAATGAGCCCCATTATTTACATGTAACACGAGTATTGCAGTGAAAAATCATCATTCAACACATTGGTCCGTATGCATAAAAACTAAGCAATTGCTTTTACTTAAAATTTCATAAGTTTCACTTAAATTTATTTGATCAAATCGAGTAAAAGGTCTGAGATTTTAAGAAAAGGTGTTTGCTTAGGTTATATGCATATGGCATATTTTCTCGAAATAAATGTTCATAAAACTCAAACATAACTTTTCGAGAAAAACCACTTTGCAATTGATGCTTTTGTACGTTTTTGTCAATGTATCCATCTTTGAAGTGAATTTACTAGCAAGAAAACTGCGGTTTGTTGCATTGAAAGCAGCGTAGCAATCGTTAAAAAATATAAACTGATTTTTTCTTCGCTTTTAAATGCCGACAACAAATTACCAAAGAGTACGCATTTGTAGGCTTTTTTTTGTCAATGTGTCCATCTTTAAAGTGAATTTGGGAAAAAACTAAGGCACCTAGAAAACTGCGGTTTGTTGCATTGAAAATAGCGCAGCAACTACAATAAAAACGTAAAAAAAAAAACGATTTTTGCGACCCAAATGCCGACGGCAAATCACCAATGAGTTTGCATATTTGCATAGCTTTCACATATTTATTAGATAACAAATCTACGTTTTGGAGTTAAAGCATTCCCTGGCATATGTTTTAGTAAATTAATTTTCATTAATTTAACCAAGAATTTTAATTTTTTTTTTTATTAAATCAATGCCGCGAAAAAGAAAATCCAAACCAAAGCACTTAACATTGATACAAATTAACAAAATTGTATCTCCGCTCAGCTCTGTTAACTTGCCGCTCAGATCTGTTAATTTTCCGCTCTCAATTTTCGATTCGAGTGGTGAGCTTCCAGAGCGATTTTGGTAGTGTTTGACAATTCACACGGCTATTCGTAATTGCTGCTTCTCTGTTTTAGACGTTCTCTGGATACCGCATGCAACAATATGTATACAACAGCAGACATACAAACGACAAACAATAAAGCGTGTGCTCATTCGACAGTAATGGCACAAAATATTGGATCAGGTCTAAGAAGAAGTGAAAATGCAACTTCACATAAGCCGTCATCAATTCGCCACTTGGCTGCTTGCTATGTTTGAGTTCCGGTCGCTTAACGAAAAATTTTGCATGTGAAAGCAACAACAAAGTTAGCTAGCATGGATAGACGATAGTCTGGTTGTACCTCATTGTATTCGTTCGTTTCGCCACTCGCTAACTGTTGGCGAATCGATGACGGCTATAGATTCGGGTTGAGTTTTAGAGACTTAAGTTCTGAACACATTGAAAACGACGAGCTACGGACCACAGCTTCCAATTTGTCATCTTCATTATCTAAATGCATTGTCGATGGCGACATGATTTATTTGAACGCGGCAGCGACATCATAAATTTGTATGAGTTTGACATAAAAGAAGAGGAAAAACGTTATCTGTCGCCAGAAAAATAGAAATAGATCTAATCTGGCCACAGCCACAGCCGTCGCGTAGCCCGGTCGTCGCCAAAATAATTATCTACATTGACAGCTGTGGTTTGTAGCTCGTCGTTTTCATTGTGTTCGGGCTATTAGAAGACTTAATTCGACTATTTACAGGCAATGACGAATTTCCCATTGAATAAAGCTTTAATGCAATACGTTATATAGGCTTACCTAATATTCACACACGCCGCCAATTTATTGTCAAAAATTTCTCATGCACATGCAACTTGTATGAGATCAACCGAAATTGAACGCCGTGCGTATGAAGCTAACTCAATTTCCAATTTTTGTTCTGCGTTACATTTTGATTTGACGTTTCGCTCAATGAAATCAAATGCAAACACATGCAAGTCAATTTCGGGTGACGCAAAAAAACAAATTCGACGGCATGCGTACCAAAACGCAAGCCGCGAATATTAGGTTAGCCTGATAGACAGTGTTGCCAGAACTTTTTGGACGAACCGGCTAAATTGGCAAATAAAACCGGCTAAAAACGGCTAAAATGTTTCAACTAAATTTCGCATGTTTTATTTAAATAAATCACGAGTAAAAAGACTATTTCTTGGAGAGAAGTTACAAAGTCGAGCCGGAAAAAATTTTGCCAGCAAGAATTTGCAATTAGGAAAAACATATGATTGTGGCACATGGTGGAGTTTTTTGTCGACAATAATTTGAATAAACAAGTTCGTTAAATTTAAAATTTTACAAACTGGAGCGATTTTAAAATGAAAAATGTAAGTTAATACTTGTTTACATAACTAATTTAGTTAATTCCAATGATTTGAAAGGTACTCGGCAAAAAAAAACTGTATTCTTAATCGGAATGCAATCTCAACCAGAGTCGATATAGTAAACCCGACAAAGAAATTGAAACGTATGTTGAAGAAAGTCGAACTGTACAGAGTTGTTCGTACAGAGAGAGAGAGAGAATTTGGGAGCATTTTTTCTTAATATCTGATGTTTTGAGTGATAATTCTCGCTGGATTTTCGACGAACAAACCTATTGTCTTCCCTACAAGGCCGTTTCAGACTGATCGATTCTCAATACACTCAAATAGAAACCAATACACATAAAAAACGCAGTAAAAATTTCCCTTCAATTTTAAGGCAGTAAAACAACGACCTTAAGTTAACATCAACCGAGGCCATATGTTGACAAGGGATGCAAAATCACAGTTACACAAAAGAACTGGTCAGATTTTTCAGAAATCCCTTCAAATCTGATGTAAAATATGATGCCAAAAGACTGCAGATCTCCCATTTGGATGACCGGTCATATGACCGGCAGATGTCTCGTAGGATTCCCAGAGAGTTTTGTTTTACATAAAAATTTGTGCTCTTTTATTTTCATTTTGACTGACTTCAGTGTTGGTTCCTTTAATTCAAGTTGGCATTCGGTTTTTGGAATTTAGATAAGTTCTCAGCAAAAAAGTTTGTTTAAAAAAATACATATGTGACCATAGTGCTTGAAAATATTAATTTTTCCCTTACCCTAAGCCTTTGCGAATTGGCAAAAATGATGTTTGGTAATTTACGCAGAATTGAATATGCGCTATCTGGGAACACAATATCTACATATAATATTTATTCTGTTTGTTGGCACTATATCCAAACACAAACGCATCTTAAGTGTCTTAACAGTGAAACAATTTCTTATTTTGAAAGTTTGCGAATAAAACTTCACACTTAAAATTAAGATATTTATAACAAACATTTTATGAAGAAAATCCCCGTTACGGCCTTATTTAGAGAAAATATATTCGTTTAATATGAAAATAAGGGAAATCGGCTCAATTTTATATAGCCCTGCCTGACATGAAAATATTCTCCACGATAAGGCTAGTAGCCATTTCTAACAGATTTTGGGTGACTTAGTCAAAAATGGAAACATATATACATATTTGATATTTAAGAAAACAAGGAAAATAGCAAAATCGGCTAAAAACGACAAATTTTTTTCTGCAAAACGGCTAACAAATCGGCTACCGGCTAAATCGAAATTTCTCCGGCTGTTTGCTATCGAAACCGGCTAAATATGGCCGGAAAACTCTAAAATGGCAACACTGGTTATAGAGGGTATAAACGATCTATGCGTAAATAAATCTATTTTGTATAATGCAAGAGATTTAAAAGATTTTAAAGAGAAACTTAAATGTTACGAAAAGATGCGCGAACGGTTTGAGAACGTAAAACACAATGAAAACAAAAATAATAATGTAGGTGGTGAAAAAACACAGAAGACAAGTTACGATAAAAAAGAGGTGAAATGTTTTAATTGTGGCGCCAAGGGGCATTTGTCAGTGAATTGCGAAAGTAAAGGTAAAGGCAGAAAATGTTTTAACTGCAAGGATTTTGGTCACATAGGGAAAGACTGTCCAGTAAAGAAAAATGAGCGTGACAAAAATTCAAGCAATACATGCAAAGTGGCAAGTGAACATATGTCTATGTGCAAAAACATTGTAATCAATAAACATAATTATGTTGCTTTGATTGATACGGGCAGCAAATACAACATTGTAAGTGAAAAAATGTATATGAGTTTAAATAAACCATTGCTAAGTGTATGTAACTTTTATTTGATTGGATTTGGAAACCAAAATAAAGTAAAACCTTTGGGTGCATTTGAACAAGATTTCGAAGTAGATGAAATACAATTCAAGAGTAAGTTTGTGGTAGTGCCTTCACAATTTTTAGATGTTGAGGTAGTGTTAGGCGCAGAATTTTGCAAACAAGCTGAAATTAAATACACAATAGAATAGAAATACACAAAACAACAAATGAAGATGAATCGGTAGCTTTAATGAAAATTAATATTTTGCATTATGACGAGATTGACAGTGACATTGAAATAAATGCAAGTGAAAAAGCTAAAAAGCAAGTGTGCGAGTTAATTAAAAACTCTCAACCAAAAAAGATTAAGTCGACTAATGTAGAAATGCGAATAGTGGCAAAAGATGACGTTCCGATTTTTTCGCGTCCTCGAAGATTTGCGTACTCCGAACGTTGCATAATCGAAAAACAAATCGAACAGTGGTTGGCAGATAATATTGTTGAACCGTCAGAATCAGAGTACAGTAGCCCGGTAGTTTTAGTAAAAAAACGGGATGGTACTCCGCGATTATGTGTGGACTATAGACAGTTAAAGAAAATCTATAATTTCGTGATCATTTTCCTTTGCCAATAATCGAAGACCAATTAGATCGGCTTCAAGAAGCCATAGTATTCAGCACAATAGATCTGAAAATAGTTTTTTTCACGTCGGTGTAGCAAAGCAAAGTCGTAAGTATACTTCGTTTATTACTCACAACGGCCAGTATCAATTTTTGAGGGTACCATTTGGGTTGACGAACTCTACAAGTGTCTTTCAACGACACATTAATGCTATATTTCGATATTTGGCGAGTAAGGGTATAGCTCTTTCGTACGTAGATTATATCATAATACCAGGCAGATCAGAAGACGAAGCAATATCGAATTTGCAGCAAGTAATGAAACAATGCCAAGATTACGGTTTAATAATAAATTTAAAAAAATGCTGTTTTTTGAAAAGAAAAATTGATTTTTTGGGGCACGTCAATGAAAATCAGAAAATAAGTAGATCAGAAGCGAAAACTCTGGCTGTTACGAAATTTCAAATTCCCAATAAACAAAAACAATTACAAAGCTTTTTGGGACTGGTGGGGTATTTGCGAAAATTTACTCCACAATTTTCGATAATCGCCAGGCCCCTAACAGACCTATTGAAAAAAGATGTGAAATTTACACTAAATGACAACGAGATGTCTGCAATTAAAATGTTAAAGAAACTGATTACAGAGAAGCCTCTTTTGAAAATATTTTATCAACTTCACGATACTGAACTACATACAGACGCTTCCATAGATGGTTTTGGGGCAGTTCTGTTGCAAAAGTCACCTAGCGATGGTCTTTTAAATCCAGTTTACTACATGAGCAAGAAGACTACAGATGCAGAAAGAAAATACACAAGTTATGAGTTGGAGATCTTAGCGGTGATCGAAGCATTACGTAAATACCGTGTCTATTTGTTAGGCATACATTTCAAGCTTATTACCGACTGCCATGCCTTTACCAAAACAATGGTAAAGAAAGACGTAAGTACCAGGGTGGCACATTGGATTATGATGCTTCAAGAGTTTGATTTTAAAATCGAGCATAGAGCTGGCACTCGTCTACGATATTCTTTAAGTGATATCCAGTGATGACAATTAACGACGACAGCATGCATAGTAAGTTGAAATATGCATAAAAAGGAAATGACGAATTAAAGGCGATAATTGACATTTTGGCAGAGAAAACAACGCATACCAATTATTTTATGAAAAATGGTTTACTACACAAATTGGTAGACGACAGTGAACTTCTAGTTGTACCTCTAGGTTTACAGCGCGAACTCATTAAACAAGCGCATGAGAACGGTCATTTTTCAGTCAAGAAAACGAAAGAGGTAATGGGTAAAGAATACTACATTCCAAATTTAGACGACAAATTTCGAAAACACATCAGTTGTTGCATACCGTGTATTGTATCGAACCGCAAACATGGTAAGCAAGAAAGCGAACTACAGCCGATAACAAAAGAAGAAGAGCCGTTGCAAATTTTTCATATAGATTTCTTGGGGCCGCTAGAATCGACGCATAAACAGTATAAACATATACTGGCTGGAATCGATGGGTTTACCAAATTCTGCTGGCTGTACCCTACGAAAACATCATCAGCGAAAGAAGTTACAACGAGATTGCAAGCACAGAGTACAATCTTTGGTAATCCGGTAAGGATTGTCTCTGACAGGGGATCGGCTTTCACGTCTGAAGAATTTAAGCGATATTGCGAAGACGAAAAAATCATCCACCATACAGTTACAACAGGTCTTCCAAGAGCAAATGGTCAGGTCGAAAGACTCAATGGGGTAATTATAGCAGTATTATCTAAATTATCCGTAGACGACCCGAGCAAATGGTATAAGAATGTTAGCAAAGTTTAGCAAATGATACATTCTACATACTGCAGAAGTACAACAACAACACCATACGAGTTACTGGTTGGTATCAAGATGCGCACGGAATCCGACATAAGAATAAAAGAGATGATCGATAATGAGATTATTCAACTATTCAACGTCGACCGCAACGAAAGACGTAAACAAGCAAAACAACAAATTTTAAAGATGCAGAACGAGAACAAACGAGCGTATAATTTTCGACGTAAGACGGCGATCAGTTACAAAGTTGGCGACAAAGTTGCAATTAAACGTACGCAACTAAGTGGTGGTTTGAAATTAAAACCGAAGTACATGGGGCCATATAAGGTTATAAAACCAAAAGGCAACGATACCTACGATGTAATAAAAGACTTCTGTGCCCGTCCAAGGATCTCTTCTATGAGCGCTTGCAGCGTACATATGAGCGCTGCCCGGACAAGATTTAAAAATTATGCCTTGCGATTTCAATGCCAAAGTGGACAAGGAAGGGATTTAGCCTCCACGACGAAACGTGCGATAACGGCCCGAAATATGGTATTATGTAGTTCTAGGTTTCAGCATTAAAAGATCCATCATGCTACATTGCTGTCTCCAGATCTAAAAA
>NW_023458557.1:74097451-74100033 GCF_013731165.1 Rhagoletis pomonella
AAAGGCAGAAAATGTTTTAACTGCAATGATTTTGGTCACATAGGGAACGACTGTCCAGTAAAGAAAAATGAGCGTGACAAAAATTCAAGCAATACATGCAAAGTGGCAAGTGAACATATGTCTATGTGCAAACACATTGTAATCAATAAACATAATTATGTTGCTTTGATTGATACGGGCAGCAAATACAACATTGTAAGTGAAAAAATGTATATGAGTTTAAATAAACCATTGCTAAGTGTATGTAACTTTTATTTGATTGGATTTGGAAACCAAAATAAAGTAAAACCTTTGGGTGCATTTGAACAAGATTTCGAAGTAGATGAAATACAATTTAAGAGTAAGTTTGTGGTAGTGCCTTCACAATTTTTAGATGTTGAGGTGGTGTTAGGCGCAGAATTTTGCAAACAAGCTGAAATTAAAATAAATCGCGACGGTGTAGAAATACACAAAACAACAAATGAAGATGAATCGGTAGCTTTAATGAAAATTAATATTTTGCATTATGACGAGATTGACAGTGACATTGAAATAAATGTAAGTGAAAAAGCTAAAAAGTAAATGTGCGAGTTAATTAAAAACTCTCAACCAAAAAAGATTAAGTCGACTAATGTAGAAATGCGAATAGTGGCAAAAGATGACGTTCCGATTTTTTCGCGTCCTCGAAGATTTGCGCACTCCGAACGTTGCATAATCGAAAAACAAATCGAACAGTGGTTGTTTTTCGCACTCCTTTACTTTTTCCTGTTATCCTTTTTTAGTGAGCGCATTTTCCTTACGCTCTTGCATTTGGCACTTTTCCGATTTTAGTCAGAAAAGATAAGAAATGGTCCTTATATACTAATATTGGTTTTTTGGGGGTTTTCTTATTTATTTTTCGTTATTAAACTTTTTGAAGAACCATTAAAAAAGTGGTGCACGAGGATTATTGGTCAATAGTATATTGTACAATAGAGCACACACGTATTTGGCTAAATAAAACTATGCATTTTCACTTTGATGCACGCATCGGAACCTTTTAAATAAGTTGTTTTTGAAGTGAAAACTTCTTTAGCGGCGGGAGTGATTGAAAGAGGTTTCTGAAGTAATCACTACATCATTCACCGGTTGGTTTGGCACATATGCCATAATTTAGTGCTTGGTTAGTGCCAATTGTCGGCCGCTGTGGTGTAGTGGTAATCAGTGCGCGCTTCCACTCCGCAGCACCTGGGTTCAAACCCTTCAAAAGGTTTTTTTCTTAGCAGCGGTCGTCCCTCGGCAGGCAATGGCAAACCTCCGAGTGTATTTCTGCCATGAAAAACAGCTTCTCATAAAAATACAATCGCCGTTCGGAGTCGGCGTAAAACTGTAGGTCCCTTCGCTTTGTGTGACAACATCAAGGCGCACGCCACAAATCGGAGGAGAAGCTCGGCCAAACACTAACATATGTGTAAGCGCCAATTGATGGCAAAAAAAAAAAATTGTGCTCTGTAATTTTGGTAAAAATATTTAGTAGCAATCCCTTCACTGAAGTAATCACTACACGATCAATATCTCTGGAACCAAAACGCGCATGGCTAGCCCTAGCAGAGTGCCTAGATTGTTTAAATAAAAAAAACGCAATTTCTTTCAAAAAATCACCCGAAATCGCAATTTTTTTTTATAAAATTCATGAAATCTACTTAACACAGTTTTTTATTTTAACAATGACATCTTGTTATAGAATAGTTTGTAAAACCGAAAAAGAATATAATCAGCCTCATTGCGAGAGTCGTGTCGAATGCATATCGTTTTACGAGCGTCCAATAGTATCGAAAATTTCGACTCGACTAGTGTATTAAAACAGAAAAACTTGGCAGCACTGCATAGTTTTCGACTATTTTCGTCGTTTAGGTCTTTCAGTACGACAGTAGGCAATGCCAATGTTGTCGAGTCGTACAATTTAGTCTAATTTACGACTTACGCAATGAGGCTGAATACCTTCAGGGTAATAATAAATAACACACATAACTTATAACAATAAATCTTACGTATAGTTTTAAAACATATTTGTATTAATACATTTTGCAATAGGACTCCGCCATTAATAAATTCATTATAATGCTGAATTTCCACTTTGCATTAAATGACAAAAATTTAAATGGCAAAGTTGTGCATTAAAAAATATTTAGGTTAAAAAAATATTCATTAAATTCATTTCTACGTGGAATTTTTTTAATTGCCTCCAATTTTTTGTCATTTCAATGACTAGTGGAAATTTCTCCTAACTAATATTGATTTATTAAAAATTAAGTACAAAGCGACTATAATAAAAAATATAAACAAAAATAGGTAATATAAAAAATATAAATTCAAATCCCTTTCCTGTATATATTACACCGTGTGACAGTCAATTTTACACACACACAAATCAATATACTCGCGAAACCATGGACCAAATATAGTAATGCCGCGTTTTTAGTTTTTCTCTCTGACGTCAGGATTATTTTAAAAGGACTTTGGAAACTTGAAAAATATGAATAATCCAAAAATTCTTTTGAAAATCCAATACAATGCAAAAAAAAACAGTATGGGGCCCAAATGAAAGAGAACATTCTGTACGA
>NW_023458557.1:74100133-74103037 GCF_013731165.1 Rhagoletis pomonella
CATCCCTATTCAGACGAGGCGATTTTCGATTCAACACGAATCGTTATTTACATTATTGAAAATGAATTTAAATCGCAAAATTTTATCAATTGGCGTAAATTTGGTAAGCCAAGCGTTGGTAGAAGTGCTTTTAGCGAAGCTGAAAGATAAAATAAGAGTAAAAAAGTAGAAAAGAAGAAAAAGTATGTATACAGAACAGTGTTGGCATTTTTGGTACAATTGTACTTGTTTGATACAATTTCATTTACAATATACTTTCCTACTACGCAGTACTTTTTAGTACAATTTTGTAATCAATACTAAAAATATATAGCTCTGAAAATTCACAGCAAAAATTTTTTTGTATTCTCTTTTGTTCGCCTGTTCGTATTTACCTTTGTAAGTTTTGAAAAATGGCTTGAACGGACCAGTATACTATAGCCTAGGCAAATTTTTAAAGAAACTTTTCGATACTAAGTTTTATTTAAACAAAATGTCGAAGTCAGCTTCATATAGAAACAAAGTCTTCGTTAGTTATAAGAAGAGATTTTCTTAAATATAATACCTTTACGGCACTCACATATTGACAAGATTTTACTATTTATTTTATTATTCTTTAATTTTAATTATCTGTTTATAAAATATAATGTATTCTTTAAGAAAAACCGTATAAAGCCAAGATTAAATCTTTGCGAAACATCCAAAAGAAAACATACTTTCGTAAAAATTTCGAGCTTTATTAATATTCTTTAGTTTTTAGCCCATTAAATTTTAGTATAATAAAGTGCAAGTTTAAAGTAGCTGGGACTTACCGTTGAACTCGGCAATTTTTTTTGTCGGCGATGTCAGCTGTCAGAAAATTAGCAACACCTTCATCAAAGAAATCTTAAAAAACTTTGTTATATTAAAATTTAATGGGCTAAAAAACCGCACACTCAAAATAAATCTAGGAAATCGAATTAAAAAGTTCGAAATTTTTACGAAAGTGTGTTGGTTTTTTTAATGTTGCACAGAGTTTGAACCTTGGATTTGTATGGCTTTTCTTAAAATATAAACAGTATTTAAAAAAAATAATTAAAATTGAATAATAATAAGATAAATGGTCAGATCTTGTCGTAAAGTTTTGATAAGCACTTGAAGTGCTATTAAAATGTCAAATTTTAGTACTGAATCCAAAGGAAAATGTCTCTTTTATCCATTAATAATAACTTAAATATGCTTTTTGTTAAGATGTATACCTGAAAATGTGTACATACATATTTGCGTTAAATGCAGTACATGTGCGCGTGGAATCAATTTGTAAAAGTGTAAAATACGTAAACGTATGTACATAAACAATAAAACTTTCTCATGAATACCATTGGTCTTGAAGGGAATGTACTAAGAAAATATATGAGCGAATCAAAAAGTGTATACAATTTATAGCCGAAAAGTACATTTTTTGTATAGATTTCGTACTGAAGGAACAATTTCATATCGCAACACTGATACAGAATGTAAACAAACACAGGGTTGCAAGGAAAAAAAGTTGAACGAGCTCAAAGTTGGCTGGCGACCAACTTTGTTGAAAGCGATTAGTTGAAAGGCCGTTCGGACGAGGCGATTTTTGCTTTCAACTAAAAGTTGCCTGAAAAATCGCCTCGTGCGAATGCCCTATTATCGAATCGATACGATACAAGGGTTCTGGTACTCGATTCCAAAAAATATCTTTTGAACACTTTCGAGTAAAAAGTATCGGTATCGAATGGCAAAAATATCGATATGGTATCATATAGTATCGAAATTTGTGTCCCTAATAACAAGAATGATATTATACAAGATTTCGCATTCCCGGCGGCGCACAGTGGTCCAATGTGCAAAGCTAGGGTATTTTAATTAAATTTTTGGTTTGTAATTTTTCAATAAAATTTTTATCAAATATGCAAGAATATTGTCTACTTAAGAGTAAATACAACTTTGTTTGAAAAAATTTGGCTACATATAAACATAATGGTATCCAAAAGTCATAGTAAGCAATAAGTGAAAAATGAAGTTGTGCGTACAACGAAAACTGAGTATTTTGAAGGCTCAATAACTTGTTTAAAGAAACTTTGTTTTAACTTCATTTCTTTCTCCGTCATTGTTTTAAGTAAGAAAATTCAGGAAATGTAAAAATTATTACCGAAGTGGACGTACATATTTTTTGGTGAGTACCAAATTATTATTATTTTTTGTTTTTGTAGAAGAAATCTTTCTTATATGGCGGAATATAGATCACTTACTATACTTATTCTCTCGATTGATGTATATACTAATGGAATCCAAAAAAAAAATTCTGCGGCTAGCTGCGGCACCCATACATTTATTTTCAATTTTCAAAATGACTCCTAAAATTTCAAGACAGGAAATTTTTGATTTATGGCTGTCGACCCCTAAAAATGAAAGACTTGATGGAATAATGGATTTTGTACCAGGGAATATCAGTTTAGGATCTAGTGATAGAATCAAATTTGTTAAATTGAAATCACACGTGCGAAGTTAATTCAGAATTTGGACCTAAAGTGGACAAACGTTTTCCGAAGGAGAGCGGTTTGTTACTACAAATAAAGATTGGCTATAATTTGAAAAAGGCTTGTCACAATTTGTGTGTTCTAAGTTTGGTAAGCCGACATTTTCTGCTGGTAGGCCAGCTAAAAGTTTTGAAGACCGTTGCCAAAAAGTTAAAATGAAGAAAGCTAATGAGCTTTCGAAAGTTATCGAACCAGATGTATTTCTTTTTGGTCACTGAATTAAAAATGAGATATTCAGCTACGCTATTTAATGAGCTTTTAAGTGCTTCTCCAGAAAGAGGTCCTGCTATTAAGAAGGTCTTATTGGCAAAGAAGAGTCCTAAAGGTATTGTTTAGGCGCGTCTGCTAACACCAGGCGCCTAAATACATGCTATGT
>NW_023458557.1:74103047-74105753 GCF_013731165.1 Rhagoletis pomonella
GCTAACACCAGGCGCCTAAATACATGCTATGTACTGCTGCATGTGCCTGTGTGTGCATGTGCATGTGTTAAATAAAATCTGGCAACACTGATACCTACTTGGATCGCAGTAAAAAGTATCGAGTACAAAAATACTTGGTAAATTGAGAAAATATCGATGTGTAATACGATGTGTTTACTTGTAATCATAAAATCGCGGCTTCGTATAAAGCGGTTCATTTATTGATTTTGTTTGGTGTAAATTTTAAAAGGGAAATATTTCTCCACACGTTTGAAATGGATATCGAACTGCCTTATAGAACTGAATACGCCAAGAGTGGCCGTTCTTCCTGTAAAATGTGTAAATGCTCTATATCACAAGGCTCCCTTCGTTTAGCTGCAATTGTACAGGTTTGCAAAATCTATACATACGTATGGTTTCAGAAAATAACTGCTACTCTTTTTAGTCGGCTTTTCACGACGGAAAGCAGCCGATGTGGTATCATGAAGATTGTTTTTTTAAAAAGCAGCGACCTAAATCCGTAGGTGATATAGAAAATTTTGAAAATATAAGGTTTGACGATCAACAACGAATAACGTTGAAAGTTGGTAAGTTATTGCGCCATTAGTTGCCTTCAAAATACACATGTTCCCTGCCGGAACAAAGTATTGGCACAGCAAATTTTTCAAAATATGTATATGCAACAATTTTTATTCTAATGTTTTTCCGCCAATTTTGTATAAAAATGTGGTTCATTCAACAACAAAAAACAAAAAGGTAATTCTCTTGTGTAGGGTAACAACCCCTAAAAAAGGTCCGGAAATGTCGGCAGGCCCTGTTCGCGTACTCACTATCCAGTAAATCCAGTACTAATTTTACTGGTTTTTACTGGATGTCGTTAAAACTTGCAAGAAACTAGCAAAAGAGGGTAAATTGAGAGAGCAAAAGTGACAGCTGAACTTGCAAGTTTTTCTGGATTTTTACTGGATAAAGTTTTACTAGCAACTATTTGCTAGTAAGAAAAACAGCTGATGGCATGATGCTAATTGTAAATCACATTAAGAAAATAATTGTTTATGGTGCTTTTAGAGTTGCAATTGGCAAAATATACCTATTTAAATATATAATAAGATGGAAAACACTAGTTTTCTATGAAAATTGCATCGGAAAATAACAAATTAATCAGCTGTTTATAAAACTAGCAACTTCTTGCTGGTTTTGCGTTTTCGTACTTGCATATTTCACTCATAGGTAGTAAATATTGGCTTACTCTCCGAAATTTGGTTACTGGCAAGTTACTGGATATTTTTGGGAAATGTTTAGTTATTGGCCCATCGTTTTTGGGGTTGGGGCCGGAGGGGCAGGGGGCGTGGCTACCCAAATCCCCCTCATTCGAAAGGGGACAGTCGCCACTTTACGTCCGCCGAAGGCAACTCGCCTGGGCGAGTCGTTTTCTTATTACCTGAATGAGTCCTTTTCTTATCGCTTCAGGCGATTTTTGGAGTAATTTTATTCTTTTTAATACTTCATTTATTTTTTTGTACCAAATTGCAACTTACAATCGGAATTAATTCATTTTCTCGCTGTGCGACTTCCTATTTTTTCAATCTTGTCCTTGGGCATAATTTAGATGCTTTTGGCCAATACTATTGACGCCATATTCATAAGTTTCGGAATTTTTGAGAACTTTTTTATTCAAAATTGACATGAACGAAGTGATGTTGCCGATTTGTCACCACAGCAATCAATCGGTGAGTCGCCAATTTGTTGCCATTGACGATTGTTGCCTATTTCTCATGTTTTGCATGGTGGGAAGCGAAAGATAGAAATGTTGTAGTAATAGTAATATGATAGTATTTTAGCGCAGAACTTCTTTTTGCGTAGGCGGCCTTCGGCCTCACGTACGGATTATAACCCTCACTACGTAGAATTCTCTTCTGTGTTGCCAAAGAAAGGGGGCTGAACACCTTTTGCAGAGAACACCATTCTGCGTAGGCGGCCTTCGGCCGCACTTAGGGATTATAACCCTCACTACGTAGAATTCTACTGTGTTGCCAAAGAAAGGGGGCTGAACACCTTTTGCAGAGAACATCTATCTGCGTAGGCGGCCTTCGGCCGCACTTAGGGATTATAACCCTCACTACGTAGAATTCTCTTCTGTGTTGCCAAAGAAAGGGGGCTGAACACCTTTTGCAGAGAAAACCTTTCTGCGTAGGCGGCCTTCGGCCGCCCTTAGGGATTATAACCCTCACTACGTAGAATTCTCTTCTGTGTTGCCAAAGAAAGGGGGCTGAACACCTTTTGCAGAGATCACCTTTCTGCTTTTTTAATGCTGACTGGGTTATATCATATTTTATTTTGTCTCTCATCCTTGTATATTTTGCAGTTTGACAGCTAAACGCCGCCATTTAATATGCATATGCAGCCAAAGGCAGACGCGTGGTTTTGAAGGTGTTTTTATTTAATAAATTGTGATTGATAGGTTAAAGTTAATGTAATAAAGAATTTCCGAATTTTACAAAAAAGGGCATATTTCAAACCCAATTTGTAAATAAATTAGTGACCAAAAATTACAATAGTGGAAATATATTACTGAAGTAGCTGCTTTAAGGAGAATAGGAGTGATAAATTTACGCTAATTTCCGAGTTTTACAAAAAAAGGCCATATTTCTAACCCAATTTGTAAATAAATTAGTGACCAAAAATTACAAAAAAGGGCGTTTAAAT
>NW_023458557.1:74105853-74140231 GCF_013731165.1 Rhagoletis pomonella
AATCGTTCTTATGTCTATTATTTGGGCAATAAAAATAATAGATCACTGGCAATGCTGCACATGTTTCCACAATGGTTGTAGCATGTGGATTTTTCGTTTTTCGTTGCGTAGCTACAAATTACGAATTACGAAATATCCGGGTTCTAAAATAAGGGGGTCGATCAAGATTATTAAATTCAATCAACGGTATTCCAATTTAGATCTGACGAAGCAAGTGTATGAAAGCTTCAGCGTATAGGGGTTTGAAAATTCAGAGGCATGTCGACGAACAAAACCCAGCATTGAAAAAGATTCCGCATTAATCGAATTTATGTGACTTTTGAAGGTAATCTTGGAGTCGAAAATAACACCTAGATCCTTAGTTTCAAAAACAACATTCAAGGGAATCCCTTAAATGTTGTATGAAGAACTATACGCATTAGATGACTTAGAGAAAGAGATCTGAAAACACTTCGAAATATTGAGGCTTAAACGATTTTTTACGCACCAAGCATACAGACAGTCAATATCCCGCTGGAACTTGTGCATATCATCTACATTAGCGATGGTGTGATATAACTTAAGATCATCAGCATATAACAGGTAATTGGCAAATGAAAAGCAATTGCCAATATCATTAATGAATAGTAGGAAGAGAAGCGGACCCAGAATGCTCCCTTGAGGGACACCAGATGTAGCTGTGAAAGGAACCGACGAGACATTATATAGCATGACAAGACATTGTCTATTACACAGATAGGACTTAAACGAATTAATAATACACGAATGAAAGCCAAACAGAGATAACTTGTGGATAGGTATATTATGGGACACTTTGTCAAATGCCTTTGAGAAGTCAGTATAAATTGAATCGACCTGAAAACCCTTTTGTAAAGAAGAAATACAGTACTCACTGAAAACTGCTAGGTTCGAAGTAGTAGAACGTCCAGTCACGAACCCATGTTGATTAGGGCAAATAAGATGATTAACAAGAAAATAGAGCTTATTCTTCATGATGCACTCCCAGAATTTGAAGATAATACTATGTTCACGTTGAAATATTAACCCGAGATTAACGTTTTGAGTTAATGAACAACTGTCAAGTGTTCTCGTTGGGGTGTTTAATAAACTCCGAGTTTAGTTTGACGTTTGTTTATTTACTTTCGCTTATTCGCATTCTGCTAACATATTAGCACAAATTAAATAAACAAATTAATATTCACTTTGAATGCTCTCCTCTACGACAACGTCAACGTTGTTGATTCTGTGACCTCCGATTATTCTGTGCACTGCCTCGTAAAGATGCCACTGCGCCGGCGAACCTACTGAAGGCCCAATGGATTCCTTGCATTTTCTGCACAAATACACATACATGTATGTATGCATGTTTCTTAATTATTATATTCCATGTTTTTATCTTACCTGTACCTTTGGGCCCACAACTCCACAAAGCAAGCTTCTGCCCCGCCTTCCCAAAAACTCTTCTTGCGCCTATTTCTCGCCGAGGTTTCTATATTTTCTGCACGTTCCATTCTGCTATACAAAACACCGGTGTTACTGCTCGCGAAAACTTTGCAAACCTGTCCGAAAGATTATTTCCATTCTATGATATTGTTGTTTTTATGTATACAAGTTTAAATGTCATATTAATGTTAAATTTTGCAATTTTCTTACAAACTTACCAAATTTCACGCAAACAGCTATTCTCCACTTCATATAAAAACAGCAAAACATATGATTGTGAAATGTCAAAATTCGACAGTGCGGACAAATTTGTATACTAGTGCGGCCAAAGTTTGACAACCATGCAGAGACACAAACCAAATTCGGGCAAAAAATAGGGTTGCATTCGCTTTAACTACAAATAAAAGTGGTGTTTGAGGCGAGTTAAACGAAAATTTTTGGTATGGCAAACTCCGAGTTAATGAGTAGTGTTAACCGCTTAACTCCAAAATGGCCCATAAACTCGAGTTAAAGGCTCAACGTGAACATAGTATAAGGGACAGTTTCTATATGGGTCTATAGTTAGATATATCACTCCTGTTTCCATTTTTGAAAATAGGTGTGATTGTAGCTAATTTCCACGCATCAATGAAAGTGGCAGATGCAAGAGACTTATTAGAAATTGATTTTATAGGATTAGCGAGGGCAGGGCAATTTTTGAATAGAACTGATGAAAGACGGTCAACATCCGTTAGCATCGATAGTTTGAGTTGTCGTATACCATTCGTAACTTCATCAGTGGAGAGATCAAGAGAGCCGAAATTTACTGAGGAGGGGGAGTGATATGAAGAGTTAACAGACAAATCTGATGTGCTATCAGGGACAAAATTTGTTTGAAAGTACTCAGCAAATAAATTAACCGCATCATTAAGAGCATATGCAGTTCTATCTTTGAAAAAGACCGTAGATAGAATTGCGGACCAGGTTTTTTTAGAATTAATGAAACTCCAAAAAAATTTTTTGGATTTTGTTTAATACTAATTTCAAAGTTTAAAGTAAAATTCCGATAAAGGAACTTCTCGAGACAATTAACACCCCTATTCTGCAAAACTTTCGTATTTTGCTACGAATCGTAGAAATGGTATGCTGCAATCTGAATCATATCTTCGAACTTTCGAAATTCGTAACAGTGGCATGCCTAAAAACGAACGAGTAAGCTTTTTTGCGTAATTTTGTACAAAAACAATTCTGTGTCGGAGGTGAGATAAAATATGTAAATCTATGTGCGTTTGCAGGAAATATTAGTGGTGTTTATTTAAACAGATAAAATTGTCTTTCGCATATACGTATATTTTTATCCACTACTTTATATAAACGAGCAAGCAAGAATCTTTGTTGCCCCTTATCGAGTAACTTGGGTCCGGTTTAGTTATTTGTACAACGATTTTCGGTTGTTGTGTCCAAACGCATAACCGCAATCCAAAAACTTTAACATACACGTGTAATTAAAGGATTCACATTTTATTTAAAATAAATATTTCAAATTATTAATAAATTCGATGTGGGTTCTGCGCGAAAATACCGTGATATGCACAAGAAATACTGTATACTTTTGACATGCGGAAGTGCCTCTTCTCTGACCACACAGAAAGGAGAATTCTGCTTAGTATGAGTTATCATCCCTAAGCGTGGCCGAAGGCAGAAGCAAGCGCAACAGGTGGTGAACCTAACAAAATGCAGGTTGTCAATGGCTTGGAAGAAGCTGTTATTGCTCTAACTGGATTGGGAACCAGTTCTTCAGGCATAGGAGGAGTTCTGGCTTGTGGTTCAACAATTCAACCAGATGCTGACATAGATGCGACCATGGTTATTATGCTCGACCCGCACAACTTTGTGAATCCATTGCCATAGCACCCTCTTACTCTGCTGCTATAACTGCAAATGCATCAGGATCCATCATCTTCTTCAAAATATGTAAAATTAACCAATTTTACAATAAACAAGCACATGATGAGTGTTTTTTTTTTAATTCCTTTCCACTTTGTTTCCCTTCATTCAGCTATCTTCGAAAAACAACTGATAGCTGGCAATGCTTCACATGTTTCCGCAAGGGTTGCAGCATGTGGATTTTTCGTTTTTCGTAGCGTAGCTCCGAATTACGAATTACGAAAATTCGGGTTCTAGAATAAGGGGATAAGTTTCTTCGTATAGCGCTGAAAATTAAGATAATCTTCGGCACTTTTCGAAGCTTTAAACTTTTTATAGAATTTGTTCCTCAGGTTTTTTAGTCTTTTCAGTTCTCTATTGTACCATGGCTGCTTATAAGAGTTTATTTGCCGTTTTGGGATCTGTTTATGACAAAGTTCCGTAATTTTATATCTAAAAATGTTATAGCTATCGGCAACATTGAGGTTAAAAAGTAACTGATCCCAATCATAGGAGAGTAAGAGCTCGTTGAAAGCGATAAAGTCGCAAGAATTAAAATTAAAACAAAGTCGTATATGTGGAGAGAATTTATTATATTGATACAATTGTAGTTTAAGTACTATTGGAATGTGATGCATGCCACAGGGTGTTATTGGCGTTAAGCATTCGGAGATATTAAAGTTCATATTTTTACTGATAAATATAAGGTCTAAGAATCTATTTAGCTTATCACAAAAGCCGTTGATTTGCATAAGCTCAAGAGCAAGAATATCATCTATAAAGTAGATCTTAGAAGGAGATTCGACATTAGAATGCGTTAAATTAACATTGTGAAACATATACGAACAATTAACATTACACAAATTAAAGTCTCCAAGAACACAAAGTTGTTTTTCAAAAAGTAATAGACACAGCTAGAGCACTTATATTATTTAGACGAGACCTATAAAGAACTATTCGGCGGTATATAGGAAGCACACACAAAAAGTGGGTTCAACGCTCCACAGACGCGAATACATAGTTGGTCTATGATTGAATCATTGTCTTCAAGCGCCACAACTGAGGAGCGAAACACACGACGGACCGCAACTAGTATTCCACTACCTCTAGTGCAGTCTGTTTTGACAGCATTACGATCTTTACGGTAAACGGTACATAAATTAGCATCGAAGTATTCGTGGTCATAAAAATCCGACGTCTACTAAGTCTCAACAAAGACATAAATATCGTAGGTGAGCTGCGAACTAAAAGAGCGAATTATGTGCGTTTTGGTTCTAACCTCAGACATATTTTTAAAGTAAATTCTGAGACTGGATTTAACTTTCGCTTTCAATGAATTTGTTAAGTTGCTTGCGTAGCAGTTGGCGTTTTTGGTAAAAAATCAAACGGGCGTATTTTAGTATTGGCCATAGTGTGGGATCAAATAGCTTTCCGTAGTGCCTTGCAGATACACCAAATTTAAAATTAATGCTTTCTTCTTTCTTAAAGTAGCTAGATTGGTATATTTTTTCTCGAGACAGTAGCATAGCATTTCTTGTTTATCAAAGTTAGTATGTTGATGTACAAAGGCAATAATCTGATCAGCAGTGACAGTTGGTTTAAACGAAGACGAGTTAATCCATTTTTTTTTGTTGTAATAACATCTAGCTCAGTGTTATTACTGTTCTGCCCAATAATAACATTATTACTGTTTTTGGCTTTTGCTTTGCTTTTTGTCCGCACTAGCATTAGGAGAGACACCACCGACGGCACAAGTATAGTAAGCAGCGAGAAGTAGCTATTGGCAGGGGTAGGCAGAGGTTGAGCATCAGTTGAGTCAGCGAGGGGTAACGGCTTGTTGAAATTTGGGGATGCAGAGGGCGATAAACCTGCAACCGCTTGAGCTCAAGCTAAGCGTGCATTATTAGCATAAGCAGCGGGGACAGCCGAACAACGAGCATTTGCAGTATCAGCTTTAATATGAGCACCAACTCGACCAGGAGAAGGTGAAGCAGAGGCGGCAACAGCGGTGCCGTGAGACAATAACGAACGAAGTTCGGCCACCTGAGAAGCGACGGCATCATGCGATTCACCAACAGAGTGATTTTTTAACTCCACACCAACAACAACAACACTAAAGCTCAGCCACAAGAACTGCATCGAGAGTTTTACTGATTTTCTCCGGCATGATAACACACTCTTCACAAAGATATATTAAATTACGTTTTGTTTTGATCAAGTTCAAATCATATTCCGAAATGTCTTTACAGCACACACGATGGAAAGTTTTTTTGCAGAATCCATTGCACGGCAAACGAAATTTGAAATGTGGATTTAAGTGTTGCTGGTTGGGTAATGTGCTAAACTTTTATAAATATTTTAATAATTATTTTTGAGCTATACACCGTATTTTAAATAAAACATTAAATGTTTTTCTGTTTTATTTACTTTTTAGTTTTATTTTGGTCGATATTTCGCCTTCAGTCTGAAGTCCAGTCGACCGGACAAAGCTAGTAGTTCCTGAAGATGTCTTCAGACTGAAGGCGAAATATCGACCAAAATAAACCTAAAAAGTAAATAAAACAGAAAAACATTTAATGTTTTATTTAACATACAGCCTATAGCTCAAAAATAATTATTAAATTATACACAATCTTTTATAAATATTATAAACATTAAATAAACAAAAGCAAAATAATCAAAATTTGTCAATATGTCACCTAACTTAATCAGCTGACCACAAGTGTTACGTGTAGAATATTTTCAAAGACTCTATTCAGCATCATAAGTAAAATCTTGTGGGACTAGAAAGCCATCGGAGGTTACAAAGTACCTTGTTTCTGGCTCTTATTCTACTACGGTTTCAGCTTCGTCTTCTTCTATTACGGTTTCAGCTTCTGCTATAGGTGTTGTTGAGTTTCGCAGCAAATTTTCGTTTTTACTTTCGTATACAATTGGGAAAATCTTGTTTTTGCCTTCAGTTGTAGGTCTAGAGGCAAGGCAACAACAGAGTCTGCCATAGCTTTGAAAAACGAATGTATAGGGCTAGGTTCATTTGGTTCCTGCGTAGCTGTAGCTGGACGAGTATCCAAATAATTTTGTAAAACCCCTGCAACTGATAACTGCGTCGTTTGCCTCTTTTTTCTGGCGCTAGTACTTTTAAACAATGCTGTCGATGTAGAGGATTGGAGCGAATTTTATATCTCTGGAGATATTTCTGTTAAATCAGGAGTATAACTTTCGTTGCAGCTATCATCTACGAATGCGGACTCTTGTTGTTGTTGTTGTTGTTGTAGCGGCTACAACAACCCCGCCCAGTACGGTTGGTATCTCAGTCGTTGTCGTCGAGTTCCACTAACGGCAACCCTAGGAAGCGTGCAGCTTCTGTGGGGTTTGTCCACAGGGACAAGGCCGTTAGGGTTGTCGGGTTTTCCGGGCATGCGAAGAGATGTTTCGAGTCATGTGGGGTCTCTCCGCATGCCGGACACTCATTCGGCACATCCTCATTCAACCTACTCAAGTAGGAGTTCAACCTGCTGCAGTAGCCGGAGCGAAGTTGTGCGAGTGTTGTGCGTGTCTCCCGAGGCAGATGAAGCTCCGTCTCGTCAATGTCCGGGGGTGGTATGCCTAGAACGGCATTCACAGGTCTAGAGTCTACATAACTCGAGACTGAGTCCCTGTGAATGCCGTTCAGGGCCTGTCTGTAAACTGTCGGGTCCAGAGGTTGCTTAATGAACCTCTGGACTTCGTCCGTCAGTTCATATAGATGCCTCCTGACGTGCCTAGGCGAGGGCTCCTCTGCAAGCAGCTGTCTGCTTGGGTGGCCACTTCTGTGGCTCCCGATCAGGAACTGGTTGCAGAGCATTATATTGTGCTCCTTTACAGGGAGCATTTGCGCCTCGCCGTGCAGGTGGTGTTCAGGCGACATCAAGAGGCATCCTGTCGCTGTCCTGAGTGCGGTGTTCTGTACAGTCTGTAGCTTCGTCCACTGCGTCCTACTAGTCCCTGGCGACCACACTGGCGCTGCGTAGTTCAAAACCGGCCGGCCTATTGCCTTGTATGTTGCCAGCAACGTTTCTTTGTCTTTGCCCCAAGTACTGCCAGCTAGCGACTTGAGGACCTTGTTGCGGCTCTGTACTTTATTGACAATAGCGGTTGAGTGCGCAGAGAAGGAGAGCAGGCTGTCGAATGTTACTCCGAGTATTTTGGGGTTATTCACCGTCGGATTTGGTGTGTCATCGACGTGAATCCCCAGCGGTAGCCTGACCTCCTTCGTCCAGGTTGTGAACAGGGTCGTGGAGGATTTCGTAGGGGAGAGGGCTAGACACTTTACAGTGAAGAAACGAGAAAGTTCGGAGAGATACCCGTTTACTTTCGAACACAGGTCATCAATTCCATTCCCAGTCGACATGATCGAGCAATCGTCGGCATAAGAGACAATCGAGACTCCCTCTGGTGGTTGAGGGAGCTTTGAAATGTAAAAGTTAAACAGTAGCGGGGAAAGGACACCACACTGAGGAACCCCCTGTTTTATTTTTCGCTGCTTACTCGTTTTGTCTCTAAACATTACCGACGAATGTCGACCACTCAGATAATTTGCCGACCACCATTTGAGCCTCTGTGGGAGAGAGGAGGCCTCTATATCTTCTAGTAGCGTGGAGTGGCAGACGGTGTCAAACGCCTTTGACAAGTCCAACGCTACTAGAATCGTTCTCTCACAGGGACGGTTACGGTTAAGGCCACGAGTTATCTGAGTGTTTATGGCGTTAAGTGCTGTTGTTGTACTGTGCACTTTACGGAATCCATGCTGATGCTTCGCTGGGGTCAGGTGGTTTGTGAAGTACGGGAGTAGCAAGGCCTCGAGTGTCTTCGCTACGGGGGAAAGGAGTGTTATCGGACGATACGAGTCTCCTTTGTTGGCAGGTTTCCCCGGTTTGAGCAGTGGGACCACTCTCCCCACCTTCCAGATGTCTGGGATGATGAGAGTGGCCATTGACAAGTTGAGGACCTCCGTTAGGTACGCTACCCCCGCAGGAACCAAATTTTTCAGCATCAGCATGCATATTCCGTCGGGACCCATGGCTTTGGAGGCTTTCGCCTTCCCGATGGCCACCTGAACTTCACCGCAAGTGAAAGCAAGGGGGGCACAAGTTGTTGGCAGTTTGTGCCGCCTTCTGGTCACTCGACGCTTGGCTTTGTCCACCGGAGGATGCAGTATGAACTGCCGGCTGAAATAGTTCGCGCATCGCTCCGGGTCAGACGAGGCATGGTCGCCGAAGGAAATTTCGACTCTGTCGTCGTGCTTCGTCGGATTAGACAATGACCTCACGGTTGACCAAAGCTTGCTCACATCAGAGGTGAAATTACAGGTCTTCAGATGCTCCTCCCACTTCTTCCGCTTATGTACGTTTACTAGTTGCCGAATCTCCGCGTTGAGATCCCTGATACGGGGATCTCCGGGATCGGCCTGACGAAGGCTATCACGCTCATCGGCTAGAACAGCCGCTTCGGCAGGGAAGTTTGGACGTGGGTCCGATATACATCCTGCCGGTATGAAGCGAGCTGCAGACAGCCCTGCGGAACTTACGTTCACCGAGATGGACGTCGGTTGGTGTGGGGAACGCTGTGAAGGTGTTTTCGGTAAACTCCGCGTAACCTTTCCAATCAGCTTTGGAAAAGTTGATATAGGTCCGGTGTTTGGCGGAGGCAAAGGCGGTTGGTTTATCAATCGAGATGACTATGGGTAGGTGGTCTGATGCTAGAGTCAGCATAGGTCGCCATGTTATGCTGTTTATCAGACCAGCGCTGACTATTGTGATGTCTGGCGAGCTACTGCAGTTGCCCATAATCCTGGTGGGTGCGTCGTCGTTCATTGTGCAGAATGTCGAATCGTCTATCTGCTCAGCCAAGTCTGTTCCCCTACGATCGTTTGACAGGCTTGAGTGCCAAAGATCGTGGTGCGCATTAAAGTCACCTACTACCATACGGTTTTCACCTCTGAGGAGCGCACCTATATCAGAGTGATATCCTGCCGGACAGCAGGTGACAGGGGGTATGTATATGTTAAATATTTCTACCTCGACATCGCCTGACCGTATAGTGATGCCCTGACATTCTAGGGTGGTATCCCTGCGGTTGATGTCTGCTTCGATAAGACGATACTGCACGGTGTGGTGCGTGATGAACGCTAAGCCACTACCATTATCTCGCTCGCGATCTCGACGGTGCACGCTGTACCCGGCGCAATTCAACAAAGTTGAATTGCTGTGCAACTTCGTCTCTTGGAACGCAGCTATCAATATACCATGCCGACACATGAAGACGGTTATCTCCTCAATCTTGCTCTGTAGCCCGTTGCAGTTAAATTGAAGGAGCTTCATGTAGTTCGGGAGACGTGTCGTGATGTGGGGTGTAAGTGAAGTGTATGTTCTTGCCGCCGTTGGCTGTGTGTGCTGCTGTGGTGATTGCCGCCCTATGGTGGTGGCGGGGGGCGTCGCAATTGGGGTCTGCGACCGAGCAGCGCAACACGGGCCCTCGAAGTTCCCAGTCCAATCTCGCGTGGTACGCAGACCACAGCATGCCCTAAAGTGGCACCAGCCAAGGCAGGTGTTGCACTTGACTGATGTCACATTACGGAATATCCTGGTCCGACATACCGTACAGATTGTAGGGGGAACTAGGAGTTGTTGGCGGCGGCGTGTGGGTGGTGGTGCGGTTGTGTGTGTTATGTGGTCTGTGGTGGCTGTGGTACGGTCTGTGGTGTTATTATGTTGTTGTGTTGTGGTGACTGTGTGAGGCTGCTGTGTGAGTGTGTGAGGCTGCTCGGGCGGACTGTGGTTAGCCGTGGAGGCTGCTCTGTTTGAGCAACAGGGGGCCACGTACGACGTGGTCCACTGTCTATGTGTCCGTAGTCCCGAGCAGACTCTGAGGTGACTCCACCCCTCGCAGGCATTACACTTGACTGAGGTGGAGTTGTGGTGTAATCAACTCCGGCATACACAGCAGGTGTATGTTTCTGGCCCTGGGTTTGACTCGATGCCAGCCCTGAGTAGGAGAATACGTTGTATGTAGCCCTATGGACGGACAACATCTGAGATACTTCGTCGACCTAAACGGGGTTAGATCGCCGAAACAACAGCCCTTGGTCGGGTGAAACCCTAGTCATTCCGGTACGAAGAACCGGCTGTCGTGGGAATGCGGACTCTTCAAAGTTACTCCTTGTTTCTCTTTCTTGAAAATACGGTCATAAGAACTCCATTTGGTTCTCATACTTCCACTTTTTATTTTTAGAAGCACCGTTGTTTATAATTAGAATTACAAAGTTTGCTTACATTTTTCTCCAATCTGCTTTGCAATTTCAGCCCATATATTATTTTTCTTCACGGTATTCATAATTTTAATTTTTTAAGTCGTATAGTTTGGGATTTTCACTCACTAATAAAATTAATTTTTCATCGTCTAACGACATTTCGGTTCAAATATATTTTGACGTGTCCCGTCGCTCAGCTGGGTATACCGCACTATGCGGCAGCGGCCCTGCGCGACACCACGCGGCGCGACCTAGTTGGCCAACTTTGCCGCGTAGCGTCACGTCGCGTAGCTCCGCTGCAGCGTAGTGCGGTATGCTCCATAAGAATCCATGCAAAGAATATTTTTCCGCGCTGTGTAGTGTCGCGTCGCGTCGCCCAGTGCGGTCGTACCTTTATATGTGCAGATAATGTAATTTTTCAGTAAAATGATAATAATTATTGATTGTATGATTTAAATATACATCATAATTATAGTATATTCACTTTTGTTGTTGAGAAGTTTTGCTCAAAAATACTTGTGCTCCACAGGAAGAGGATCCTACTCTGTGAGAGTTATAATCCTTCTGCTCCGTTTCTTCGCACCACAGAAAGAGAAATCTACTTTTTGAGGGTTATAATCCCTAAGCACGGCCATAGGCCGCCTACGCAGAGAGAAGTTCTGCTCAAAACCACTTCTGCTCCTTTTTTTCGCAATACAGAAAGAGAATTCTACTTTGCGAGGGTTATAATCCTTAAGCGCGGCCGGAGGCCGCCTACGCAGAAAGAAGTTCTGCACAAAAATACTACTGGTCAGTTTCTTCGCAACACAGAAGGAGAATTGTGCGTAGAAAGAGTTATAATCCCTAAGCGCGGCCGAAGGCCGCCTACGCAAAAAGAGTTCTGCGTCAAAAATACTACAATGTCAGAAGGTGTTTTATATACTTGGCAAGGCAACACAAAAAGGAAAGCTCTGCGTAGTAAGGGTTATAATCTTTAAGCGCGGCCGTAGGCCGCCTACGCAGAAAGAGCTATGCGTCAAAAACTCTGCGATATCAGAAGGTGTTTTATACATTTGGCAAGGCAACACAAAAAGGAGAGTTCTGCGTACAAAATCCCCTTCTTGCTTTTAAACACGTAATAGATTAGCACTTATCATATTCGCGAAAAACGAGGAACGGGGTTTAATAGAGTTTTAAATGCTGAAATAAAAATTATGGAAGATATTTAGAATTAAAGATGAAATTATGGATTTCGAAAACTATTAATATCTTTGAAACCAATTAACCGTTTAAAAAATAAGGCACCACGTTCGAAAGGTATTTTAAAAAACTTTCGTTTGCACTTTTCGCTCTTTCTTTTGATGCATTTCACGCATTTTTATATACAAGACATTTTTAAATCACCCAGTAACCATAATAGACATCACTGGGTCGGCAGCCCCAGGTTTACCACACAGAAAGGGAATTCCAATTACCGCATCCTTTCCCAAGGCTGCATCACTGGGGCGGTAGCCCCAGTTGGTGCACACCAAAAGGAGAATTCTATTTGGTAAGGGTTATAATCCTAAAGCCCGGCCGAAAGCCGCCTACGCCGAAAGTAGTTCTACGCAAAAATACTGTCGACGTAAGTAAAAATTGTGATTTATGGCCATTTCTAAAAGAAAATTTCGATCTTTGACCTTCGATACCACGCTTAATTTTAATTTCTGCAAGTAAATTTTAGTACCGTTACAATCAGCTCAAAAAGCTCTATCGACTCCTATTTTTAGTTTTTTCTAGCGAAACGGTGGGTTTTCTTTAGTTGTTCCTAATATTCTTACGCTACACACATAATACTCATAATTGCTATTCAACTTATAACATAATACAACTTATTATATTCGTCTTTATAATATTCTTACGCTTTGAACATCTGGCAACACATCTTGAAACGTATTCTGTGGCAACACGTTACTCACTTGTGCGGCCATCTTCGTTTCGGTCATTGTCCATACTTACCCACTTACATACTAATTCGGTTCTCTAAATTAATGTAAACAAATTTATAAACGTGTTCCTGATCATTAAATAATGAAATTAATAAAATATAAAATAGATAAACGTTCAAAAAGCTTTATTTAGTGCTGCACACTTGTATTTGTTTGAAATGGTTTGTTGTCGTACATTTTGTTAGGTGAAATTTTCAACTTTAACAACAAATTTCTCATAAACTATGAGTTTCATCGCCGTCTGGTTTTCAGTTTTTGATGTGTACGACCCCCTCTACCCCCCGCTCCCCCTAAATGCCAAAACAAGTAGGCTGATTCCATGAACCAACTAACAAGATCACGCAATCGGAAAAGAATGAAAAAAGTAAATTTCTGAGCGTTTTTGACATGTGCCTAAGAATGGAAACAAACAAAGAAAACGAAAAAGGCGCGGTGATTGAGTGCGATTAAATTGGTATTTATTATAAAAAATAAAAAGTGAAACTTGATGACAATTAGCAAAAAAAGTTCACAAAATGTGGGTTTCATGATTGAGAGTGTTTTACAATCGCATATCATCAGCACGGGTCGATTTTTCAATGCCAACGTTCTGGCCACAAACGGACACCCACTTTTCACGAAAATTTAGGCCTTTTGGCTTACCAAACACGCACAAACTTGTTCCAATCACAAAGCACTTCATTTTATATCATAAATTTGTAATAAATCAAAATTAAAATTAAAATCGCTCATAAAACACATTAAAATGCTAAAAAAGCCATTCCGAAGCGATAGAAGACGATGTAAACAAGACGGGAAAATATCATGAACGCTACGAAAGTTTTTTTCTGAAATTCGATTACAAATACAACGATGGCGGATTGCGTGATCTGTAGTCGTTGGTTCATGGGCTGATTCGCACAGAAAACAGGGATACCAGTTAGCTGATAAATATTAAGGTGACCAGCAGTACCTTCGGGCATAAATGCAGTTTGGCTCCAAATCTCTAATAAAAAAAATAT
The DNA here is from genome assembly GCF_013731165.1 of Rhagoletis pomonella. Lineage (NCBI taxonomy): Eukaryota > Metazoa > Arthropoda > Insecta > Diptera > Tephritidae > Rhagoletis > Rhagoletis pomonella. The sequence goes on from NW_023458557.1 coordinate 74,119,458, forward strand.
TGGGATCGATAGAGATGATTGAGCTGAGTATAATGGTATACCTTTTTTTTTGGGGAAATAACAACAACAAGAATTATGAAAGGTTAAAGTTCAAAATAAGCTATTTTTGAAATTAAGATTTCTTAAAAAAAAATGAATCGATTTTCAAAAATGTTATCTCATTTAATAGGAAATTTGATTCCCTTTAATTTGGTGTACCTTTCTTATATATATGTTTTACTGTTCTTACAAGAATTGAGTTAATGTAAAATAATTATTAAAAAGTTTACAAACTCTAAGTGCGACCGACGCCGCCTACGCCTTTTCTTCGCAACACAGAAAGAGAATTCTACTTTGTGAAGGTTATAATTCCTAAGTGCGGCCGAAACCCGCCTACGCAGAAAGGTGTTCTCTGCAAAAGGTGTTCAGTGCCTCTTCGCAACACAGGAAGAGAATTCTACTTTGTGAGGGTTATAATCCCTAAGTGCGGCCGAAGACCGCCTACGTGTAAAGGTGTTCTCTGCAAAAGGTGTTTTTTTATAATTATTTTACATTATTTAAATTTTGGTAAAAACTTTACAACATATATATAAAGTACATATACCAAATAAAGGGAATCAAATTTCCTATTAAATGAGGTCAATTTTCAAAATCCATCTATTTGTTTTTAAAAAATATTGATTTCAAAAATAGCTTATTTTGAACTTTAACCTTTGATAATTGTTGGAAATAGCACCCTAAGAAAAAAGTATACCCCCCTGCCCCTGTGCCAATCGCAACGGCGCGATTGCTGTTAAATTTCACTCCCCGCATGATCGCAATCGCACCGTCCGCGCTTTTGGGGAGTATCGCAGGCGAGTTAGATCTGCTTTATCATTGAGCTCCATTGGAATGGTGGGAATTTTCCACATGTTTGAGAGTCTCACTCAAGAGAAAAGGCGCTTACTACAAGAGGCTATCAAACTACGCAGAGAGGGTAAGCTGGTATCGGTATATACAATGCGAGGCGAGGTGCACGTAATAAATGAAAGACAAAAATAACCCCGCTATCAAATTAATCTGCGAAGATGATTTAGCGCGCTTTCGTTAGGTATAAGATTTTGTGTTCATGTTCCTTCTGTTATATATTCATTGTTGTATAGTTTGCACATCTCAGTTTATGTTTGTTTTTTCTTAATCTTGCTATCCTTTATGCTTTAAAGTTGCTTTTGTTTATACGAGTGAATTAACATGGTTGTACCCGGCATTAAATCGGCTGACATTGACAGTTGTAGTCACGCAATGGTGAGCATTATGTGCGGTCAACAAACGGGCTTGAACATTGTTCATTTTAATGCGCGCAGCCTTAATTCGGAGAAAACGGATATAGTAAGGAACACTTTTGAATTGCCTCCAGCCGATGTTATATGATCTTAATAATTATAAGTTGTTTCAATTGTTGCACCTAAAACCCAAACAGGCTTCACAGTCACATTCGGAAAGAAGCTGCGTGGAGTACCTGTCTTTCGAAATGTCTATCATTATTTGTGGTGACTTTAATGTGAACCTATTATGTCCTGATTCTACCAGTGCTCGTTTAATTGATGACATCTCCTGTTTTGAGTTGTCTATAGTTAATTTGTCGGTGCCCCAAGATATGGTAGCAATTGCTGTCCCAACTTATTAGATTGCTTTGCTGTATCCTATTCTGCTATTGTTTTGAAATCTGACCAAATATTTTTATATCAGATCATGACTTAGGTTAGTTTAGGTTAGGTTAACCCGGCTGCCCTAATCCCTCAGGAAAAGGGCACACTTAGGCCACCAAGGGCCCGTTGTGATGCCGTATAAGAGACTCCATATGTCCCTCCTCTTACCCTAATAGTGGAACCACTTCGTAGCTCTGATGAAGCGCACAAAGTCATAGACACTGGCTGAATCCAGTTCGGCCAGTCATTCAAAAGAATAATGGAGGAACGAGCATCGGCGAGCTATCGCCAGAGCAGGACAGCGGCATAAGTAGTGCTCCACGCTTTCGATTTCCTCCTCATCGTGGCAGCTACGACAGTAGTCGTTTGACTGCAAACCCATTCTAGTGGCGTGGATTCCCATCAGGCAATGCCCGGTGAGAACTCCAATAACATGCCGCAACAGTGGTCGCTCCAAGTGGAGAAGAGGGCGAGATCTACGCTTGTCAAGCTTAGGCCAGATATGTCTTGCTATCCTGCAAGTAGGCTCCGCAGACCATCTTATATTAGCCCGTCCGACAAAGTTATTCTCAAGCCAGAGCTTGCAAGAAGATAGCGGAATGCCCGCATTACGGGCTGTACTGATTGCAGGCAACAAGGTTCCTTTCCTTGCTAGTTCATCTGCAGTACAGTTTCCTGGTATGTCTTTGTGGCCTGGTACCCACACAACATTAGTGACGTAACACCTTGCCAGTTCATTAAGAGTACGTCTACATTCCATAACAACCTTCGACGTAGATTTGTCACTATTAAGTGCTTTAATAGCCGCTTGGCTGTCAGATAAGATTGTTACCGCCTTCAGATTAATTAGAGAATCGATCAGCCAACTTGCAGCTTCATTTATTGCTGTTAGTTCAGCCTGAAAAACGCTGCATAGATCTGGCAGACGAAAACTGAGGCTAAGCGAGAGTTCTTGCGAGTATACCCCACTTCCTACCTTCAGATCCAACTTGGAGCCATCAGTGTAGATGGCTGTTGAGTCAGAATACGATATCAGGACCGAATCCTCCTCCCATTCTTCCCTTGAGGGGATCCTTGTCTGGAAATAATTCTTTAGTCCCGTAGACGGGACTGTGTAGTCCAGGCGCCTAAAGTCATCTGGAAGATCTCCAAGATTCTAGAGTGCCCAAACCTCGTGTCACTCCATTTTATTAGTGCATTTAATCTAACAGCATTACAGCTTGCCTGTAGTTTACCATATAGGTCCACAGGTAGCAAGTGAAGCAAGGTCTCTAGGGCTTTAGTCGGCGTCGCTGGTAACGCTCCCTAACCCTTTGGACCGCTGTTAATTTGTTTCTTATAGTAGATTTATCTACGGACGGCCACCAAACCGTTATGCCGTAGAACAGAATGGGATGCACAACCGCTGTGTACATCCAGTTCACAATATGAGGCTTCGATACCCACTTTTTCCCAATCGCCGATTTACAGGCATACATAGCAGTTATAGCTTTCTTGCAGCACTCTTCTATATTGCGCCGCCAAGTTAACTTTCTGTCAAGAATAACGCCCAGATATCTAACCTCCTCCGAGAAAGTCAGTGCGATACCGTTCAAGGAAGGAGGTTGTAGCCGGACAGCTTTCGTTTTCTTTGAAAACAGAACCATGGCCGTTTTTGCCGGATTGACACTAAGTCCTACTTCTTTGGACCAGGTATCCACGGCGCGTAAGGCGCCTTGAACTAAGTCACATAGAACTTGGGGTCGCTTACCAATTGCCGTCAGGGCAAGATCATCCGCGTAAGCAATGACTTGGCAACCTGTACCTTGCAACCGTGACAGCAGGGTATCCACCGTTAGATTCCAAAGAAGTGGGGAGAGAACACCGCCTGGTGGGGTTCCGCGACTTGCCTAAGAGGCGACGAACAAACTCAACCATAGGGTGATCCAGCCCAAGGCGAGTTAGGGCTTGAAGAACCGCTCCCGGGAGAACATTATTAAAGGCACCCTCGATGTCTAGGAACACGCCTAGTGCAAATTCCTTAAAAGCAAGAGCCTTTTCAATGGTGCTGACCATACTATGCAAAGCTGTATCCACAGATCTACCTTTCCAGTAAGCGTGTTGACAGCTAGAGAGATTATTTACATCAATTTCCTGTCGGATCTGCGAGTCTAGAAGTCTTTCCAGAACCTTGAGAAAGAAAGAAGTAAGGCTTATCGGTCGGAAGTCACTTGGTTTAACGTGGGAGGGTCTACCTCCCTTGGGAATAAACAGAACTTTCGCCAGGGTCCAACCCTTGGGTATGAAACTTATGAAACTTATGCCTTATAGATTAAGCCAAGTATCGGACATAAAACGTCAGATGCTGACTGAAGTTGGGCAGGGAAGATACCATCCTTACCTGGATATTTGTAGGGCTGGAAGGACTTTATGGACCAGTCTACCCTTCGTATATCAATAAAGTCCGCTGAAGTCAACGGCCGTTCAGAGATAATAGCCGCGGTGTTGGGCTCCGCAGTACATCCTGGAAAATGCCCGTTCATTAGGACTACAAGCATTTCCTCACGAGATGACGTCCAGTCACCATTTGGTTTCTGAATATACATCGGGTTCGTCGGACTTTTCGCAAGCACCTTTCGCAGGCGATTTCCCTCCGACTGACCCTCTATACTATCGTAGTAATCCTTCCAGGAGTCCCTTTGGGCTTTCCTGGTGGCATTTATAAATTTCTTCAGGGCTACCTTATATGCTGTCCAAGAACCATCGCGCTTTGCCGCATTAAAGAGTTTCCTGCTTTCCTTCCTTAGAGAGGCGATTTATTTTCTCCACCAGTGTGGCTTCTTCTTTCCTCTCGGAAGTACAAGTGGGCAGGAAGCAGATAAGGCCGAATTACAGGCTTCGGTAATGCAATCAACGACTTCCTCAATTTGTTCCGATGAGCCTAACTCACCGAGAGAAGCAAGGTTTGCGAGAGAAAGCTCCGCTTCATCAGGTGGTGACAGTAAGCCTAGCTTACTGAGAGAAGCCTTGTTGAGCAAATTCCCCTAGAGTACTTTCCTAAACTTAGTCCAGTCAGTACGTCTCTTATTTCTGTAAGCGGCCGAGGCCGGAAGTTCAAAGGAGATAAAAAATGAAAGATACATGTGATCAGAGAATGAATGGTCGCTCAGTACCTTCCACTCCCTAATACTCTCAAAAAAAGCGCTAGACGATAAGGTAATATCTAATACCTCCTTCCTATTTGAGGTTACAAAAGTGGGTTTATCACCAATATTACAGATGGCTAGATTATATACTAGTATAAAATCAAGTAACAACTCACCCCTGGGGTTGATGTCGGTAGATCCCCATACCGCGTGATGCGCATTTGCATCGGCCCCGATAACTATGGGAAACGTCCTCGAGTTGGCCTCTTTCACCACGTCCAGTAACCGAGCGGGAGGGCAGTCTTGGCGATCGTAGGCCATGTAGGTACTGACCAGCCAGAGTGTTGTGGATTGGCTTTCCACAGAGATGCTTACCGTATCTTCATCGCTGAACTGTGTGAGTAAATTATAAGAAATACTTTTTTTGATTAATATACATGCCCTGATCTTACCTGCCACAGGGGCCAACACTATGCGGTAAGCATCAGAATTAAGTCCAAAAACCCTGTGCTTAACAACCCAGGGCTCCTGGACAAAAACTAGCTCCTCGCCTCTATCACTGAGGTGCAGGAGCAGAGCTGCATAAGCTGCTTTAGAGTGACGAAGGTTTATTTGTAAACCTTCATCCACAGCTTATAAAATTTCGTCCCCGTCCTTCACTTCTGGCGGGGTTCTATCGAACGCCTCAACGATGGTATCATCGGCGTCCTCTGAATCCGACGTCAGAAGCAGGTTCCCGAACTCCCTCGTCCACCGGTTAAGTACCGATCCGTCACCAGAAACAGATTGCGTATCGCTATCTGTTTCCGCTGCCGAGTCTGACCTCACCACCGGGCAAGTGGCATCGAGAAGCTCCTGGACCTCTTGGTTAAAAGCAGGACCGCTCAAGGCGTTTTCTGCTTCAGATATAAGGCCGCCTTGAGGCGGAAGATTGTCAGCCTCGGGTTCACCCTCGGTGTTCCCCGGCTCTATCATTTTACCCTCACTCCCTTTTTGGGTTTTGAGGGTAATGGAGTAAAAGCCGTAGCTAATTACTCCCTTGCAGTCAGCAAGGATTGGGAGAGACTCATCGTTTATCACCAAGGTGATGTAACGTTGCTGCTCCCTAACCTCGCTGACCTTCACTACTTTCCAATCAAGGGCTGGTAATGCATCATTTGAGATCTGGATGATATCCAGAATCTCCTCAGGACTCGAGGGTTCCTCTGGGACCCAGGCTCTGGCTCGCGGCTTACAAGGGATTTCATCCCTGTGCACTGCCACCAAGTCAGCGCTGGGCCACAGTTCCCCAAGAGAAGAAATTGCTCCTTATAAAGTCGCGCAGACCGTTCATCAGCGCAGGAGACTAATTTGATGCGGCCTTGGTAGAGACCAGCATCGCGGACAGTTGGCGTAGGGCCAGGATTTTTCCGGACGGAACCTCCAGTTGTCCGCCGTCAGGTTTCCTTCCGGGTGCCTCCTATCCATAACTGCCAGGATCAAGTGGTCCTTGGCCACATCACTGAAAGCCCTCAGAGCCCTTGGAGGGTTAAGAGGGCTGTTAGCGCTAGAGGTTTTGGGCCTCTTAGGAGCAGCATCCATGTTGTCTGCTGCCCGTTGCCTTTTGCTGCCCAGCTCCCTAGGGCGAGAGTGAGTGGGTGCAGGTTTGTTGGCGGCATTTTCTTCTTGAGGTCGCTCACGACTTTCGGAGAGAACGCCCCTCGCCCTCTCAACCACTTCCCTCATACTCTCGGGAACCGGGTCATTGCCGAACTTCCTCAGTAGTCTAGAAGCGGCTCTTCTGTCCCTCTTCGCCCTGACTGCTGGTCGGACTTCTTCTTTGGTCCTCGAACCACTGGGACCTGGGACGCCTTTGCGTTGATCCGACTTCTTACCCTCAAGGGGCTTGCGGTCGGTGGTGCAGTCCGTGCAGGACTTCTGGGTTCCAGTATCGCCTTCACCCGGTGCCGCTTCGGAGCTGCCCTCAAGGGGTGTACTCGCAGCTTCCAGAGATGTGGACGACTGGCACGAGAGGTCAATTGGCCGTGCAGGCTCCGCTTGCAACCCAGATGCCAGTTGGCCACTACCCACCAGGGGTTTGCTGCTACTGACGCCGGGCGCAACATTCAGTATGGTCAGCCGTTTAGGCTCCTTCGGGACCGCTCCAGCGGCTACCGAAGATGTCGTTTTTAGACAGACTTTCAGGCAGTGTCCGTCGGCGGAATTTTTACCCGTGCAGGGATCCGGGGCTACATTTTTCGAGTTCATTTATCAGCTGGTTCGTTGGTCACCTACTGAGCCGAAACCGTTCGGCGACCGAATATATGGGTAAGGGGAAAAACGGTCGGCCTCAGCAGAGCCCCATGCTGAGGTAAGTCCACATTTACTCCCGGAGGCGTACAGGTATCCGGGAGGCGCCGTTAGAATACAGATTTCATGTAGGCTTTACGTGATTTCCTGCCAACGGCTTTAACCACGGTGTCCGCATTTGGCACAACGGATTAATTTTTGCATTAATCACTGCCCTGAACTGCAAGAACTTCAGTACCAATTGGCAGTATGTGGTGGACACACTTACCACCTTGGTAGGGCCGAGGCCTACCTAAACCTCTGATGTTCTCTGGATCACGACATCGGGTTGCAATGCAACTCCACATTGAACCATTGCTGGTTCTACCCGCATTTAGGTATTAAACCACAGCCACCACGATACTCCCCAAAGGGGCTGTAGCCATGAACAGACCGGAGTAATGCTCGCCGGCGAGATTTGCTGGACTGGCTCAACTCACCCTGACCCACTTAACTGACTCAGCTCACACTAGACCGACTTACACGACTATTTCACTCCACATTCATACTCCGTCTTGCTCGTCTCACAAGTCTAATCGCCTCGCTCGTGGGCACCCTCCACATCCAGGAGCGGTGACACCACTTGCTCAACTTTCGACCGATCGAGTTGCTCGACACACATTCACCATCTTGCTCCATCTTGCTCATCTCACACGTCCTACTCGCCTCGCTCGTGGGCACCCTCCACATCCAGGAGCGGTGACACCGCTCAGCTTTCGCAACGGATCGAATTGCTCAACTTGCGCACAACTTTTTCACCATTTCCAGCGGTTTCCACCACACTTTTCCTCCAAATACAACTATTTTCACCATTATCTCCATTATCTCCATTTTCACCATTTTCTCCATTTTCTAGTCGTGTAAGCCATGCCAGTGTTTGCCTTGCCAGCCTTGCAAGCCTTGCTTGCGTCACCAGTTTTGCTCGTCTCGCCGACGAACACACTCCGGGGGTATCTGTTCCCCGTGGCACCATTTTTAAAGTCTTTGGTATGACTCTCGAAAGCCGTAGACTTCTTCCAGTTGAGCCTCCACCGACTCAGGACTGGTAGCCTTTAACTGGGGTTGACGGGGTTGTCAAGCCCGTACCCTGGAAATACCAAAGCCCCCTGTCTTCCCTCCTGTTTTCTCAAACCGGGCTTGGGACCGTCTAAGGCACACGTAGATCATGGATTCACAGTCTTGCCGCTAAATTTGATTTGGCAACATTCCGCCATCTTGGTTTTCGCCATGTTTTGACAATTTCTGTTGAAAATACATAGCATATTGAAATTAAAAAGTTGTAGAGAATTTCATTCTTCACAACTTGTACGATTTTTTGATGCAGTTTACTTTTATTTAACACGTAGATCATGGATCCACAGTCTCGCCCCTAAATTTCATTTGGCAACATTCCCCCATCTTGGATTTTATTTTTTTTGGGGTTTTTGCGAATTGCAAGCTGATTTTGCATTTTTCATAAAAAATGGTTAAAGACAAATATGTAGAGAATTTAATTTGCCACATTTGTCATATAGAAGCATTTTTAAAAATAACATTTTTTATTGTAAAAAATGAGCAAAAACTGCAAAAAAATTTACATTGTCCCGGGTTTCGCCAGTTTTGACAATTTCTGTTGAAAATACATAGCATATTGAAATTCCAAGGTTGTAGAGAATTTCATTCCCAAAATTTTGGCCCAACATTTTTTTTGTACGACGCTTAGATCACGGCCGGGAATGCGGTATGTGTATAACATGTGAATGCTGTATGTGTATAACATGTGAATGCTGCTGCTTCTGTAACTTATTCAGTGTTTTGCGAAAACAAACAATATTTTTTGTTGCGGGCTTTATGCGTGTATTTGGTATTGTATTTGTGTTTTTGCTTGTGTGTATTGCGGTGGTTGCTAGCGCAAATGACACTATGAAGTGTACAGTAATTTCATTGTCTCTTTACGTTATTGTCTTTATTCAACAGTGTGCAATGGTTTTGTGCATAGCTGTTTCTAGATTCTCAACTTCATAGTCAACGACAATCAATACCAGTGTTGCCAGATTAGCCGTTTTCCGGCTAGATTTAGCCGGTTGCGATAGCAAACAGCCGGAGTAATTTCGGTTTAGCTGGCAGCCGTTTTGTTAGCCGTTTTGTAAAAAAAATTAGGCGTTTTTGGCAGATTTTGCTGTTTGCCGTGTTTTCTTAAAATTCAAATACCTGTACATATATGTTTCCATTTTTGACTAAGCTACCCAAAAATAAATGGCTACTAGCCTTAGGTTAGGTTAGAGTGCCTTGCCCCGCGCAGAGCGCGGAGCACACGTAGGCTGGGAAAGCCCGTTGTGGTACCACTGGCCGAAGCCATTTCTTTCTTTCCCTCCCTTAGTAATTGAACCACCGAGTGCGGTTTATATAGCACAAAAAGGCGAGAACGTTCGCCGAGTTCAAATCGGCTAAACAATCTGGAAAGTACTTGTTGAATTGGTTGTGCATGTTGGCCAGGGCGGGACAGTGGCAGAGATAGTGTTCGATGGACTCCACCTCTTCCTCGTCTCTGTAACTGCGACAGAAATCGTTGGAGGGGAATCCTTGCCTTCTTCCGTGTGTGCCCATCAATCTGAGAGAGGAGCGGTCCAGCCGTGTGAGAGTTTCGCCTTTAGTCTGTGTTTGCAGGAGGTTAGGGGTATGCCCGCATTCCGAGCAGAATTGACAACAGATAATTCCGTCCCCCTCCTTGCCAGCTCGTTTGCTAGGCAGTTGCCAGGGATGTCCCTATGTCCAGGGACCCATACAACAGTCAAGGAGCATATTGATGCCAGCCGGTTGAGAGTCTTCCTGCGTTCTTTGGCTACTTTGGACGTTTCTTCGTTATAATTGAGAGACTTGATAGCAGCCTGGCTGTCAGAATATATAGAAATAGGCCGTCCTGGAGGGGCGGAGGTTATAAGCCACCGAGCCGCCTCCATTATTGCCTTTAATTCCGCTTGAAAAACGCTGCAATGGTCCGGTAAGCGAAAACTGAGATTTAGCGCGTGCTCGTTTCAAGTTCTTTTGAATGTCCGAATCTGAGGTCTCTCCTCGGCTGGATTGTATTTAGCCTGGCCGCACTACAGCTGGCCCAAAATCTGCCGTAGAGGTCCACAGGTGGAAGATTTAAGATTATTTCCAGAGATTTGGTCGGTGTAGTGGGCAGGGCTCCCGTGACGAGCATAGCAGCCGTCCTCTGCACACGTTTCACCTTGGCTCTGGATAAGTTGTTGTTTAGCGCAGGCCACCATACGGTGACCCCATAGAATAGGATGGGTCTTATCACAGCCGTGTACATTCAGAATTTTTTGCCTATAGCCACCTTGCAGGCATACAGGGCAGTATTGGCCTTCCTGGAGCGGTCTTCAATGGTATTTGACCTCGGTTGAGAGAGTAAGTGCCACCCGTTTAGGGTGGGAGGTTTAAATAAGGGAGTTTTATACTTCCTTGTGAAAAGTACCGTTTCTGTCTTGGCAGGATTGATACTAAGTCCACATTCCTTGGACCAGAAGTTTACCAGGCCGAGTGAGTTTTGCAATAACTCACTCAGGACCTGAAGATGTTTGCCCGTTGCAATGATTGCTGTGTCATCGGCGTACGCTATAACATGACAACCAGTGCTCTTTAGGCTTAGAAGTAGGGTGTTCACTGTTAGATTTCAGAGTTGAGGGGAGAGAACGCCCCCCTTGGGGGTGCCTCTGGTCACATACTTTGTAATGGAACCATCCCCCAGTTCTGAAAGAATAGTTCTCTTTCCAAGAAGGAGCTCAACAAAATCCACCATACCTCGCTGCACCCCCACCATGAGAAGAGAGTTAACAACGTGTCGAGAAAAACTCCGAGCGTGTATTCCTTCAAGGCCAATCCTTTTTCAATCGTCGCTGCGATTTCATGGAGTGCGGTCTCCACGGATTTCCCTTTGGAATATGCATGCTGATTCGGGGAGAGGTTGTCAGTTTTAATACTCCGTCGAATATATTGTTTTAAGAAAGAACGAAGTGAGGCTTATAGGCCTGAAGTCCTTCGGTTTCACGTGAGCGGCCTTGCCTCCTTTTGGTAGAAATACAACCTTTGCCTTTGTCCACTCGTGTAGTACGTGAGTCAAGGTTAGGCAGGCTGTAAAAATCTGAGAAAGCATGGGACACAGTATGCCCTTAGCTTCTTGTAGTTGAGCAGGAAAGATTCCGTCAGGGCCAGGAGATTTGTAGGGCTGAAACGACATTAAATCCCATTGCACCCTCTTCTCACTTACGACTTCCGTAACGGTATCACCCAGAGACTAGTAGGTCCTAGGACCGGGCGAAAAACCGGAGGTGCCGCCCGAGCAACCCGGGAAGTGAGTGCTCATAAGCACTTCCAGGATTTCGTCACATGATGACGTCCAGTCACCGTTGGGCTTCCGGATAGAGTTGATACTCGAAGAGGATTTCGAGAGAACTTTCCTCAGCCTGTTGGCTTCACAGTTCTCTTCTATACTCTTGCAGAAGTTTTTCCAAGATTCGCGTTTCGCCCTCTTTATGGCCTTCTTGAAAACTTTTAAGTGGGTCTTTGTATGGTTGCCAAAGACCTGTTCGCTTGGCTTGGTTGAAGAGCTTCCTGCTGTTATTCCTCGATGTTGAAATCTCAGGATTCCACCACTAGGGTTTCTTTTTGCCCTTCGGGAGGGTGCTTGGGCAGGAGGCTTCGAACGCAGCATTACAGGCATTTGTCACAAAGTTCACTGCTTCATAAATTTTTGACGATGAGTCCAGCTCACCGCGAGAAACAACCTTCGTATTTGAGAGACTGGCTTCATCAGGTCTTAACTATAAGCAGGACTTATCGCGAGAAGCGTATCTGTGTAGAGAGGCCGACAGCGTGTTTTTATACTTTGCCCTGTCGGTTCGCTTCGTGTTCCTGTATGCTGTTAAATGTAGAGGTGGTCGGAAAAAGAGTGTTCTTTGGACACCTGCGAGTCCCTTATCTGATCAGACAAGCCGCTCGAGACAAGGGTGATGTCCAGCACTTCGCTTCTAACAGAGGTCACAAAAGTTAGGTCTCGCCCGCGGTTACATACAGAAAGATTATATAAAAGAACAAAGTCAAGTAAACACTCACCTCGCGAGTTGGTGTCGCTTGAGCCCCAGATCGTATTATGCGACTGAGAGTCTGCCCGGGAGTTTCCTGCGCCTTGCTTCCTTCACAGCTTCTTCCAGTCTATAGGGTGGGAAAACATTGCTGTCGTGGGTCATGTATGTTGTTACCAGCTAGATCACACTCTTCTTGAGCTGGACGCTGATGCAAACAGTGTCCTCGTCGCTGTATTGGGAGAGTGTAAAATAAGAATATACTTTTTTAATCAGAATGCAAGCTCTGATCCTACCTGCAACTGGAGCTGTACCAGGTGACATCAGAGTTCAGCCCGCAAACCTTGTTTCTAACGATCCAAGGCTCTTGGACTAGAATCAAGTCCGCAGCTTTATCGCTGAGGCGAAGAAGAAGGGCAGTCGAGGCTGCCAAATTAATTTATAAGATCTGCACCATCTTCAGAGTCGGTGATGTCCATTGCTTCTAGCTCCTCCCGTTCGGCGGCGGAAAGGACAGTGACGTCATTATCCTCCTCCTCCGGTTCGGAGCCCAGAAGCTGGTCCTTGTTCAGCATTACCCACCGTCTGTATACCGACCCTACATAGGCAGATACTGAGCCCGTGTCGCTCTCAGTATCTGACGCGGTGTCGGGTACACCCGTTGGTAGGTCTCCAGGTCCACTCGTGGTGTTTCCTGTGGATCCCGCGCTGTATTCCACCGATGCCGACTCGGAGGCGCCAGATCCGCTCGAGGCGTTGCCTGTTTTGTTGGCTCGTTCGTCAGTAGAGTTATCGGGAGGAGCGGCTCCGCTCGAGGCGTTTCCCACCTGCTCCCCTTGTTGGTCCGTTTTCCGGTGGACTTTTACTGTGATGGAGTAAAAGCCATAGCTTATTACCCACCACAGCCCTCGAGAACTTGGACGGATGCCTCGTTGATGACAAAGCCAACAAAACGCTGCTTCCTCTTGGTCCCGCCAACTCGGACTATCCTCCAATCGCTTGTGGACAGTCCTTTGTTGCCCAGTCGGCCGGGTTACTTCTGGAGTATCTCCTGCATATCCACTTCCAATTGTCCATGCTAATGTGGCCGTCCGGATGGCCCTTGTCCAGCACCGCCAGCGTGCTCTTTGGCGGTCTCGCTGAATGGCTTCGTGGTGGACACAGCCATGCACGGACGGTTAGAAGAAGAGGAAGTCCTATGCCTTTTGGATCCACTCGCGGTGTCTTCCTGAGATCGTTGTCTCTTTGGGCCTAGGTCCTTCCGTGGGTTCGCCTCAGTGAATGGTTTGTCCTTACCGCCCTTCCCGGAGGATAGCTTATCGCTGGCGGCGAAGACTTCCATTGCCCACTTGAGGGAGGCTTTTTGCTCCTCCGTCATCTGGTCATGTGGAATGAATCCCAGTCTTTTAATGACCTTAGAGGCTGCCCTTCGGTCGCGCTGGTTGTTGGAGTTCTACTCGCAGGAGTAGTCCCCGGCTTGTCCGTTAAGGACTTAGGCTCGGCGACTAACCCCTGCGAGTTAGATGTGCCCGGGGTGGGCGTAGAGGGAAGGGCCCTCCGCAGCTTCCCCACCGGCCTCGACTTTCCCTCGAGGGGTACAGTCCTGCCGGTATCGCTGGAAGTTAGCTTTCCCTCTAGGGGCTTAGCGTTACCTCCAGATTCTGCGGAGGACCGAATCTTATTGGGCCGTGTAGGCCCCGTATTCGGCGCCGTCGATGCGGTTCCCGAGATGGTGGGTTTGTTGGACTTAACTTCGCCATGTTCAGTGGCGACCCGTGCAGGGTTCCGAGGCTTCTTTATTTACGTTCATATTCATCTGGTTCTTTGACCGCCTACTAAGCAGAAGCCTTTCGGCGGCCGGAAAAAGGGAAAGGGGGAAAAACGGTCGACCATGGCAGAGCCCCATGCCGCAGCAAGTTCTCCGTTACTCCCGGAGGTGGATAGGTATCCGAGAGGCGCCGTTAGAATACAGTCGGAAAACCCCCTGACTGCAAACCATCCAATGGGCACGGTGACGCATGACACCCTGAATTAGGGGGGGGCGTTTTATACCTACCGCCAGGTGCACCCTCGAAATGGCCTCAGTATGCCCACCCCAGCCCCCCTTGGGCGAGCCCGTACAGCCTAACACTAGACCTAGACGAGGCAGGGGAGCGGGGCAAACAAACTCCCAAAGTATTTAAGTCCCAGTTTCTCGCTGGGAAACTGGCACAGTTCCGCTGCTGCACATTTTACATGTACCCATAATCGCTCTCCTTTAGCTGCCCTGTGGTTAGTCTATAAATCATATATATATATACATACACGCACATCAACTACCCCTCGAAGAAAAATAAATAAAAATAAACATTAGCGCAATTTATATGTAAAGTTTGCATGGAATTAGATGTATATACATACGTACACTGGAAAACTAGGGATATCTCTGCATCCCACCTACCCTCTCCTTTTTGTGATAAACTTTATCAAAATATACATAAAGGCATAAGTCAAAAAAAAAAATGTATAAAAATCACCCTATTATTTAGGAAAATTCGCATTAAAAAAAATTAAAATAAAATAAAATAATAATATTAAATAAATAAAAAATAATCAGAGCCACCCTAGCCACCAAATTCCCATATAAACGCACATACATATATGTATGTACAGTATATTTTGCTTATTATTTCTTTACTACTTCAATGAGGAAGGTATCCGAATCCCTATGAAACCAAACATTGGCGGGGCACTTACCATGTAGAAATTACTGCAAGCGAAATTTTTACGGAATGTTATCTAATTATCTATATAACTACATAAATTGATAGCCATTTTCGTTGTTCTGCGAGATGAGCAAAATAAATAAAAGGTTGTAAAATTAGGTAATTGTAGGGCCAGTGCAGGTAAACGTAATACTTACATTGATAATTGATACTAGTCGCACAATTTTTAAGGCAGGTATCGCCAATGTGCAGGTAGGTTGAATGCATCTATCGGAGCAGTTTCCTTATAAATGTTAAAAATAATGCTTTTGATGCGCATTTTGGGGTAGGTATCTTAAATGTGCACTTAAGCATAGAGGCAGCAAAGCAAAATATACTGTATATGTATATATGCTCCAGCATACATACATCTCGCACTCATATAGCTAGCAACTCTATCTCTCAACAAATTTTTAACGAGCGAACAACGCCGTTCACTTCATACGTATATACTCCGGACTGTCGTCAGATGCGCTGAAGCGGTACGGTGGGAAAAATAACATAAAATCCACCACACATAACTTGCATGAGATCCCTTTATGGCCTGTATGCAGCTCTCAAGAAAAGCAAAAACTCCTTATAAAATGACGTACAAGAATTGGCTAAGAAATTTTCTTGAGTCCAATTTCCTTAAGGCAGTTCGCAGTTCTTAAGAAATTTACTACGCTTACTACTACGGTTTTCTAAAGTTTTTTTTGTGAAAAAAGAACACAAGGCAACCCAGGTTTGCAACAGAAACATATGCCCGTTCCATTATTTCTTGAGGAAAGAGTGAGGCAACAGGCTGTGAGGTATCAAAAATGTCAAAATTCCTTGGACACACACGCGAAATAATGGCAATTTTTTCTTGACCGTTTTATTGAGAGCTGCATACAGGGCTTAAAGCTAGACTTCTTGAATTTACGGGGTTTTAGCTACAAAAATTAACAGTAAAAATTAAAACTACACATATTATTGTTAACAGGGCCTATAAATAAAAGGATTGAAGTATTGTATATAAACTTTTGTAAAAAATTTAAATACCTTTGAGATTAATTCCATTCATATCAAACATCTTTTTCTTTCAAGACTATAGGTAATTTCTGGTTCTATTTCAACAGCCAATCGGTCATAGCTTTGGGAAGTTAGTTTTTGCAGAAAATTGTCTGCTTAATAAAATATAGGAAAAAAAAACTAAGAAATCTTATACGTGTGAGCAAAGTGAAAGCAATGTTTTGAACGTGTAAACGTAAATTAAGCGAACAAATTTTAATGCTCAATTTGGTTGTTTTTTCAAAAAATTGTTGCCTACCAAAAGGTTCATCAAACCAACCAAGCTACCAAAGGACGCAACGCTGACCCACGGATATACAAAATATTTAAACCAACGGTTCGGCGAAGTGTATATGTACCAGTGTTGCCAAACATGGGCTTTTCCTACCAAAACTGGAAGGTTTTTTTCCATTTGGTAGGTTGGTAGGCTTGATTGGATTTTGGTTGGTTTCGGGACAATGAGTAATAGTTATTTGCGAAAAATAGAAAGTATGTACGTATCTCCAAATATTTTAGCAACCTTTTTTACACAAATATTTCACCGGTGCGTTCGTATAATGGCGGCCGCAAACATGTAAATATACCTGAATCCTAAGTAGAAACGTATACCTTATTGTTGCCAATATGCAATACGGACATCCATATATCGTGACCTAAGGATGCAAAGGTGCCAAGTCCGTTTTTAAAAACTTTTCAGGAGAGACGAAAAATCCATGTAGTTTCGTATTACCTGTCATTCTGCATCAAAAACTAAACTTTGAAAAAAATGGACTTGGCACCTTTTCACCTTTAGGTAGCGATATAATTTATGGCGTACTTGGACCAAGATTCCAGAAAAGTCTGCCAATGGGCTCGTACTCAACCATATTTCAGGCCGAAGTCTTCCCAATCGAAGTCTGTGTTCGCAAATGTCATCGTAGAAGACAATTGAGGCCAGAATAAATATTATGTCGAACACCCAGGCAGCGTTAAAGGCCTTAGAGTCTTTTAAAACTGCATCAAGGCTTGTAAAGTCTTGAACCATCTGTGAGCCCACAATAGCGTCCCCATGAAGGGTTTGAAGGCAACGAAAGGGCTGACTTTCTCGCAAAGCGTGAAGCCCAAATGCGTTTGCATGGTCCCTAGCCTTTCTATGGTACATCTAAAGGATACACTGCAGACCTACTTAGGAGCTAGCCGGGAATAATCTCAAATTGCTGCCTACTGGCGGAAGTCAAATGGAATAAGACAATAAGACAGCAGGAACTCCGAAAGACACCTTGAACTTAGAACTCTTACTGGCAACCTGACAGCACACTGCAAGTTAACGCACGGTTTTAATTAAATGGGTCTTTCTGTAGAGACGGTCTGTAGGGTTTGTCGGCTGGTGAAAGAAACTCCAGAGAATATTCTATGTGCCTGTCCACGAAGCATGAATCGTAGATTGATACACCTTGGAGAACGATTGCCTTCTCCATCTAAAATTTGGAACATGGCCTCATCCAAAGTGCTGAGCTTTTTAAATAGCCTAAGGTTGGAGTGATTACAATTTTGATTTAGCACAATATATCTTCTTAGGTCGCAGAGCGGGTATCTTCGACGTAATAATAATAATATCGTCACTAGACACGAATAAAAAGCTCGGAAAAACTCTTTGGGGAGTTCTGGGGAATACTGTTGCACTCGAAAGTATAGTTGACCGCGGTCATAAGTTTATGGGTATTTCTTCGCTGTCAAAGAGGTTATCGCGGCTTTATTTGCCGTCACCTATGTTAAGAGTCTTTGTTCGCCGAAATTTTTTTTACGCGTCTTTTTTTCGCTATCAACTTTTGAGCTCGCATCTTTATTCGTATCTAGTGACGATATGTATGTATGTGTAAAGAGACATGTACATATGGATAAGTCTGTACAGTAAAATTAATCGTTATACGCAGTTAATTTGTTTTTATTAATCTAGTTGTGTTTTAGTTTTACTAGATTATGTTAACTATGTTTTTAAAAAATTTGACATTGAAAACAAATTTTAAAACTCAAAAAAATGTTTGGTAGGTTTTGGTTGGTTATGGTAGGAAATTTTGGTAGAAAAAAAATTTGTCTGTGGCAACGCTGTCTGCGATGCTAAATTTACAGTTATGTAGCATGTACTCGCCGCATCGGCATCGCCGATTATTAACATGTTACCTTTTTATGTAATCGTGCAACTCTCTAGTAGGTACCTGGTACTCACACCTTTTTTAAGAAGTTTCACTTCTATCATGTGTGCATTTTTTTTTTGTTTGCTTAAAAGTTAAGGTACTTTATTTGTTCTTTATTTTTTCGCTGTGTATAAATGTTTCGCAGTTTTGTTTAAAAAGAATCGATTGACCTGTTTGACTGGTGTATGCTGTTGCACTGCGGAGGTCATAGCAGAGGTAATAAGTCCGTACGTTCCCTGTCCGAAGTCAAGGCAACTAATCCCCCACTTTAACGTGTCAGCGTGGCACTACATCCCCAGTAACGAATCTCTAGGTGTGGATGCCACACTTCCCTTGCCCCATGTGAAAACGCGCTGTAAGCCTCAATCCCTAGCAACCCTGGATTGCCAGTGGCGTAGCTTGAACAACTGCCTTAGCACAAAACAAATTTGTAATTCCCCTCAATCTGTATTAGCCCCTATCAAATACCACTAAATCAAACTCTGTAGTCTGAAGAAGGAACTTTGACAGGGAGTAAACAAAACCCCCATTTATCATAGCAACACAAACCGCTCTCGACGGATCGACGCGGTGTTATTGCTATGATTCCCTAACCCTGTCCAAGGAAAAAGGAAAGAAGAAGCTAAGACAAATGAGCAATGAAAGTCTAGAAATTAACATAGAGTAGCGGTAGGCCAAGTAAACGAAAAAGGAAAAAAAGGTAAAACGGAAGATTTCTAGTCCATAACGTTGGGCGCCATTGTTATGTAGCCGTAGGTTTGTGGCAAGGGCGAGTGGCAAGTCGGCATGCTTGCGGTCCCAGGCGTAGCTCATCGGTTGGGGTGGTTTATTTGTGTTCGCCCCGCCAGCGCCACACTAACAAAAAGAATGTTCTCATGCCGAATATGTGTAATAGAGTACGATAACAAAGAAGGAAGCTGAAATAACGAGAAACGAAAAGAAAAGTCCAGTCCCGTAAGGGGGAGTTCACCCACCCTCATCAGCGTTCAACTGACGCGAAGCCATGGGCGCTGTGCTGACTCCTCTGAACTTACAACGCCCCCTTAACCTGACGAAGTCCGTTGGTCAGTCAAACTGCCACCATAAGTCAATCTGTCCTATTGTCTGTCATTACCGCCGTGTCCCCTCTCGGCCGCAAACGCAACACCCACACCATCTATAAGAAATTAACGCCTCATTTTGTTACTATACACTTCACCCATAATTTTATTTAACAAAACAAACGAAATTGAATCCTTAAATACTAATCTTCATTCAAATTTAACTACCCCCCTAATATCTAAATATTCTTCCAACATACAGTAAGTAAACAAGGAAATCCAATTCAGGCGCAATATGTATATAAATTCGTATATATGTATAAATCAGCATACGAACATATACATGTATATAAGCGATATATGTACCTGAGTATACTAATAACTATCCTCAAAACGAAAGAACGTTTCCGAAGAAACAAAAAAAAAACGGTATGCAAAATAAAATCAATTTCTTTACAAAATTACAACGCGGCCAGCTGATGTAAAACGGTTCTCAATACCGCGATCTTTTATTTAATCCCTTATATCATTCATGTAAGATTTACCGAGATATCTCAAAACAATGTACATACGCAAGTACAACACCGTAAACCCAAAATCTAGGTAGGTATATGTATGTAAGAAAACAAAGAATACAACTTTACTCACTCACCTGTCCACTCCCTCGATACCAACATTTCGGAGAAGAGCCTGTGTGGGAGAGAGGAATTCATACATACATACATATGTTCACGTGCCTGCCGTAGTAGTACTATGATTCTAGTCCTACGCCGGCCTATCAGTCGCTCATGATCGCGGGAACAGAACGAAAGTGGTTAAAACGCGGGATCAATTTATAATAGTGCAACATAAAACATATATGTATACATATATATGTATATAGATGAATATGTATATAGATATAGATATATATATATATATATATATATATATATATATATATATATATATACATATATACAAATGAATAGAAAAAAAAACAAAGTGAATATAAAATGACGTGGAATAATTCCTTTCTATTATACTTGGTTTCACGAAAAAATAACTCCAAATTGTTACGCTTACAACAGTCGGGCAAAATAAAAAAAAAAAAATTAATAAACTCGTTGGCACAATATTTAATGATGGATTCTTGATGCTCCTGTTTAAACAGAAACGCTTTCAAATCTTTGAGTTTATTGCACGCGCCAACAAAATTGGTAGCGTTGTCGCAAAGGATATCGGAGGGTAAGCCCCGTCGTCCGATCATGCGTTTCAGTGACGCTAGAAAGGCATCCGTGGAGAGGTCTGAGACGACCTCAATGTGTACCGCCTTTGATGCCAAACACACGAAAATGGCTATGTAAGCCTTATGGGGCGCCTTTCCTCTGATGCGGAGATATATATTGACAGGACCGCAAAAATCGACGCCGCAGCGTGCGAATGGCCGAGACGGTGTCAAACGCTCAACCGGCAGGTTTCCCATTAGTTGTTGTAGCAACTTTGGTCTATACCTGACGCAGTGGATGCAGTTTTTGACGACGCGTCTAGATACTTCACGCGCGTTCACTATCCAAAATTTAAGACGAATTAAACCTATTAACGCCTTAGGTCCTGCG
>NW_023458557.1:74140331-74141484 GCF_013731165.1 Rhagoletis pomonella
AAATGCTTTATGCACTGGCCGGGGGCGCTAGTCTCTATACTACCTTCCCCGAGTGTGGGACTCCCACCGAAGCGTGTTGGGCTACCCACTAAAACCCAAACTCCCACCGCCCGCGCAAGAATCCCGCATCTGGCACCGCAATTCTGCATGTCTTCAGATGCAGGAGCGCGCTGTTAGAGCCTTGGGGCTGCTCTTTTGTAGGGGCGTTTCATTCGGGTGTCCTCAGTAGACAACCGTCCTCTCGTTTGCAGCGGAGTACGAATTTCACGTATCTCGCAACTGCTTCCCACTTTTCTACGCTGGAGATCAACTATGTTGCTCGGAGTTATGTCTCCGTGTCTTTCTTCCAACATTCTGCGCGAAATCAAGAAGTGTTCGCAGGTGTGGTGTACGTTATGTGTGGTGTGGTACACGTTATCTTCGACGTTTCCACAGTAGTGACAGAACGGTGAATCCACCCTTCCCATTCTATGAAGATATTCTCGGAAGTAACCATGACCGGTGAGGAATTGCATCAGGTAGAAATAGACTTCCCCGTGTGGTCTGTTCAGCCATGTTTGAAGGTCGGCTATCAGGGAGTGCGTCCATCGACCTTTTGTGCTCGCGTTCCAGTGTTTTTGCCACTGCTGGATCAGTTGCTCGCGCGCCCTTGCCGCGGCAGCTGCTCGACCTATCTCGGCACTGAGATTGTAAATCTCTTTTCGCTCGTAAGCAAGTAGCTCAATTGGCATGATGCCAGAAATAACTAGAACCGCGTCCGCGGACACTGTACGGTATGCAGAAGCAATGCGTAGTGCCCCTCTGCGCTGTACCGAAGACATTTGAATCCGGTATTTTTTGACTTTAAATGCGTCAGCCCATATTTCTGCCCCGTACAGGAGCACCGATTGGACCGCTGTCATCAGAAGCTTCCTGCGGCATGGCTTCGGGCCGCCTACGTTCGCCATCAGCCGGCTTAGAGCCGCCGTGCTCTGCGCAGCTTTTTCACATACTCCACGGATGTGTTCCCAGAATGTGAGTTTGCTATCAAGCTTCACCCCTAGGTATTTTGTAGACCTAGAAGTCGTCACGAGTTGAGGTCCGACCATCATATTTATAATTGTTGGGATCCGTTTCCTGGTGAGGAGCACGATCTCCGTTTTGGCTGTAGCCA
>NW_023458557.1:74141584-74148191 GCF_013731165.1 Rhagoletis pomonella
GACATGTCAAATATGTTAAACAGGTGTTCTCAACTGTGACCAAACAGAATTCAAAAAGTTACAAAAAAAAAATGTTATTGATAGGCAAAAGGGTGAATATAAAAAAAGTGACCCAAAAAGTGTATATTACCGATATTGACGATGGGAAAGCGAAATGTATAAAAAAAGCAAAAAAAATCGAAAGAATCACTGTTAAACAAACAAATGAAAACCCTAAAAGAGATTGTGTAAAACTCAAGCAAACTCGGCCTGAATTTGGTTAAAGAGGAAACTAAGCTAAGCTAACAACGAGATGTAATAAAAGAGCGTAAGTAATGCTTACAGAAATTAATGAAAAAAAACTAAAAAAACTTCTAACAAATGATCGTTTTCTTTTCAAGCTAACTCTAAAACTTCGAATACAATATTTAATGCTAACATAATTGAATTCAAATACTCCGGGAAAACTAAAGATTAGGTAAAAACAAAAATATACTAAATTCAGAGTTACGTCGTTTTACGTCGTATATGTGCTGCGGCTGCTCTGCTGTTCCGTTGCTGCTGGGACTGTAGTGGGATTCACTACGTTATTTTAACTACACTTGTTATCGTTAAGTCAACTAAACGACAAATTTATCGATTTATCGATTCAGTAAACGTTTTGTAACAACACTCGCTAGCGTAAAATCAGCTGTTGTTGTTAAGTACACGACGTCTAGTTTGGTGTTGCTAGCGAAAATAAAAAGTTCTCCAGCACATAAATAAATAATAAATATACTGAGAATATGCCGTTTGAATACGTTGGTTATAATTTATCGGAACGTGAGCAGCAGTTAAACGTGTCGAGTGTAAATCGGCGTATGTTGCGAAGTGCGGACAACCCGTTTGAACTGGCTCCAACGGAGTTCCGGAAATTATACAGGCTACCAAGCTTGGCAGCCGATCTAGTTCAACGGTTAGAAATACATTTAAAAGGATCTAGAATAACTGCAGTATCAGCTGAAAAGCCGGTCCGGCACTAGATTTTAAGCTTAATGCAGTTTATTATAACTTATCTTGTACTTTGGAAGGTTCTGGCTTTTTTACGTTTTTATGCCACTGGATGTTACCAGCGCCCTGTAGGAGAGCAGTGGGGCATTTCAATGAGCCAGTCGTCAATAAGCCGATGTATACATAAAGTGACAGATGTAATAAACAACCGCGTGTTTTTTACGGAAGTCAAGTTTCTCATGACGCAAATGGATCGTCAAGCTGCTAAAGGAACATTCTCCTCAGTACCTGCTCTTTTTGTTGGGAGAACCATTGGGGCTATCCGAAAAACAATGAGGAGGCGTACGTTAATCACCATGGCTACCACCCATTGAATGTACAAATGGTAAGCAAATCCTAGTGAAGAAAATTATTACATAATTACCACCGCGACATATATTTGGTATAGATATGCGACCCAAATTTGAAGATTTTAAACGTAAACGCAAAGTATCCGGGAGCACGACATGACTCCTATATTTTGTGCTCCTCTGCAGTGCGACAAGTCATGCAGCGAGCCTTTGAAAACGGAAACCGCAACATGTTTTTAATTGGTAAGTCTTTTTGTTAATTTGTTTTAAAATGTTGTAATAAAAGAAGTTTCTCTAAGGTGACTCTGGATATCCCTTAGAGCCATGGCTCATGACGCCTTTACCCAACCAGCCAGAAGGGTCTCCAAAATTTTGCTACAATGAAGCGCTCTGAAAGGCACGAAGCCCTATTGAGCGACTTTTTGGCGTCCTCAAAGGAACTTGGCGATGCTTATCGCAACAAAGGGTTCTATTATATGACCCCGCTGTCGCTGGTAAAGTCGCCAACGCGTGTGCAGCTCTTCACAACCTTCGGTTGAGTGAACGATCCAATTGATAATTTTTCAACAGACATTGAGGATTCAGACAGAATTTTCGGTAGCCTAAATCCATCATCTTCCACTGCAAAACGCATACAAGAAAGATTAATAGCAAACTTTTTTTCTTAAAACTTTCCAAAGAAATTTTTTAATTATATTCCTAAAGAATTTTTAAAAATTAAAGTTTACAATCAAATATTTTTCAGTAGGTATACCATTTATTAAAAATGTAAATATCACCCGCTCTTATCCTCTTCATTTTATATTGCCAACTTAAGAAAAAAGTGTTGACCTCTGCCATTTGATAATCAGTTATTATGTCTGTAATATGTAAAATAGTCTATGGATGTACCCTAAAGTGGTCCAAAAATGTATGTAAAAAAATAAGGTCGCATTTTTAATACCGCCAACCCCTAGGATTGTTCTATACCAAAAAAAAAATAGCCCTATTTTTTATTTTGAAAAAAAAAAAAAAAAATTAGGGAGTGCTCAAAGCGCTCAAAGTTTTCAATGTATTTTATATGGGGGAAAAATAACGTTTCGTAGAAATAGTGTAGAATTCGGGAAAATCAATATTTTTCGATGGGAAAACTTTGTTTATCTTCAGGAGATTCCCGGTAATAATACCCAATTGCTCCTTTAACAAATTTTTCATGGTTACTATATCTTATAGGTCCTAGAGAATGCAATGGGGGGATCAATAAAAAATCTTTAATCATAAAAACTGTTTAAATAAACAATTGGATATTAATAATTTAAGTCTCCTGAAGAGAACCATAGTTTTACGATTGAAAAATATTGATTTTCAAGAGTTTTATACCATTTTTACGTAAATTAGTTTTTTTCCCCATACAAAATACATGGAAAACTTTGAGCGCTGTGAGTACTCCCTAAATATTTTTTTTTGTACCCTTGTGGTCAGCTGATTAAGTAAAGTGACATTTTGACTAGTTTTGGCTATTTTTCTTTTGTTTATTTAATGTTTATATTTTTTTATAAAAGTTTAACACTTTTTAGCCAGCACCACATAAATCCACACTTCAAATTTCGTACAAAAATTATGAAAATTCAACAAACTTTAACATTTGCATCCAAAAATTCTAAACTTTTTATTTAGAATTTTTAGAAAATTTTTGGGGATGCAGTTTTGTAGCTCATTAAATTTCAATAGGAAGTACAAATTTCAAGACGCTAGAAAATCGCGTGGATTTTTATAATTTTTTTTGCTGATGGTGTTACGCATTTTCTCCCATACAAACGAAATCGTCGAGCATGCGAGAAAATGCTTAATACCGTAAGCTAAAAAAATTATTAAAAATCAACGCAATTTTGTTGACGCAACGTGTTGAAGTTTGCTCTTTAACCCCTAAAATTTAATGAGCAACAAAACTGCATCCCCAAAAATTTTCTAAAAATTCTAAATGAAAAGTTTAGAATTTTTGGATACAAATGTTAAAGTTTGTCGAATTTTCATAATCTTTGTACGAAATTTGAAAAGTGGATTTCTGTGGTGCTGGCTAGGTAAAGTGTTAAACTTTTATAAAAAAAATATAAACATTAAATAAACAAAAGAAAAATAGCCAAAACTAGTCAAAATGTCACTTGACTTAATCAGCAGACCGCAAGGGTACATCCATAGACTATTTTAGAACTATTACTACTACAGACTTCAGCAATTTAAAAATTAAAAGATCCTTCAGGTACTTTATTAATAAATAACTAAAATTAAGGAGAATATTTTAAATAAAGTGGGAAATAAAAATATTGAATTTAAAAATATTCAGTTAAAATTGAAGAGAAAAATAAAATAAATACTAAAAAGTAATCTATACAGTCTTGGGTTTAAAAATAAATTATCAATTCAATTTGATTGATAATGGTATTGAGAATATTTATACATAGTTGACAATTGCAATAGGGGCCGGGCCGGCAGTGATGCATAGTCGTAGTCGAAATAAAATTGAAGCAAAGTTAGTAGTGGCATCAGCGATAAGTCCTACCTACTTCAATTTATTATAATAAAATTTAAAGGACTACAAATGTGCATACTAAAAAAAAAATCAAAAAAATCTAGTTGTCCGCAAAGGCTAGAAATTATATTTTCACGTTTTCTTTTTGTTGCAGAATGAACCAAAGTTTTATAAAAAATTAGCGGAAAAATATTAGAATAAAATTGTTTGCAAATATTGTGCAAAATTGTCTGTGCCAATACTTTTTTCCAGCAGTGTAAATAAAAGTTTCAAAAATTCACAAATTACACAAAAATTAATCACTTCAAAAAGTTTCATCAAAATTTCAAACTTTTCAATCAGAGTTTTTACAAAAATTTTTAATTCTGATTAAAACTTTTTCATGTTCTATTAATTTTTTTGTAATTTGTGCAATTTTTGAAACTTTTATTTATGTGGTTTCTTTTATAGATTGAATTATATTTTAAATGAGTATTATTAAAAATAAAGAAACAAAATATCATTTTGATTTCTGGTGCTACATCTTTGACTATAGCTGTATGTCAAAAAACTGCTACTAACTTAGCGTCAATTTTATTTCGACTATGAATATGCCGTATTGATTTAAAAAAATTTACTTAAAAAGTAAAGTAAGTGGTCATATTATAACGAAATCCATATAAAACACAGTTATAAACCTTGTACAGGATTTATAAAAATTCGGTAAATTTAAATTTTCATAAATACTGTACAAGGATTACTACTTTGTTTTATATGGATTTCGTTATAATATGACCAAGTTTTTCTTTTAAATAAATTAAAACTAATTAAGAAAAAAAAAATTGTCAGAACTTGAAAAGAAGTCGCGTTTCTAATTTTCGGGCAACCAGAGTATAAAATATAACAAACTATGTATTATATACTATAGCAAATTAAATAAATGGGACAAATTCATTTTCTTAACCTAATTTTTAACCTAAAACCCAATCAAAAGATGGTATTTCCAAATCCAGTAATGATGGAATATCTGTATCAGGAAATACCATCTTTTAAGTAGATTTAAAAAAATTATTGGGGACCGAGTGCCCTTGCCAAATTATTTATAGCATCGGCGCAGGCTTTCCTTCTCCATATACCCGGAGTTCCCCCGCCAGCTGGAATGGTGCCTCCACCAGTCTGGAAAAGCTTTCCGCCAGCATCTACGTATTTAAAAAAAACTATTAAAAATTGGAAAATCTCCTAATAACAAATTATTTACCTTCATTGCAGCAGCTTGAGTTTGTGTAACTTCCAAAAACTTCTTTTCGGTTCCGCTCTGCTCCTCTTCTCTTTTCCTCTTCAATCCCCTGCGTGGAGTTCTCATTGTAGGCGTTTTTGGAGTCTCCGGCCGCACTTCAGTTTTTACCTGGTCTTCGGACTCCACCGCTTCACGCAGAAAGACTATCTCCTCACCGTCTTCCAGGGCCAATTGAAGCTCCTAATAACAAAAAAGTGGTTAACAATGGGTCACAAATAATCCAGTTAAAACTGACCAAGTCAAATGGTACATTTTCTGCTACCGACTCGTGGCCCTCAATTTAGTGGCTTCCAATAATGGCCACCACGCGCTCCTCCAGCTCCGTTAAAGGAGGCTGTTTCACGGGCCGGTTTCCGGTTGACGCCTGCTGCCTTTTCCGGTCTCGCACTCGAACATTAGTCCTACTTTTCAAATCGCGCCAGACCTACATATGAAAGAATGCAAAAAAAGGATTATTAGAAATAAACAGATAGAATATTCCATAGAATGTATGTGCATAAATATATATGTATGTCCGTACACACAAAGAACGAGACTGTGCGCAGTAGCAATGCATGGGATCGACTCCACAGTTATGCACCACTTGTATGTACATATATACATATATGTTTGCAATAAAAACGATATTTTTAAGTTAACAACAAAACTTAACAAAAGTTATTATGTTTTCACAAATCACAGTTTTCCCGCACAGCACCGGTCTTTTCTTAGTGGGCTTATAACTTACCGTACGCCATTGGTCGACGGACTTTTCAGCTCCTCCGATGGCATTTAGCTTGGAAGCCATCTCCTCCCATTTATTTTCGTGTTCCAGCTTGCCATGCAGCCGATGAAACTTACCTCCGTCCAGCCCCGGAGTTTCTTGGAATAAGTCTATCATTGCACTCAACTGCTCCGTTGAAGCGCGGTTCCGTGTAGTGGCTGCTTGGCTAGTTGAGGCCATCCTAAAATATAAAAAGAAAAGTAATTAAATTATAAAGCACGATTATTTTTGCCTGAATTCATTACAATACTTACCTTTTCAAGAACAAACTATAAATTTCTTTAATTTTTTTCCAATTTTCTTTTGTGCTTTTCGCAGATTTCGGATAACAGGGGTGCCACTTTTTATTTATTTACATAAATAGCGAAAGTCAGCTGTTTAGTGTCGTTAAAGATAAATTAGTGAATCGAACAATTGTTACTGTAAACAACACAAATATTTAACTAACAACTCGTAAATTGGCGTCGTTAAAAGTTAGTGAATTCCACTACTGGTACTGAGTCGGACATTGATGGTGTTGGTGCTGAGCTCTGGTGATGAGTGATACGTTGGTGGTGTTGTTGCTGCGCTCTGGCGGCTCCCACGTAGTCGTTGGTTTGGTGGTTCACTCTTCCTTTAATTCAGCCCGCTCCTGCGTCTATGATGTTGATCTTTGTTGCGCTTCTCCCGATTAGAAAATGTTGACGGTCGTTGACCCACTTTTGTTGGGCATCACAATCAGCTGGAGATGTTGTTGATAG
>NW_023458557.1:74148291-74154074 GCF_013731165.1 Rhagoletis pomonella
TTGAATATAGTTATTAAAAATAAGTAAATAAACAGGAGTTGCAAACAATATCATTTCGAATTCTACTGCTATTATTTTGACCGCTGCATACATATATGGCCTTTAGTTTATTCACTTTAATTGATTTTAAGTACTTGAAAAAAAACTATAACTTTAAGTACTTAGTTTTTTTAAAAATGTAAGGTTATTCTGAGCTCGTGGTCTCTTGGACCGGGGCCCTCTCGGATCGTCCTCGGACGTCCAGGATGTGCGAGGCTGTGTAATTTTCCGATTACCTGTTGACGTAGGCTGCTTGGTATAATCGGCCGTAACCTGGCTCTTTGTGCGTCGCAGATCAAGACTGCGGAGCTGTTGGGTATAGTAATTTTCTTCAGCTGTAGTGATGAGTTTGATGAAGTGAGATATTCCGTCAATTCCTCGTCTGAGCACTGTGCCTTCGCGATGACATCGAAGTCTAGCGCATCCATCGTCTAAACTCGCGATGATAAGTCGGCAACTTCGTTTTCTTTACCAGGAAATTGGGAAATAAAATCTAGCTGGCTGGCTCTCCGAGGAGGTGCATCGTTTACGGTTTGTGAAAAGGCGTAAATTAAGGGTTTATGGTCAGTGTAAATTACGAATTGCCTACCTTCTAGTATGTGGCGAAAATTCTGAACGGCCTGGTAGACCGCAACCAACTCCCGATCATACGTTGAATATTTTGTTTGCGCTGACGTTCGCCGCTTTGAGTAGAATCTGAGCGGCTGGTGTACAACACGGACGATTTGATGAACTACAGCACCCACTGCGTTGTTCGATGCATAGGTCGTTAAAGTCATTTCCGCAATCGGGGACATGTGACTCAGGAGAGTGCAAGGAATCGATTTCGCGTTTGCATATATAGACGATATCCTCGTGGCTTCTGCGAATCCAGTCGAACACGGAAAACATTTACGAGAATTTTTCGAACGTTTAAAGAAGACTCCTTTGGCGATTAATGCCAGCAAATGCCAATTTGGCAGAACTCAAGTTGACTTCCTCGGCCACGCCATCAGCGCGGAAGGGCTCAGACCCGTGGATGTAAAGGTGGAGGCGATTCGCAAGTTTCCGAAACCAAACTGTGGCCAAAAATCTGAAACGTTTTCTTGGAATGATAAATTTTTATCCCCAACTTTTGCCCAACGCTGTGAGCAATATCAAGCACGACAAAACCATCATAAAATGGAACGAGGAAGCCAACGAAGAAATTACGGCTTGTAAGGATGAACTGGCAAAGCTACTCTCCTGAGTCACATGTTCCCGATTGCGGAACTGACTCTAACGACCGATGCATCGAACAACGCAGTGGATGCTGTAGTTCATCAAATCGTCCGTGATGTACACCAGCCGCTCAGATTCTACTCAAAGCTGCTAACGTCAGCGCAAACAAAATATTCAACGTATTATCGGGAGTTGGTTGCGGTCTACCAGGCCATTCAGCATTTTCGCCACATACTAGAAGGTAGGCAAATCGTAATTTACACTGACCATAAACCCTTAATTTACGCCTTTTCACAAAACGTAAACGATGCACCTCCTCGGAGAGCCCGCCAGCTAGATTTTATTTCCCAATTTTCTACCGACATAAGGCATTTGCCTGGTAAAGAGAATGACGTTGCCGACTTATTATCGCGAGTTCAGACGATGGACGCGCTAAACTTCGATGTCATCGCGAAGGCACACTGATCAGACGAGGAACTTAAGGAATATCTCACTTCATCAAATTCATCACTACAGCTGAAGAAAATTACTATACCCAACAACTTCGCAGTCTTGATCTGCGACGCACAAAGAGCCAGGTTACGGCCGATTATACCAAGCAGCCTACTTCAACAGGTAATCGCAAAATTACACAGCCTCGCAAATTCAGGACGTAAAGCTTCGCAAAAACTAGTACGGAACGTTACGTGTGGCCAGGTATGGCGAAGGAGATCGCGAAGTTTGTGCGACACTGTATTCAATGCCAGAAAAACAAAGGCGAAGCTCATCTTGGTGATTACAACAAAGCTTCTAGCCGATTTGAACATATCCTCTTGGATATCATAGGACCGCTGCCGACATGGAATAATAACCGATACTGTCTTACCTGTTTAGACGGATTTTCACGGTGGCCAGCCCCGATACCCATCCCGGATATGCCCGCAGAAACGATTGCACGTGCCTTAATTGAGGAATGGATTGCATATTTCGGCGTACCCGTACAGATCTCAACCGACTTAGCTCGGCAGTTCAAGTCGACAGTTTTCGGCGAACTCATGCTTATCATGAGGATACGACACCTTTAATAACGGCTTACCATCCCCAAACCAATGGTATGATAGAGCGATGGCATAGAACGCTTAAGGCCGCTATAAAGTACCACAAAACGAAGGATTGGTGCTCAGTTCTCACACTTGTCCTACTGGGCTTGCGAAATGCCATCAAACAAGATCTTCGAGCAAGTCCCTCTGATAGTCGCAGTTACGGGTTCCAGGCGAATTTTTATGTCCGAGCGAAAGTAAGTTGAACGAAAGAGAATTCATCAAGCAATTACGGCGGCACTTTGCTGCTGCTCAGCGAAGAAAAGCGACTCGCCATGGAGCTCAGATAACATTCGTCCAACCTGAGCTTAAAAACAGCGAATTCGTGTTTGTTCGAGAAGACCGCGTGCGTATAGCACTTGAAGAACCATACGAAGAACCATTCCAAGTGCTGAAACGAAACGAGAAATTTGTCTAGCTTCTCAGGAAACAAAAAACTATCATCTTTTCCATTGACCGCTTCAAGCCCGCTTTTTTGGAAGAAGGAACGCAAACCGTAGCCAAATTACCGTCGAGGATAAGGTCATATCTAGTGGGGCAGCCCTGTAGCGATTCTACACTATGTGGCAACTCAAGTTATAATTATCACTTATGGAAATTAGCAACCCTGAATATTTTAGAATGTAAGATAAAATGCAACCCTAAACTAAGAAGACGAAATAAAGAAAATTGTGAATTGGCTTTTTGCTAGTCATCGGAGAAAAACGTGGTTCTTCTTATTTTAACGTAAAATTAGCAAAACCAGGTAAATTTTTCATATTCATGAAATTTTCAGTTCGTTATTTTGCGTACCCCTAAAATATATTTTTAATCTTTCCTTGGCCTCGGCTGTTTTTATTAATCGTTGGAAAATTGCCTCTATCTCCCCAATCTCTAAATCTGGTAACAAAAATGATGCTAGAAACTACAGACCTATATCCAAACTTTCGACTTGCTCGAAACTTTTCGAGAAAAGAAAAAATCAACGGTAACTTTTAGCCACTTGAAACTTCCACATTATCAGACTGAAACTGAAGGGGCTAAAAAACTGTGTACTCAAAAAAATTCTAACATTTCCGAGAAAAAAGTTTGAAATCTAGGTGAAATTTATTGCATTTTTTCGTAGTTTCCTACAAATTGTTTAACTTGGGTTTATATGGGGTTTGTCTGAGAATGAACTATATTTTAATTGAAAATCCTTAAAAATAAATAAATTAACATAAGGGGCACACAATATCACTTTGAAATGGTGTGGTATACATATGACTGATACTGTATATATGAGTGAGTTTGTGGGCACATCCCATAGAGGTGATATTTTTAATCACGGAACCGTAAGGTACATGATTTTGAAATTTGGTATCAGGACAGGCCTATGAAAGATGGCCAAAGTAAAGTATCCATATATAAGTTTGTAAAAGGGCGCGTGGAATATCCCACGGGCGTAAAAATTTAATCAGCTGTAACTAAGGAGCGATAAGTCACACGACTTCAGAGGCGTAACTATAGGGCGGTATGACTGGCAAAATACCACAGGCCCGACCACGAGCTCGAAAATAACCTTACATTTTTCACAAAACTAAGCACTTAAAGTTAAAGTTTTTTCAAGTACTTAAAATCAATTAAAGTGAATCAACTAAGGGCCATATATGTACATACAGCAGCGGTCAAAATAATAGCAGTAAAATTCGAAATGGTATTGTTTGCAACTCCTGTTTATTTATTTATTTTTAATAATTTCACTTAGTTCGATCCATAACAAAAGCCAGAGAAATGAAAATTTTAAAAATTTCACCAAGTTCACAAAAATGAATCAACCTTTAGAAAACTCTCCTCAAAATTTCAAAGTTTTTATTACATATTTTTTTCGAGGGTGTTGCACATTTTCTTCCGCATGGAAGGAAATGCTGAACACGATCGACAAAAAAATCCACAAAATCGGCGGTAATTTTTGGTGACTTAAAACTTGCACTTTATTATACTAAAACTGAATGAGCTACAAAAGTGCATACTCGAAAGTTTTCTAACCATTCTGAATAAAATTTTGAAATTTTGATGATTCGAGGTTTGATTAAGGTTTGCCAACTTTATGCAATTTTTGAAATTCTTATTTCTGTTATAGATGGAACTATATTTAAAAATGAAATATTTAAAAAAATAAATAAATATACAGGAGATGCAAAATTTATGTCGTCCTGCTTTCCTGAAGTATGTACTGAATTAATTTTATTGGTTCCAATTTATTTACCTACAGCTAGCTAGTGCTGAACGATCATTTTCGAAGCTAGAATTAATAAAACCCTATTTGAAAAACTCTATGGGACACGACAGGCTACGTAGTTTGGCTATTCTGTCTATTGGAAATTCTATGGCCATATATGTAAACTTTGATGATTTTATAGATTCTTTTTCGGAACAGAAAGCTCGGGGAAACTAGTTTTATTAACAAATGTCTTATCAAAATGAAATTGGTATTTCATCATAAATACATTTGTATAAGCCCATGCTCTTGAAGATAAAACTTATTAGATATTTAACTAAAATGGACAGAATATTAAGGGTTTTATTAAAATTAAATTCAAACGTGACGATTTTTACTAGAAGGGCACCATCCCAAGAATTTTCCACGGGCCTCAGATGGTATAGTTACGCCACTGCACATACCTTCCATTTTAATTTAAACTTTGTGTCACTGCGACATACCCGGGTATGTTTTGTGGTTTGGTTTTAAAAAGCACATAAAAATTTTTCCTATTACTTTTAAGAACTCAACCTCCAGGTATCTTAATACATATTAGATAGCTATAAATTACAAAAAAAAATATTTGTTGCTGTTTTAAATGCTTGGTTGGTTGGTTGGTTGGTTGGTTGTAATGCTTCAATGTAACTTACTATGATACAATTAGCGTGTTTTGCGGCATTAACAGCATCTTGATTCCCTGATTAATTTGTCGATATTATATATAGTAGATCCTGGTCTATCTGCTAGTTTTATTTGTATGGGTCTTCTGAATACTTTGTCAGGGACCCGGACTTGTATAACTTTTATAATAAAAGTCGTTAGTAAACAGTTATGTTTGAACTTTTATTTTATGTCGGCCGCTGTGGTGTAGTGGTAAGCAGTGCGCCCTTCCACTCCGCAGCATCAGGGTTCAAATCCTAGTCAAAGCAACATCGCAAAAATATAGAAAAAAGTTTTCTTAACAGCGGTCGTCCCTCGGCAGGCAGTGGCAAACCTCCGAGTGTATTTATGCCATGAAAAACAGCTTTTCATAAAAATACAATCGCCGTTCTGAGTCGGCGTAAAACTGTAGGTCCCTCCGCTTTGTGTGATAAGATCAAGGCGCACGCCAAAATTCGGAGCAGGAGTTCGACCAAACACTAACATATGTGTAAGCGCCAATCTATTATTATTATTATTTATTTTTTTCATAGGAGAGGGAAATGCTTTATGCACTGGCCGGGGGCGCTAGTCTCTATACTACC
>NW_023458557.1:74154174-74162330 GCF_013731165.1 Rhagoletis pomonella
CGGGCAGGTGATTGGCATTTTTCTGTCCATCTCCTGCCGAGCACAGGTAGCAGCTTAGGCTTTCTGCCGCTTGGGCTTTCTGCCAATCTATTATTATTATTATTATTATTATCGTTATTATTATTATTATTATTATTATTATTATTATTATTTTATTTGAAATAAAATACTCCGTCAACCCGGACTTTTATTTTTTCAGTCCAGTAGTAACAGTTAATCTTGGCCAAATATTTTTAAGGCCAAAATACTAGCCCTTTCTTAATAATAAACAAACCGTTTATCCAAATAAACCAATTTCCTATCAAATGAAAGATGACTAAAATTGCTTTCAAATTGAAATATCAACTAAAAATCTTGTTAATTTACATAGATCAAACCTCGGCCCAGGTATATGAATTTCTTTTGTGTTTAGTTATATAAAAAATATAAACTACCACCTTCGTTTAGACTATTCTGTTTGAAAGCGATGCCAGTCCTCTTACATTTGATACCAAATTTGTTTAATTTGATAAGGGGTTTTTGTTATTGGGAAAGGACCTTTATTACGGCCTTAAAAAATATTTGGTCAAATTTAACTGTCATTACTGACATTATAAAATAAAAGTCCGGATTTTTTAGTTATTATCGGACTTTTCGCTAAAAAGTTCGAAGAATAGAAATAACCCAGGATCCTTGTGCAAAGGCCTGGGATCAAAGCAATATTGATAATTTTCTTCTACGACAATATTTTGCCGCGGACTGTTGTAACATCGAAAAAATAACTGTTATTTTCAGTCCCTGCTTTTTGTCTAATAGCCCTAGAACTGGGATTTCACAAAGGAAATGCTGGACACTTTCTTCGCTACTTTCTAGTTGACAGCTGCGGCAGGCTCTATTATATGGCAGCCTCTTCTCTCTGCATGTTTGCCAATAGGCCAGTGGTCCGGAATGGTTGCTACAATTCTAAATAATTCTGCTCTTGATATATGTATTAAGCTAGTCTAGTGTCTTCATCCTGTTATAGTAAGGCCAGAGTTCGCTGGCTATTTTGCAAGTCTGTATATTCGACAACTTTTCCCTTGCAATAGAACAAAATTAAAACCATTTTTCTCCTTGAACGACTCCGAGGGATGCCCCTCCCAGTGATAATATTTATATGTACATATGTATGTATATATAACGTTGAATAAAAATACAGTAGTAGCAATAAAAACTCCGAATTTTACATTTCAATCCTTAATAAACGTAAAAACTACGTGTAGATACCCGGGTATGTTTCGTGTTGGGAAGACGTTTGAAAAATTCGTATTGACACAAAGGTTAAAAGTCTTCAGTATATTCTGAGGCTTTGGTTTGACATGTGATTATATATCGAATGTTGACGAGTGGGACGTTCGAATCAGGAATGTTGCGAGTATTTGCATTCGCATTCGATATGCGAATGATTCGTCTCAAACGATACTGTTTGCGAATGCGAATGTGTACATGGGCAGAGCCCACTCTAATATTGTTGAAATGGCTCTAAGTCTATCTAACCAGGGTGCGGACAATAACCGGCTTTTAACTTCAGGCACTAAACGGTAAAGTAGTATATCAAGCAACAATGATGGGCCTTCAATAAGTACTGCTAAAAGTCTTAAAGCATAAACAGACGGCAACGTTGATCAGGATTAACGGCGCAATTGATCTGATCAAAGTTGTGATTTGACAGACGGCAGTAATGCGGATTTACGAGCCGCGAGGGTGTAGGTTCGAATACCACAGCTAGTAAAATATTAATTTAAAGTAAATCGTTTTTTAAAGTTGTTTTAGTTAGTTGTCTTTCACTTTTTTAGTAAAATTAAACTCTAAGAATTTAAATTAACTAATAATAAAATAAAAATTGCGAAATAAAATAAAACAAACGAAAATAAAATAAAGTAAAGTTAAAGATATTAATAAAATAAAATTTAAGTAACAATAAAAACAAAATTTTTTTGGTAATCGCACAAACCGAGGATCGCACCTGGGACCTGCAAGCTTGTAGTACGCAGCCCTCACCATTCGGCTAC
This sequence comes from Rhagoletis pomonella, assembly GCF_013731165.1. NCBI lineage: Eukaryota > Metazoa > Arthropoda > Insecta > Diptera > Tephritidae > Rhagoletis > Rhagoletis pomonella. The sequence continues at coordinate 74,156,205 of NW_023458557.1, forward strand.
CGCGGATGAAGTAGTTGGCTGCTGTGTTTGCGTATTTGTTTGCTCAGATGTAGAATCTGGAGACATTAAAAAATGTGAAATTAAAGCTCAATTGAAGCTTAAAGAAAAACCAGCTCATATCGGTGAAAATCCTCTCGATTGGGTGGAAAACTAAACTAAAATACGACAAATTGACAGATCTGGCCCGCAAATATTTGAGCGCCCCACCCGCCAGGGTTCCAAGTGAGCAATTCTTCAGTGCAGCCGGCCTTATATACTAGCCTCATCGAGGAAAGGCAGCAAAATTACTATTTTTTTGAAATATAAGATGCCCCTTTTCAACTTCGACTACTAGATTAAAACACTGTATAGGTTACGCACTCGTTCAATGTTCTAATAATTTAAAAAATTATTAAATAATGAAAAACGATGATTTCGGTTCATTTAATGTTATTCCTAATAACATTCGCATTCGCATTCGCGAACGTGAAAAATATAACATTCGAAACATCCCTAGTTCGAACAGTATTTATGCTTCTACACCGCAACAAAAAATTTAAAAGTATTGTTCGTAAGGAGGCCTTAACTTATATCATCACAAAATATACTTTTGCAAAAAATGGTGCAGACAGATGGCGCTGGAGTCGAGATATATCTCTTTTATGATAATAAGTTCTTCTGAAAAAAATAGACCCAGAACATAGATGGCGCCGGAATCAAAATATTAAGAAACCTCTCTACAAATTTAACTTAACTTAATAAAGCCCCATTCTTCATGTATTAAAAGAAGGCAAAACTGTTAAAGCGCCTCAGATATCTTAGGCACATCAACAGCCCATCGGTGTATCAAGAAGAAGGGTGACGAATTAGAAAGAACATGGTGGGAATATCAACGACCCAGTTTGAACGGGAAAACTCTTTCATCCTGTTGAAGAGCAGGATTATAAAAGAAGATTACGCACTCTCGGCAAACCTTGCAATACTTGCAGATATCTCACAGGTCGAAATAAGAGTACATAGCATCGAAGGAGATTAGTAGATATACCATATGGTATCTCAGCGCTATTATTTTTGGCCCATGACCATGGAAAGTTCTGCATTCAGTCGATTCGACATAAACTAATAATTTTTACATCACAAACCGTTTTCGCTTTTCAACATTATTTTTGTATTGCTCAACGCAAAAGTTCTTATCAAGCGTCGCGAATAGGGTTCGAAATTTCAGACTTTGGTATCGATACTGAGTACTCATTCTGGCATCGAACTCATGGTATCGATACTTTAGAAGTATCAGGGAAAAAGTATCGATACTACTCAGTATCGGACTCATTGAAATACGTTGTTTGGGATACTAAAATTATTTTATTCTTCAATCGTATATCTAGTTATTTCCTGAAATTAAAACAATAGAAATTTTAAAATATTTGATTTTTATTTCATTGCAGAACCTACTGTCACGTTAGAAGTCATTTTAACGTTAAATGTACATACGTATGTATATACTTTCACGAATTTTAAATTTTATTAAGAATTTTTGTAAATTTTTTGGGTATGCATTTTTGTAGCCTATTCAATTTTAGTATAATAATGTGCAAGTTTGAATTAAAAGTCAACGGTAGTAGGCTACACGTAAAGTTGAATACGTTACAAAACAGCATACCAAAAAGGTTTCTAAAAATTCTACATTTTCGTGAACTTTGCGCAAAGTTTTACGGCCTTATTCATAAAAAATAAAAAAGGTATATAAACTGGAAAATGTAAGAAAATGTCATTTTTTTAAGCTCTTTAAACCTACTTTATTTTTTATGAATAAGGCCATTAAACTTTAACTTATTTTGTTTATGTTATGCAACAGACTACACGAAATTTCAGTTCCTTTTAAGTGATGGACAAAATTGTATGATAGTAATCCATATAAGCAAAGAAAACTGGGTTGCTAATGGAAAAAAAAATTAAAAAATTGTGTTTTTTAATAAGTTTTCGATACTACGAGTACTTTTCAAAGTATCGAGTAAAATCACCAAATAAGGTATCGAGTATTAAAGTACTCAGTTTTATACCCGCAGTATCAATGCGCTTACTCAATATCGATAGTATCGTTCGAACCCTAGTCGCGAAGAAAGCCGGGCGTTTGCTAGTAATTAAATAAATATATATGTATGTACATGTTCTAAATTGAACTATAAATACGGATTTTTTCAAATATCTCAACTCCTGCGCTACCAATCGGTGGAGTTATTCCCTTACATGCAAGTAATATACATTCCTAATATGGACCCTTTCGGTTCATAAATACGGGTTGTCGGGCATGTCGACATTTTGTGGGCGGTTCCGAATAAAGAAAAGAACTGGGTCTTAGTTAATCGTTATAAAAAATAGTATTTAATTTATAATTCAAAGGCTAACAATTCAATGTGTGTAGAGTATAGTGGGTTGTGTATATAAAATACAATATATGTACGGATGTATGTACAATAAGGTTAATTGTGTTATGTGTTTATTTATTGTATTTGAGTTAGTTTAGGTTTTATGTATATTGACCTGTTTAACTTTATGTTTTCCGTGTTGAGTAGGTTGTTGATTGTTGTGGTTGTCTCCTATGGGGGCGTCTGTCGCTTGCGTGTGGATGCGCGGGTAGTTTCCCTACAAGAATTGTGTGATGGAAACTAACACATTCTCATTTACCTTACTAACACATTTGCAAATTTTGCGTTGGTTAAAAGGAGACAACTAGCTAAGGCCATAAGTCGGAGGGACAAATGTTTACATCACGTTTTGCGTATTGCTCTTAAAAAGTTGGTAGAAGTACTTGATTGAGATCTCCATCACCAGTGAGTATCACATGATCAATCAAATGACTATCACTGTTCTTGTAGGGTTTATAAAAACTGATTTGCTTGGAATTATGTTGGAGCGTGAAAACTTTAGGCCGTTTTTATATTGCCGGTAGCTTACCACTTAGTAACACTGGTTCCTTCTTCTTCTTCTTTGGCGCTGTAACCGCCTAAGCGATTTTGGCCAAGTTCAGCAAAGCACGCCAGCCGATTCTCCTCTGTGCCAACTGACGCCAATTGGAAACGCCAAGTGAAGCCAAGTCCTTCTCCACCTAATCTTTCCATCGCAGTGGGGGCCTCCCTCTTCCTCTGCTACCACCAGCGGGTTCCGAGTTGAATACTTTCAGAGCTGGAGCGTCGGTGTCCATTCGAACGACGAGACCAAGCCAGCGGAGCCGCTGTATTTTAATTCGCTGCAGTATGTCCATATCGTTGTAAAGCTCATACAGCTCATCATTCCATCGTCTGCGGTACTCGCCGTCGCCAACGCGTAAAGGCCCGTAAATGTTCCGCAAAATCTTTCTCTCAAACACTCCAAGAGCCGCCTCATCGGATGTTGTCATTGTCCATGCTTCTGCGCCATATACCAGCACGGGCATGATGAGTGACTTATAGAGCGTGGTTTTCGTACGTCGAGAAAGGACTTTACTCCTGAATTGCCTACTCAGTCCAAAGTAGCACTTGTTGGCAAGAGTGATTCTGCGTTGGATTTCAATGCTGACATTATTATCGGTGTTAATGCTGGTTCCCAATTAAACGAAATTCTCTACTTTCCGAAATTGTAACTGTCAACAGTGACGTGGGTGCCAAGGCGCGAATGTGCTGACTGTTTGTTTGATGACAGGAGATACTTCGTCTTGTCCTCCTGGGTCGTTGTCCCACCAGACCCATTCGTTTTGCTTCCCTATCCAACTTGGAAAAGGCAGAACAGACTTCGCGGTTTTTGTTACCGATGAAGTCGATGTCATCGGCATAAGCCAGCAATTGCACGCTCTTGAAGTAAATTGTTCCCGAGCGGTTCAGTTCTGCAGCTCTTATTATATTCTCCAATATCAGATTAAAGAAGTCACATGAAAGGGAATCGCCCTGAAACCCCGTTTTGTGGCGAACGGCTCGGAGAGGTCTTTCCCAATTCTGACGGAGCTTGTGGTATTACTCAACGTAATTTTACACAGCCGTATGAGTTTTGAGGGGATGCCAAATTCAGACATAGCGGCGTATAGGCAACTCCTTTTAGTGCTATCAAAAGCGGCTTTAAAGTCGACAAATAGGTGGTGAGTGTTGATCCTTTTCCCGCGGGTCGTTTCCAAGATTTGGCGTATTGTGAATACCTGGTCTATGATGAATTTGCCGGGTCCTTTAGACCACACTGATAAGGCCCAATCAGTTCATTGACGGCGGGCTTCAGTCTTTCACACAATACGCTCGATAAGACCCTATGCTTAGAAGGCTGATCCTGCGGTAGTTGGCGCGAATGGCGGGGTCACCTTTCTTGTAGATTGGGCACAGCACACTTGAATTCCAGTAGTCGGGCATGCGTTCATCTGACCATATTCTGCACAAGAGTTGATGCATGCACCTTATCAACTCCTCGTCGCCGTACTTGAATAGTTCAGCTGGCAGGCTGTCAGCTCCAGCAGCTTTGTTGTTTTTCAGCCGCGTTATTGCTATACGTACCTCGTCATAGTCAGGCGGTGGAACGTCGACTCCGTCATCATAGACTGCGGGCTCGGGTTCTCCTTCTCCACAACTTTCCGTGCTGATACCATTTAGTAGGGCGGAAAAGTGTTCCCTCCATAATTTAAGTACGCTCTGGACATCAGTTACTAGGTCGCCATTATTGTTCTTACAGGAGTACGCCCCGGTCTTTAAACCTTCCGTAAGTCGCCTAACTCTCTGGTAAAATTTTCGGGCATTCTTCCTTTCGGCCAGCATTTCAAGCTCTTCGCACTTACGTATTTCGGTCTCCCTCTTCTTATTGCGGCAAATACGTCTCGCTTCCCTCTTCAGATCCCTATAGCAGTCCCACATAGCGCGCGTTGCGCCCGATCGCAGCGTGGCCCTGTAGGCGGCATCTTTTTTCTCTGCAGCTTCCTGACACTCCTCATCGTACTAGTGGTTCTTTCGGGCTCGCTGAAATCCGACTACTTCTTCGGCGGCGGTACTTAATGAGCGGGAAATGTGGCTCCACTGCTCGCATATGTCGGTTTGTGGAAGAGTGCTCTCTGAGAGCAGGTGTGAGAGTCGAGTAGCGAAAGCGCTGGCTGTCTGTTGTGATTGCAGCTTTTCGACGTTAAGCTTTCCTTGCATATTTGGGCGCACATTTTTTGCTGCACAGAGGCGGATGCGTATCTTGGCTGCAACAAGATAGTGGTCCGAGTCGATGTTTGGGCCTCGGAGTGTGCGTACGTCTAAAACACTGGAAGCGTGCCTTCCGTCTATCACAACATGATCGATTTGGTTTCTCGTTTTTCGATCCGGGGACAACCACGTAGCTTGATGGATCTTTTTATGCTTGAACCTAGTACTGCATACTACCATGTTTCGGGCCCCGGCGAAGTCGATCAGCATCAATCCGTTGTCGGACGTTTCGTCGTGGAGGCTGAATTTTCCGACGGTGGTTCCAAAGATCCCTTCCTTGCCCACCCTGGCATTGAAGTCGCCAAGCACGATTTTGATATCATGATGGGGGCGCGCTCGTATGTGCGCACCAAGCGCTCATAGAAGAGATCCTTGGATGCCTCATCCTTCTCTTCCGTCGGGGCATGGGCGCAGATGAGCCAGATGTTGAAGAATCTTGCTTTGATGCGGATTGTGGCTAGACGCTCGTCCACCGGGGTGAACGACAGTACTCAAAGCGCAAACACTGGTTCCACTCTATTCAAAAAAGAGCACACAGTATTTTTTAATTGGATTTACAAATTGCGTATGGTTTTATTGATAAAATCGAGGGGCTGTTCGGACATTTCCGCTGGGTGGAAATTTCGTACGATTGTGTCTTTTCACATCAAAGTAAAATTGACAAGTTATGTGTGTATGTGTATTACAAGTGTGGTGTGTTTACTGAGGTGGTGGAGAAGTTAAATGTCAAAGTGTTTTATCTACAATAGTTAGTGTGAATTTATGTGTGTGTGAATGTGGAGTGGATGATGCGACATCTGCTGACGTCGGTAGATGGTGGAGTCGGAGCTGCTCATTTAGCCATCCTGGGGCCCCTAGGCGAATCCTTCGCCTAGCATCCGCTGTAGCTCTGCTAGTTTGTGGATCACATTACTCAGGCCAGGGAGCGCAAGGTAATTTAGGCAATGCCCAT
>NW_023458557.1:74162430-74173573 GCF_013731165.1 Rhagoletis pomonella
CACATTACTCAGGCCAGGGAGCGCAAGGTAATTTAGGCAATGCCCATGTGCTCGTTCCACCTGGGTGTGGGCGGTGGCATAAGCCACAACTAATGCCATTTTGGCTGCAGTATATTGCGGCGGTATGTGTGTTACTCGAGCAGCAAGGATACTGGTGATTCCGGGTATGCCGTAGGAGGAATGGCGGTGGGTGCGGTAGCAATCTCATTGTATTAGGTGTATGGGTTTTAGCTGCCGATTAGTAGGTTAATCTTTCATCTGCAGTTTGGTTAAGATAACGTTTTACGTGCGCACGTTTAATACTCGTATATGATCATTGGCGACAGAATTCGTGATGGAGAATTTTTCATTCGTTCCCATCGATTTATAAGGGATAATGATAGCTCGTCTGGTTCGGGTATTGCCAGAAGTGGAGCTACTCTAAGATCATGACCCAGAATAAGGTCAGGGAGGGATCTTGCGAGAGTGCAGAAAGGGGCCGTGAGTTAAGAACGGCTTTAATTCGAGTAATAATGTACTCAATTGTTTAAAGTTTACTATGTGATTGCCAGATAAGTTATTTTGGGCGAGACCTTTGATTTTACTATTTTATTATTATTTTTTTTCTAGTTAATTTTTGGCCTCTGGTGAATGTTTTTGTTGCTACTTTGTCTTAATAATTTTTTGGATGAAAATCCTTACCGACCGACGAGGCGGGAAAACGTCTAGGGAAAAGCTGCACAAGTCAGACCATATTTCAACTCGAGGTGAATCGTCATTGTTGTAGAATAAATAAAGACGGCCACAAAGCCCTTCAAGTAAGTTGAGTTCCCTGGCACCGAAGCCTTTAACTCGAAAGGCCCAGCAAGGATAACAACAGTGTTGATAAAGAGCAGAGCGAAATAGCCTCACTTGGGCGGATCTTATTATGAACATATGTATATAATACTCTTTTGCATTGTGGCTAAACTCGTGGATGATATAACATTCGTCGGGCTAATTTTTAGTGATGCGATAACCGGCTTGGCATATTTAAAAGAGGAAATCTGATTTAACATATGAATTTAATTCCGGACTTACGGTACTATTATATTACTCTATTGTGTCCCGAACCCATAAGGGATTTCGTTAGTCTCATAATTGGAGAAAGCCATCCTGCGTTCCCTTGAATTCACAGTTTTCTTTCGATTTCTTATTTTGGAATTTAACATCATTTTTTATGCTAAGACCGTTTTTTCATAGATTCTAAAGGGCTGGGACCACCTGGGATGGCGAAATCTTATTATTTGTGAATTAGAGCGTTCACCTCCTTAGCTTGAGTTATGAAAGTTGATTTTTTTTGCTGGCACTTGGCCGCTTAGAATCCACTCGAATATAGTATTTTGGGCTAATAGGGCGTTAGAAATTTTTTCAACACCTTCAAGCATAATTTTGGGTATTAGGTCGGTGCCTAATAGGATATCAACTTAAGCGGGGATGTGGCAGTTGGATCCGCTAAATTGAGGTGGGCAAATTTTTTGCGATAATTGCCGTTTATAATCAGGGTTAATGAGCAGATTTTATTGGAGTTTTGGATTGCTCTTCCACCCATTCTCGAAATTTCAAAGTTTGTATTTTTTGTTGGGAGCTTTAGTCGGTTCTGTGCTTCTGTCGAGATAAAAGATCTTTGTGAACCCTGATCTATTAGAGCTCTAAGCTTAAATAGTTCTCCTCGGCGTTCGATGGAGATAACTGCAGTGGGAAGTAAAATGTTGCTTTCATTGTTTGAATGCAGAGCTTGTATATTTGCTGCTTTTGAGCAACATGATCGCTCTTGTTTAATTTCGGGGCCCTGCTTTTTGAGGTCTTCGGGTCTAATTGTTGCCACCAGAGCAGGAGTTCTGAAAGACATCAAGCTTTTTTGGGGTGTTCTTGTAAAATTTGTTATCTGAAGCATCGAATGATGTCTCCTGCGACAATATATGCAGTTAAATTTGCTCCCGCAGTCTTTAAACCTATGAGACTGAGATAAGCAATTGGTACAAAGCTTAGAGCTTCTAGAGAATTCATTTCTTTCGTTTATTGTGAGTTTTTTAAATCTCTCGCAAGATCTTAATTTGTGACCTCCTTTACACAATTCGCATGACGCATATATAATTTGAGTTATGAATGATTGCGATCTATTGAAGCTTGATTTCTGGCTTGGGGTATATGGAAGCTTCTATGTAGATCATTTTGTGTATTTTTGGGTTAGGATAGTGTTTTATCTACCCTCTCTGCCATTTCGTACTGGGTAGTAAGAAAATCTTTCATTTGTTGCCATGTCGGACATTTTTTTCGGGATGGAAGCGATTGCTCCCATAGAAGTCACGATTTTTCGGAACATACATTTACCAGAATTGGGTCCCAGTTATCTGTGGGAATGTTTTGAGTTTCTAGCACGGATAAACAGTTTGTAACGGTGGACTCTAATTTTATAAATTCTTCGCTAGTTTCTTTTTGAATTTTTCGGCCAGTTCATTAGAATCGTTACTTGATTATCGACCAGTACTCTTTCATTTTCGTATTTTGATTTGAGTGCTTCCCAAGACAGACTGAAATTGTCGTAATTTAGTGCGAATTGTTTAACTATACTACCTGCTTGACCTTTTGTTTTGTACCTGAGGTGGTACAGTTTTGGTGCTTGAGACAGTTGTGGATGGTTTATGTACACGGCCGTAAACATGTCCCGGAAGGACGGCCATTCTTCATAACCTCCGTGAAATACTTCTGTATCACATGCTGGCACTTTGAGGTATATGCCTGAACTTGCTTCTTGCGTCTGGGGTGGAGTAGGCGCGCTGATTGATTTTAATAATTTAAGCTGATCGGAAATCATAGCTTTTGTTTCTTCAAGGCAGGTTTCGTATTTGGCCGAGGCCGAAGCTTTAAAATTAGCGGGAAAAACGGAATCATCCGTTTCGATAATTGTATCGTGGGGTTTCTTGCTCCTTTACCGGAGCTTTATCAGATGGCATTTATATGTGAAAAATTTAAAGTTTTTACAGTGTATTTTAACTAAAATGGGATCCTATGGGATCTTAAATTACTTGGCTTTATATAAGCACAACTAAACACAATATCCTGTTTTGAGTTTTATTTAAATAAATAGGTACGTATTATTTTTTTCCGATTTTGATTTTTATTATTTTCCGTAAGGGTATTTGTAGGACTTGAAATAAGTTTTCTTAAATCACCGCAATTAAATATTTCTGTATTTATAATTTTTCTCGGTTCTTAATACTTTCTTTTACGTGTGCTGTGCAGGGTAAATGCAATGCTGGGTTATTATACTGTATTAAAGTATATGTATGTATGTATGTTAATAGCATGGAATGTTAAGCGAGGGTGGTTAACAATAGTTAGTGTGTATGTAACTATGTTTACTAGCGAAGGACGGGAGAAAGAGAATTTATAATTGCGATTTCGTTGCTTTGTATATACGAGTTTGTTGTTAGCTGTTGGGAGTGAATAACTCTATCGCTATTGCAGTGAGATGCAGATGACCGTACTCTAGGTTTGTGTGTATGTAATTTGATGCAGCAATGCAGATTAGCGACTAATAAGCGTTTGTATAATTGCTTATACCCACGTACATATGTACATATATTAATTTGCGATAAAGATGATGGGAGGCCAGAAATTAAACATGCAAAATTGTGTACTAATATATTCAGGTGTTTTTGATATTTGCTATTTATGGATTTTAGAAGCTGTAATATGATATGTTTACATACATAAATATGCAGTATTTACTGCCACTTCTTTTCAACTTTGTTTCGCCAATCTTTTTCGCGCAAAATTTTTTGTTTCGTTGATATTGTTCTGTCTTATTTCTGCTGCTTATTTTGCATGCAATCCTGCTTTTGCTTGATATGAGTACAAGCGAAAGGGGTATTGCCGGGCAATTATTGCAAGTAGATACTTGAATTTTTTATGTTTTGGGCTTTGGTGTGTTAATAAACACGAAAAATAAGCTAAAGCAGGAATTTAAAGTGGTTTTTTCAAGCTTATATATGTATGTACATTAGACTGCATCACTCCCCATACAAAAAGAAATCGGTACTATTTTTCCACTGGAATTATAAAATCTATTATATTTTAAGACGTCCACAAAATTTTTTCGCAAAAATATTAAAATTTAAGTGAACTGGACCGATTTGAAAATACCTCAAAAAATGGAGTTTTTTATGAATAAAAATAGTTTCTTAAAGATTTTTTTTGAAAAAATCCCCTAAAATGACAAAACGGTTTAAGCTTAAAATATTTGCATAAAAATATTTAAAAAAAATTAAAAAAAAATTTTGAACGGAATCGTAATGATGAGATTTTTGATGCTGTTTTTTAACTTTTTTCAAAGATTGTTATAGGAAAAACTTGAATAACTGAACCTAAACTCTTCCGATTTAGACTTAGGAGGTGTCATTGGAAAGGTATTTTCTCACCCTTTTTATTTCTTTGCTAATAAACTCATTCCAAAGATGGAAGAGAAAGGTAGGATGAAGGAACGTCATTCAAAGTTGAATTAAGATGTGTTGGTATTCGAAAAAACAAGATGGGACACGAATGACGTTTTTTTGGCCAGAAATAAAAACAGTGAAAATACCTTTCTACTGAGATCCCATAAGTTTAAATCAGAACATTTTTGGCCCAGTTATTCAAGTTTTTCGTAAACCAATCTTTGAAAAAAGTAAAAAAACAGCATCAAAAATCTAATTTTTACGATTCCGTTGAAAAGATTTTTAAATATTTTTATGCAAATTTTTTAAGCTTAATCTAATTTGTCATCTGAGGGGACTTTTTTCAAAAAGTTTTTTGAGAAACTATCTTTATTCATAAAAAACTTCATTTGTGGAGGTATTTTCAAATCGGTCCAGTTCACTTAAATCTTAATATTTTTCCGAAATATTTTGGTGGACGTCTTAAAATATAATAAATTTTGTAATCCCGGTGGAAAACCGCAACTTTTTTTGGTGATGCAGTTTAATGTACATACGATTTTTTTTGTTCAAAAAAGTTTTTTGGAACCGTAAAGTTTTTACTAATATGTATATTTATGTATGTAAATATGTACCTTTATATGTATATTTTTTCCAAATTTCAGCAAATATCGGTATTTTTTTGGAAATTTTCAGCAATATATAAATATACATATGTAAATGCTCTATGCATGTCTGTCAAATTAAATGGGTTCGAAACAACTCACTTTGGTGTTGAGGGGGTATATGGAGTACAATTTTGTGTTCAGTTTTGGGGTAAAACTGTTTTCCAGATCGCCTTTCCTTTCTCCCACGTTGATAGATTCCCTCGCTGAGTCTCCCTACGATTCAGTGCTTCCTTCTATAGTGGGTGTTCAGTTGATTGTTGACTTATGTTGTTTTCGATGGATAAATTAGGTTTTTATTTAAGTTTATGTTCTTTCGGGTTTTTTACTCGGCGCGCCCGAATTATTTGGTTACATATGTGACTTTGTACACTGTTATTGTTGATATATGTTTATGTAAGTATATATGTATTTTTTTATTTTTACTTTTTGTCTTGAGGTAAGCGTCACTCGGTTCACTTAAAATGGTATAACTTGCTTTTTTCAGTTTTCACATAATAATATAAATATATATCTACGAAATGTGCAACGTTATACTTTTATTGTCGTTGTTGTTTGTGGACTGTATACACTTTTTTTCTTCTGTTTGTTTTCCTTTATAGGTGCCATTCAGTAAGGCGATGGAGGACCATGAACACTTTAGGCCCTTGGTTTTTTATATTGCCGGTAGCTTACCACTTAGTAACACTGGTTCCACTCTATTCAAAAAAGAACACACAGTATTTTTTAATTGGATTTACAAATTGCGTATGGTTTTATTGATAAAATCGAGGGGGCTGCTCGGACACGTCCGCTGGGGGGAAAATTCGTACGATTGTCTTTTCACATCAATGTAAAATTGACAAGTATGTGTGGGTGTGTATTACAAGTGTGGTGTGTTTACAGAGGTGGTGGAGAAGTTAAATGTCAAAGTGTTTTATTTACAATAGTTAGTGTGAATTTATGTGTGTGTGAATGTGGAGTGGATGATACGACATCTGCTGACGTCGGTTGATGGTGGAGTCGGAGCTGCTCATTTAGCCAGAGCGGTTTTTCATTCCTGCATTATCCTTCCTTCGCTTTTCGGAGTTTAGGAGGATAATGTAGGGATGTGTTTATTTGCAATATCTGCTAATAAATTTGAAATTAGTGGGGTGGATATACATATATAACACAGTTAATTTAAATTGGTTAAAATCATTCAGTAGCGAAGTTAGAGTTAGAGTCCAACCAAATACTGTGTTCTGGGCTACGACCATGCCATTGTCCGGATTAAACGCTCCGCTTCTGAGGATGAGTGGGTAAACGTCGGCTCCTCATTCGAAAATGAGGTTTCCATTAGACGTCAGCGAGGACTAAGTGATCGAATCGGTTTTCTACTTCGTCATTTAAGTCCCGCTCATATGGCTGTTTGGGTAGATCCTTAGTGATTAAACTGTTACACTCCATGCGAAATTTGTCATCCGTTAGTGAACCCATTTGCTTGTTGCATATACGATGGGCTTTTTTACCAGCTCATGTGCAACGGTTGTCAATTTTTGGGTCGGGTTTATTAAGGGTCGAACCTTATGCCATATGCCGTTCTGCTTGAGCCGCACGATTGCCTTCGGTATTAGGGTCTGCTTGGCCAGTAATGACGGTATTTCAGTATTAGCAGGTGGAGCGTGAGTTTTTTTTCTTTTTTCTGGTGTTTTGTGTCCACCTTGGTGTTGAATCTTGGGTGGCCGCGAAGGGAAGAACGGTGTTTTCCATTGCACGTTGAACATCCCTTATCACATGTACATTTTTGTATCTTGTGCGACCTGGCCAAGCAATTTATGCAATAGTGGGTCCTGATGACTGCGTTCTGCCTCTCTTGAATATTCATGTTAGTGTACTTTATGCAAGTCACCACGCGATGGTCCTTCTTGCATAAATCGCATGCTACATGGCGGTGTGGGTCGTACTTATGGCGACAAGTGTGAGTGATCTTGGGTTGTTGTTGTTGTTGTAGCGGCTACAACAATCCCGCCTAGATCGTTTAATATCTCAGTCGTTGTCGTCAAGTTCCACTAACGGCAGCCCTAAGAAGCGTGCAGCCTCCATAGGGTCGGTCCACAGGGACAAAGCCGTTAGGGTGGTCGGGTTTTCCAGGCATGCGAAGAGACGTTTCGAGTCGTGAGGGGTCTCTCCGCATGCCGGACACTCATCTGGCACATCCGCGTTTAGTCTGCTCAGGTATGAGTTTAACCTGCTGCAGTAGCCAGAACGAAGTTGGGCAATTGTGCTTCTTGTCTCCCGAGGCAGATGAAGCTGCGTCTCGTCAATGTCCGGTGGTTGTGTGCTTAGAAACGTCATTCACAGGTCTGGAGTCTACATAACTCGAGACTGACTCCCTGTGAATGTCGCTCAGAGCCTGTCAGTATGCTGACGGGTCCAGAGGTTGATTAATGAACCTCTGGACCTCGTCCGTCAGTTCGTAGAGATGCCTCCTGACGTGCCTAGGCGAGGGCTCCTCTGCAAGCAGCTGTCTGTTTGGGTGGCCACATCTGTGGCTCCCAACCGGAAACTGCTTGCACAGCATTATGTTATGCTCCTTGACTGGGAGCATTTTCCCCTCGACATGTAGGTGGTGTTCTGGCGACATCGGAAGGCATCCAGCCGCTGTCCTAAGTGCGGTGTTTTGTGTCGTCTGTAGCTTCATCCACTGCGTCCCACTTGTCCCCGGCGACCACACTGGTGCTGCGTAGTTTAAAACCGGCCGGCCTATTGCCTTGTATGTTGCCAGCAACGTTTCTTTGTCTTTGCCCAAAGTTCTGCCGGCTAGCGACTTGAGGACCTTGTTGCGGCTCTGTACTTTATTGACAATGGCGATTGCGTGCGCAGAGAAGGAGAGCAGACTGTCGAATTTTACTCCGAGTATTTTGGGATTATTCACCGTCGGAATTGGTGCATCATCGACGTGAATTCCCAGCGGTAGCCTGACCTCCTTCATCCAGGTGGTGAAGAAGGTCGAAGAGGATTTCGTAGGGGAGAGGGCTAGGCACTTTGCAGTGAAGAATCGAGAAAGCTCGGAGAGATTCCCGTTTACTTTCGAACACAAGCCATCAATTCCATTCCCAGTCGCCATGATCGAGCAATCGTCGGCGTAAGAGACAATCGAGACTCCCTCTGGTGGTTGAGGGAGCTTTGAAATGTAAAAGTTAAACAGTAGTGGGGAAAGGACACCATCCTGTGGAACCCCCTGTTTTATTTTTCTAAGTTTGCTCGATTTGTCTCTCAACATTACCGACGAGTGTCAACCACTCAGATAATCTGCCGACCACCGTTTGAGCCTCTGTGGGAGAGAGGAAGCCTCTACAGCGTGGCGACGAATAACTGTTACCCAGGTTTTTTTGAGATTTTGTGAAAAAAGTATTTTGTTGTTAATTTTCCACAGATTTTACTTTAGTTGTATTAATTAGTTTTTAAATTTTAATCCTTATTTACATTTGCCAGCAGTGCAAACTTTGAGAGAAAAGTTCATTTGGCACGCAGGTCTTCGTCAGTTAATTTATTCCATATCTTCTGTAACCATAGGCACATTTTCTCCATTTTGGGTCTCTTATACTCCCCCTTTTGTCCAACATAAGGCCTCATACTCATACATCGAATAGACCCGAAGCTGGTGACTAGGACGGCCATTCATTCGACCAACCTTATACAGTTTTTTTCATTTTTGTATTTTTTTTATACAAAGCCTAAGAAAAAATACACCTGAAAAATACTTGCGTGCCAAATGAACTTTTCTCTCAAAGTTTAAACTGCTGGAAAATGTAAATAAGGATTCAAATTTAATAACTAATTAATGCAACTAAAGTAAAATCTGTGGAAAATTAACAACAAACTACTTTTTTCGCAAAATCTATAAAGGACCCTTTTATTTCTCAAAAAAACCGAGGTAACAGTTATTCGTCGCCACGCTGTATATCTTCTAGTAGCGTGGAATGGCTGACAGTATCAAAAGCCTTGGACAGGTCCTACGCTACTAGAATCGTTCTCTCACAGGGACGTTTACAGGTAAGGCCACGAGTTATCTGAGTGTTTATGGCGCTAAGTGCTGTTCTTGTACTGTGCCCTTTACGGAAACCATGCCGAGGCTTCGCTGGGGTCAGGTGGTTCGTGAAGTACGGGAGTAGCAAGGCCTCGAGTGTCTTCGCTACCGGGGAAAGGAGTGTTATCGGTCGATACGAATCTCCTTTGTTGGCTGGTTTCCCCGGTTTGATCAGTGGGACCACTCTCCCCACCTTCCAGATGTCTGGGTTGATGAGAGTGGCCATTGACAAATTAAGGACCTCCGTTAGGTACGCCACTCCCGCAGGACCCAAATTTTTCAGCATCAGCATGCATATTCCGTCGGGACGCATGACTTTAGAGGCTTTCGCCTTCCCGATGGCTACCTAAACTTCAAAAGAAATTTCGACCCTGTCGTCATGCTTCGTCGGATTGGACAGTGACCTCACGGTTGACCAAAGCTTACTCACACCAGAAGTTAAGTTACAGGTCTTCAGATGCTCTTCCCACTTCTTCCGCTTATGTACGTTCACTAGTTGCCGAATCTCCGCGTTTAGATCCCTGATACGGGGATCTCCGGGATCGGCGTGACGAAGGGTGTCACGCTCATCGGCTAGAACAGCCGCTTGAGCAGGGAAATTTGGACGTGGGTCCGTTATACATCCTGCCGGTACGAAGCGAGCTGCAGCAGCGGTCATAGCCCTGCGGAATTTACGTTCACCAACGTAAGCGTCGATTGGTGTGGGGATCGCAGCGACGGTGTTTTCAGTAAATTCCGTGAAGCCTTTCCAATCAGCTTTGGAGAAGTTGATATATGTCCGGGGCTCCGCGGAAGAAAAGTCGGTTGGTTTATCGATCGAGATGACTAGGGGCAGATGGTCTGGTGCCAAAGTCAGCATAAGTCGCCATGATATGCTGTTTATCAGACCAGCGCTGACTATTGTTATGTCTGGCGAGCTGCAGCAGCTGCCCATAATCCTGGCGGGAGCGTCGTCGTTCATTGTGCAGAATGTCGAATCGTCTATCTGCTCAGCCAAATCAGTTCTCCTACGATCGTTTGACAGGCTTGAGTGCCAAAGATCGTGGTGTGCATTAAAGTCACCTACTACCATACGGGTTTCACCTCTGAGGAGCGCACCTATATCAGGGTGATATCCTGCCGGGCAGCAGGTGACAGGGGGTATGTACACATTAAATATTTCGAGCTCAACAACGCCTGACCGGATAGAAATGCCCTGATATTCTAGGGTGGTATCCCTGCGGTCGATGTCTGCTTCAATAAGACGATACTGCACGGTGTGGTGCGTGATGAACGCCAAGCTACCACCATTATCTCGCTCGCGATTTCGACGGTGCACGTTGTACCCGGCACAATTCAACAATGTTGAATTGCTGTGCAACTTCGTCTCTTGGACCGCAGCCATCAATATACCATGCCTTCCCATGAAGACGGCTATCTCCTCGATCTTGCTCTGAGGCCCGTTACAGTTAAATTGAAGGAGCTTTATGTGGTTCGGGAGACGTGTTGTTATTCGGGGTGTGAGAGATGTGTGTGCCCTTGACGCCATTGGCTGTGTGCGCTGCTGTGGTGGTTGCCGCCCTGTGGTAGCAGTGGGTGGCGTCGCAGTTGGGGTTTGCGCCCATGCAGCGCAACACGGGCCCTCGAAGTTCATCGTCCATTCTCGCGTGGCGCGCAGACCTGAACCTAAACATGCCCTAAAGTGGCACCAGCCAAGGCAGGTGTTGCACTTGACTGATGTCACATTACGGAATATTCATACATACCGTGCAGATTGTAGGAGGAACCAAGAGTGGTTGGCTGCGGCGCGTGGGTGGTGGTGCAGTTGCGTATGTTCTGTGGTCTGTCGTGGTTGTGGTGTGGTCTATTTTATTGTTATGTTGTTGTGCTGTGGTGTTTGTGTGGAGCTTCTCTGGTGGACTGGGGTTAGCCGTGGAGGCTGCTCTATTTCAGCTGCAGGGGGCCACAAACGGCGTGGTCCACTGCCGATGTGTTCGTAATCCTGAGCAGAC
>NW_023458557.1:74173583-74174392 GCF_013731165.1 Rhagoletis pomonella
TGTAAGGTGGGTCCAATATGTAGAACGTCATTAAGGCTCTTTCGATTTGAAGTGGGGTTTGAAGCATTAAATACCACGCGAAGTTTTGTTGTCATGCGATCAGGTTTAATGACCGCATGATGTGGTAAGTAATATGGGGTCGTTTTATCCGCAGGATTATATTCGACCTACTTCATGTGACCGAGTTCCAAATATTCGGTAATTGCCTTGTCATATTCCGCCTTTACCTCAGGTTTCCTAAGTACAGACTTTTCATTTCTAAGGTATTGTGCTAGCGCTATGTGTCTTGAATTTCCAATGTCGATGTTTTCGGGGTCTTTGAAGGGTAAGGTTACTACACAGCGTCCATTTGGATTTCTACGTGTCGTTCTTTGGTAGTTTTCTTCGCAAAGGATGTCTGATGGAGAGGCCAGGGGTTTACTGGGAACTTCTTCCAACTCCCAAAAACGAGTGCGCAGATTATCCGGGGTCATTTTATTGTAAAATGAAACTAAGTTTGATGATTGAGACGGCCTGGTTACAGGACTAGATAAAATCCATCCAAATTCTGTCTCTTGGGCAAAGAGTGGACCTAAAATATCTCGCTTAACTCCACCGAGTATAACTTTTGGGTACAGATCACTACCAATTAACATATCCATGGGTCTGGGTTTATAGAACTGCATATCTGCTAATGTGAAGCCGAGCTTTTCGAGGGACATCTTTGGTCGAGGGGGTATGAGGGTAAATTATCCGTGAGACTACTTAGAATAAACGCGTGGGTCGATATTCTGAAGTTTATGTTCAATGGTGAGCAGAGGGTGATTCCG
>NW_023458557.1:74174402-74175143 GCF_013731165.1 Rhagoletis pomonella
ATAACATCAGTTTACTTTTATTTGTAAAGCAACGGATTTTAACAAGACTTCCTCGAGTCGACGATTATTAGTACCAACTTATGTAAAATAAGGTTAATACTCTAGGGTTAAATAGAAAACAATAATTGCGGTATCTCACGCACAGCTTGTTTTATGTATTTCATATCAACTTCGACCCGCCCGTACTAAAAACATCTTTATAAAGTTATTGAAAAGTTAAAAATTTTATACATAAATGCCTTTTATTACTTTAAATTATTAGACACAAGACATTTTTTATTTCATTTTAGAAATATATCTCCTAATCCGAAACTTCATCATCAAGGCCAGAATATTTATTGATAGTTTGAAGAACCTGCAAAAAATAATAAAAGATACGGATAAATTTTAAATTAAGAAGCTAGTAACAACGGCCTACAAATAATTATATAAACAAAAACAATATAAAATTATTTGTATAGTTACAGTGGCAAAATTTGTGTGAACAAAAATCGCGATATTTCTATAACATCGAATCACAACATACAATTTGTTTTTGGAATAAAAAACCTAATATCTTTTAATTCAGTAAAAAAAGAGCAACAAACTTGAAAAATTATGGCAAAAATGTATAAAAGCAATAAATGTATGTAGCTTATATTTTTCATATCCATGAATTTTTCAGTTCGTCTCTTTACGTACCCCTAAAATGTATTTTTAATCTTTCGCTGTCCTCGGGTGTTTTTATTAATCGTTAAAAAA
>NW_023458557.1:74175243-74177198 GCF_013731165.1 Rhagoletis pomonella
TCGATATTCTGAAGTTTATGTTCAATGGTGAGCAGAGGGTGATTCCGCATATCCTCGTTTTTTAATCCGGTTACTTGGGCTGACATAGAGTGGGTGGGTATATCTAAATTTCTCTGTACTTTTTCAGATATAAACATAGCTTCAGATCCGGAGTCTATGAGTGCTCTTGCCATATATCTTTGGCCATTATGTTCCTGAACCATTGCCGTACCTAGTAAAATCTGTCTTGGGTTGCCGATTGAGTGGACTGTATGGTTTTGATATAGGCTTGCGGATTTGTAAGAGTGCTTTGAGTGGGTGGGGATAAACTTGAGCTGGTATCAGGAGTCGAGCTTGAGACTCTTGATCCTTCCGGCGGGGGTTGAGTTCGAGTAACTGAATCTCTATGAATTAGGGTATTATGTCTCTTGTTGCATTTTCTGCAAGAGTATTTGCTTTTGCAGTCCTTGAATCTATGCGAAATTGCCAAGCAGTTGTAGCAATATCCATATTTTTTGATAGTGGATATACGGGTTTCTACATTCATTGCGAGGAATTTAGGGCATTCACGAATAAGATATTGTTTTTTCCATAATTTGCAGCTTTCTATGTCGAATTGCTTTTTTGAGGGAGCAGTGCCTGAATTATTTTGAGATGTTGAGGGTCCATGTGTCTGATTTTCAGAAACATTAGCATGAAAAATGTTATATCGCTTTTCATCACTTTTCTTGACTGGGTGCGTTTGGTGTGGTCTTGAAATCGAAGCTTTGAAATTCCCTACAGATTCTAAGGCTTTGTATTTATGGGTCAAAAAGCTATCGAATGTTGCCCATGTGGGTATTGTAGAGTTATCTTCTAGGGTATATTCAAATGCTTCTAAAGTTTCCTTTGATAGTTTTGAACTACATAGGTATATTAAGATCGGCTCCCAGTTCCTTGTGTCTATACCGAAGTTGGTTATATTTGTCAAAGAATTGTTAACAGTTCTTTGTAGGGTCTTAATAGAGTGGCCTGTTTCTTGGGACACTTATGGCAAATTAAAAAGGGTTTTTTATTGGGTATTCACCTGCATACGTTTATTTTCTTATTGATCGACCAAACTTTTCCATGCCAGTATGAAACCGTCGTTCGTGTAGGGTGCGTTCCTGATTACCTCGCTTGCTTCGCCTTGGGTCTTTAGGTTTAAGCGGAAGAGCTTTTTCACATTGCTTATCCTTGGGTTATGGATGTAAAGCGCTGTGAACATGTCTTTAAAGGTAGGTCATGTAACATAATCTCCATGAAAGACTTCCGTGACGCATCGGGGTAGATGAACCATGGGTGCAATATCCATCATTGGGGCCTCTGAACGTCTCTCCTTAATTGGTTGGGTGGGGTTCGGGGTCTTCAGAGTGTCTATATCCCTATTAATTGAAGCTAGACAATTCAAGTACATTTGGTAGCATTCTTTGTATTTTTCTTTTCCTTTGTTGAAATCAACGGTTCCATCGGCATTATTTGGTGTTCTACGAAAAGCATCATACGCTTTCTTCGTTTTGCTGTAGACGGAATCGAGTTCAACTCTTTTGATTTCTAAAGTATAAACTGACTCATCTTCCGCTGGGGTCTTGAAATGATCATCCACGAATTCGATCAAATTAGAAACTGTTATATTAAGTTCCTCCATTTTAATTAAAAAAGGCGAGATTTACTAATAAATTAGTTGAAATAAGTGAGTCTGCTTAATATTTAGAGGGTATAGTGAAACAAAATTTTCGGTTTCTTAAAAATTCGCAAAATTTTTTGAGCAATTAATTTGGGTACCTCTTTTTGGGTTGAGGGTTAATAATTTAAGCAAAAGTAACTTGTTATATCTTGTTTTTTTTGCAGTTTCTGCGCCAAGGGTAAATACCTATTGTATTGGAAAATTGCTTGAAGGGTGTTTGCAATTTTTTTCCTATTGGGTCACTGCTCCGATTTCTTACTGGGTATTTTTT
>NW_023458557.1:74177298-74181986 GCF_013731165.1 Rhagoletis pomonella
GTTTTTTTGCTATCAAAGGATGCATTGATCCGTGCCAGCATGGTTTTGTTTGCGGTCGCTCAACTGTCACAAACATAGCTTTTTTCTCAGTTTAACATCTTATCATTTACCCTCACAGCACTTTATTGCGCAAGCTTTATTGTTTGGGTATACACTCTACATTTCTGTATGCCTTTGAGGCCACTTCTGGGGTACCTAGGGTAGCATCCTAGGTGCAATACTGTTTCTTCTATTTATTAATGTCGTTGTAGCTTGTTTTAAGCATTCCGAGTTTTTACTGTACGCTGATGCACCCACTTTTGTTGTCCACCGTATGATGGCATTGCCAAGTCCGTGGTGTTGTTTGTGTGCGCCATGGTAGCTACCGCTAAAGCACCCAATTCACTTCTAGAATGATCGAGCCGGCACCAATTGATCGGGCGCCAATAATACCGGCGCTGACACTTCAACGGTTTGCGTACTGGTGCGTAGGTTGTGGCCTGGCTCGCAACTGCGGGCCGTGGCAGTTCTAAGCGATCTTTGAGAAAGGCAACATCTTTATTGCGAGCGCGAGTGTAAAAATGTATTAAGTGTTATGCGAGGCACTTAGGTTGCAGTAGTGCAAGAGACAAATTTTCAAGAAGCGGCGCCAGTCGAGGCGTAGTGAGGTCGGCACCGGATTTGCGAACCATATTCCCAAGGAGCACCCCTGCAATCGGAACGCCCACCGACCGCCGGTAAGCATCGTTTTCTTTTTGTGAGTCTGTGTTCAGGCGTTATTATTGTCCGCAGGCTTCCTCCTGTTTAGCATCCTGTACCCTGAGCCCAGCCATACAGAACGGTTAAAGATATCCCCGGCAGCATGGCGATAGTGAGAATAGGTTCGAAACATTTTGTTGGTGGTGTAGTGGTGGTAGTGTTGGTGGTTTCATATTTATTGTGAGTGTTAACTAGTGCTCTCTATTTAGTTTGAATAGCTTTTATATTGTCTTGTCTCCACAGAGCCAGCCGGTGGCTTGGATTTTTTGTCATCTCCCTTTCGTGCGTATATTTGTTTATTTAGTTTGGCCCGGCGTATTGTTGTTGCGCACGGTAAGTGCATTTATTTGGCACATTAGGTAGGTCAGCTTTTGTAAACAAAAGCTAATGACAATGCTATAGTACAGTAGATATAATTTTGTAAAAGGTGTGAAATTTTCAATCAGCCATAGCTTCGGAATCATGCATCACATGACTTTCAAATTTTATATGAAGACACACCCATGGTAGGCGCTTATAAAGAGGTATATATGAATGAGTTTGTACAAGGGGCGTGGCACATCCCATAGAGGTGATATTTTTAATCACGGAACCGTAAGTCACATGATTTGGTATCAAGATAGACCTATGAAAGATGGCCAAAGTAAAGTATCCATATATAAGTTTGTAAAAGGGCGCGTAGAATATCCCACGGGCGTAAAAATTTAATCAGCTGTAACTAAGGAACGATAAGTCACACTTCAGACTTCAGAGGCGTAACTATAGGGCGATATGGCTGGTAAAATACCACAGGCTCGACCACGAGCTCGGAAATAACCTTACATTTTTCACAAAACTAAGCTCTTAAAGTTAAAGTTTTTTCAAGTACTTAAAATCAATTAAAGTGAATCAACTAAGGGCCATATATGTACATACAGCAGCGGTCAAAATAATAGCAGAAAAATTCAAAATGGTATTGTTTGCAACTCCTGTTTATTTATTTATTTTTACTAACTTCAGTTAGTTCGATCCATAACAAAAGCCAGAGAAATGAAAATTTTAAAAATTTCACCAAGCTCACAAAAATGAATCAAACTTTAGAAAACTTTCCTCAAAATTTCAAAGATTTTATTACATATTTTTTTCGAGGGTGTTGAACATTTTCTTCCGTATGAAAATAGATTTTGTTCATACGTTACATGGAAGGAAATGCTGAACACCCTCGACACAAAAAAATCCACAAAATCAGCGGTAATTTTTGGTGACTTAAAACTTGCACTTTATTATACTAAAACTGAATGAGCTACAAAGCGCATACTCGAAAATTTTCTCATTCTGAATAAAATTTTGAAATTTTGATGAACATTTTTTTGAGGTTTGATTAAGTTTTGCCAACTTTATGCAATTTTTGAAATTTTTATTTCTGTTATAGATGGAACTGTATTTTAAATGAAAATTAAAAAAAATAAATAAATATACAGGAGATGCAAATAATTATATTTTGAATTTTGCTGCTATTATTATGACCGCAGCTGTATACTTTATTTTATGTCGTCCTGCTTTCCTGAAGTATGACTGCATTAATTTTATTGCTTCCAATTTATGTACCTACAGCTAGTGCTGAACGATCATTTTCGAAGCTAGAATTAATAAAACCCTATTTGACAAACTCTATGGGATAAGACAGGCTACGTAGCTTGGCTATTCTGTCTATTGGAAACTCTGTGGCTATATCTTTAAATTTTGATGATTTTATAGATTATTTTTCGGAACAGAAAGCTCGGGGAAACTAGTTTTATTAACAAATATCTTATAAAAATGAAATTGGTATTTCATCATAAATACATTTGTATAAGCCCATGCTCTTGAAGACAAAATTTATTAGATATTTAACTAAAATGGACAGAATATTAAGGGTTTTATTAAAATTAAATTAAAACGTGACGATTTTTACTAGGAGGGCCCTATGCCAAGAATTTTCCACGGGCCTCAGATGGTATAGTTACGCCACTGCACATACCTTCCATTTTAATTGAAGCTTTGTGTCACTACGACATACCCGGGTATGTTTTGTGGTTTGGTTTTAAGAAGCACATAAACATTTTTCCTATTACTTTTAAGAACTCAACCTCCAGGTATCTTAATACATATTAGATAGCTATAAATTGCAACAAAAAAAAAATATTTGTTGCTGTTTTAAATGCGTGGTTGGTTGTAATGCTTCAATGTAACTTACTATGATACAATTAGTGTGTTTTGCGGCATTAACAGCATCTTGATTCCCTGATTAATTTGTCGATATTATATATAGTAGATCCTGGTATATCTGCTAGTTTTGTTCTTTATAGGTCTTCCGAATACTTTGTCAGGGACCCGGACTTGTATAACTTTTATAATAAAATTCGTTAGAAAACAATTGTTTTTGAACTTTTTTTTTTATTTTATGTCGGCCGCTGTGGTGTAGTGGTAAGCAGTTCGCGCTTCCACTCCGCAGCATCAGGGTTCAAACCCTGGTCAAAGCAACATCGCAAAAATATAGAAAAAAGTTTTTTTCTAAACAGCGGTCGTTCCTCGGCAGGCAATGGCAAACCTCCGAGTGTATTTATGCCATGAAAAACAGCTTTTCATAAAAATACAATCGCCGAACGGAGTCGGCGTAAAACTGTAGGTCCCTCCGCTTTGTGTGATAACATCAAGGCGCACGCCAAAATTCGGAGGAGGAGCTCGGCCAATCACTAACATATGTGTAAGCGTCAATCTATTATTATTATTATTATTATTATTATTATTATTATTATTATTAATATTATTATTATTTTATTTGAAATAAAATACTCCGTCAACCCGGACTTTTATTTTTTCAGTCCAGTACTAACAGTTAATCTTGGCCAAATATTTTTTAAGGCCGAAATAATAGCCCTTTCCTTTTCCTTTCCCCGCCACAAACTCCTCTGCAGGCAAATGCCGGCACCACGAGCACGGAGAAAGCCGCCGGCGTGGCGCAGAAGGCTACACCTTGCCAAACGGCAACTCCCGGCAGCCGGGATAGTCGTCTTCAAACGCCGGCTGCTGCAAGCAGCGACAAGCATGTCACCGCAAACTTGGGAACTTGCGAAGGCAATGAAGATGAGCAATTGGCCCAGATTCGGCTCGTCTTGAAGAAGATGCAGAGCGCTGTCTCTAAGCAGAAGAATGTGTCCATGGACATAAAAACAGGTATGGCCCAAATCGAGGAGAGCTTAAATATATTAAGCTACCTCCGAGAGCAGCACCGGAAGGAGTCTACCCTTTCCGAGCTGCGGAACGCTGGCCCTGGCTCGCAAAAGAGAGGTCGAACTCGATCCGACTCCCCTACAGGCGAGCCGAAAAAGAAAAAAATACTACTACTAATAATAATAATGGTAGTAAAAACATTATTATTAATAATCCTAACAATAATGGTAATAATAATAACAATGCACAGAAAACCGTACCAGACAACCAATGGAAAACGGTTGGAAAAAGCAGAAAGCCCAAGTCAGGGCCAGCGCCAGGTGAACCCTTGGTCAATAAGGGCGAGGCGACCAGCCGCAAAAAAAAGAAGAGGGTGAGAAAAAAGAAGAGTCTCGCCAAATTAATCATTAAGCCAGCTGAAGGCAAAACCTATGCAGAGGTGCTGGGAACGATACGTGGTAAGCTCCAACCCGAGAAGACGGAGACCGTAATACGATCTGTTCGGAAAACCCGCGAAGGCGCCGTGCTCTCAGCATTGGCGACCACTCAGCATTTAAGGAAAATGTGTGCACTGCTATTGGCCAGCTTGGAGACGCCCGTATTCTCACTAGACGTTTACGTCTAGAAGTTCTGGGCATGGACTGCCTAACCACGGCCCCAGAAGTGGAGAACGCTATACGCGGGGAGTTAGGAGACAAGATGAATGGCCAACTTCGCGTCTCTCTCCTCGCTGTAAACTCGCGAGAACAAAGAATGGC
>NW_023458557.1:74182086-74183602 GCF_013731165.1 Rhagoletis pomonella
GGAACGACCCCTACATATCGAAGGCCGGGTTTTGGATACTCTATCCCTGACATAACCCTGGTCTCAGAAAGCCTTCTTAGAAGGGCTGACGGATGGAGAGTGATGAAAGACCTGAGTGGTAGCGACCACAACTACATCACCTTCCAAGTCACTGACATAATGCGAGGGCAAACACGCAGTATCCCTCGCAGGAAACCAGGATGGAATCCGTTTGGGGCGATGTTCACAAGTTCGATACGTCACTCCTAGCAGATTCCCAAGGTATTTCACCCACAACGGGAGAGATCCACAACAGGGAGTCTTGTACTAAGCTGGTCGACGAAACTATGCGCTGCATTCACCGGACATGCAAAGCCTCAATGCCACAGAGGAGAGCATGGTCAGGTAAAAAGCAGGTATACTGGTGGAATGACCGAATTGCTCAGCTGCGAAGGGCCTGCCATAGAATGCGGAGACTCGCAACGTGCGCTCGTGGTAGACCTGAGGCGCTGATCAGAGCAGCAGCCTACAAAAGCGCTAAGAAAGCACTTGGGGCCGAGATACAGAAGAGTAAACGGAACTGCTGGAAAGCGCTATATGGTGAAGTGGATCGCGATCCCTGGGGCCAGGGATACAAAATAGTGATGAAAAAGTTCCACACATCATCGCAAGCGATGGATTAGGCCCGAGTTAAGAATATAGTGGATGCGCTATTTCCCACACACCCACTAAGAGCCGACACAGTGTTCGTCGAGGAGCAAGCCGAGGCACCACTGTTTTCGACAGACGAGCTGAAGCTAGCCCTGCGAAGCATGAAAGCCGGCAAGGCTCCAGGCCCAGATGGCATACCAGCGGAGGCAATCAGGTTAGCAGCGGAAACGAGCCCTCATCTTCTGCTTAACATGTACAACAGCTGCCTTAGGGCCCGGGTCTTCCCAAGCCAATGGAAAAAGGCGAGACTGGTGCTCATACCCAAGGGCAAAGGGGACCCAAACTCGCCTTCATCCTTCCGGCCGCTCTGCATGCTAGACACAGCAGGAAAAATGATGGAGAGTCTGCTCTAAATACGCTTGACGTCAGCCATAGAAAGCGAGGGAGGCCTTTCACCCCGACAACATGGCTTCAGGAAGGGACACTGAACTATAGGAGCAATTGGCGAAGTAGTCGAGGCGGTACATAAGGCCGAAGAAGCCTGCCACCAGGCGCGGCCAATAGTGCTGCTAGTCACACTGGGCGTCAAGAACGCCTTCAACTCGGCAAGATGGGACGACATGCTGGAGGCCTTGGAACGGTCATTCAAGGTTCCAACATACTTGCTAGATATGATCCGGGACTACCTCAGAGACCGTTGGCTTTTTTACGACACAACACAAGGTCAGAGAAAGAGACGTATAACCGGCGGAGCGGCACAGGGGTCTGTACTTGGCCCGGACCTCTGGAACGCCGCGTATGACAGTCTGTTGCGCACGGAAATGCCGGAGAGCGCCTTTCTTGTCGCCTTCGCGGACGACGTGGCCGCCGTCATAACAGCAAGAAA
>NW_023458557.1:74183702-74198693 GCF_013731165.1 Rhagoletis pomonella
CCGTTTATCCAAATTAAACAAACTTCCTATCAAATGAAAGAGGACTAAAATTGCTTTCAAATTGAAATATCAAACGAGGAGTGCCACCTAATAAAATCTATTTCAATTAAAAATCTTGTTAATTAACATAGATCAAACCTCGGCCCAGGTATATGAATTTCTTTTGTGTTAAATTATATAAAAAATATAAATTATCACCTTCGTTTAGACTATTCTGTTTGAAAGCTATTTCAGTCCTCTTACATTTGATACCAAATTTGTTTAATTTGATAAGGGGTTTTTGTTATTAGGAAAGGACCTTTATTACCGTCTTAAAAAATATTTGGTAAAATTTAACTGTCATTACTGACATTATA
This sequence comes from Rhagoletis pomonella, assembly GCF_013731165.1. Lineage (NCBI taxonomy): Eukaryota > Metazoa > Arthropoda > Insecta > Diptera > Tephritidae > Rhagoletis > Rhagoletis pomonella. Next base: position 74,184,059 of record NW_023458557.1, read on the forward strand.
AAATAAAAGTCCGGATATTTTAGTTATTATCGGACTTTTTGCTAAATAGTTCGAAGAATACAAATAACCCAGGATTCTTGTGCAAAGGCCTGGGCTCGAATCGCCACATACGATATCGTACTACTCGTCACGTAAAAACACATTTTTCGGATTATGACATACGTGAACGTACTTTTTGTCCCATTCAGCTTATATTGCCTGACGTATCACGTAATTTTTTTTTCGTATCGTTTTCGATACGTGAACGGATGTTACGATTCGAGCCCTGGGATCAAAACAACATTGATAACTTTCTTCTGACAATATTTTGCCGCGGACTTTTGTAACATCGAAAAAATAACTGTTATTTTCAGTCCCTGCTTTGTGTCTAATAGCTCTAGAACTGGGATTTCACAAAGGAAATGCTGAACACTTTCTTCGCTGCTTTCTAGTTGACAGCTGCGGCAGGCTCTATTATATGGCAGCCCCTTCTCTCTGCATGTTTGCCAATAGGCCAGTGGTCCGGAATGGTTGCTACAATTCTAAATAATTCTGCTCTTGATATATGTATTAAGCTAGTCTAGTGTCTTCACCCTGTTATAGAAAAGCCAGAGTTCGCTGGCCATTTTGCAAGTCTGTATATTCGGCAACTTTTCCCTTGCAATAAAAGAAAATAAAAACCAATTTCTCTTTGAACGACTTCGAGGGATGCCCATCCCAGTGATAATATTTATATGTACATATGTATGTATATATAACGTTGAAAAAAATACACTAGTAGCAATAAAAACTCCGAAATTTACATTTCAATCCTTAATAAACGTAAAACTACGTGTAGATATCCGGGTATGTTTCGGGTTGGGAAGACGTTTGAAAAAATTCGTATTGACTAAAAGATTAAAAGTCTTCAGTATATTCTGAGGCTTTGGTTTGACATGTGATTACATGTCGAATGTTGACGAGTGGGACGTTCGAATCAGGAATGTTGCGAGTATTTGCATTCGCGTTCGTTGTGCGAATGATTCGCATTATTTTACACATTCGCATTCGACATTCGCATTTGCATCAAACGATACTGTTTGCGAATGCGAATGTGTATATGGGCAGAGCCCACTCTAATATTGTTGAAATGGCTCTAAGTCTATCTAACCAGGATGCGGACAATAACCGGCTTTTAACTTCAGGCACTAAACGGTAAAGTAGTATATCAAGCAACAATGATGGGCCTTCAATAAGTACTGCTAAAAGTCTTAAAGCATAAACAGACGGCAACGTTGATCCGGATTAACGGCGCAATTTATCTGATCAAAATTGTGATTTGACAGACCCACACTGGGGCCGCCCCATATAAGGTGGTGCTCGAAATTCTGAAATCAATTTCTTTCGATCAGACTCGCTTGATCTATACTTGTAAAGTAAATTTTTGACATCTTAACCCATTAGTGATCTTGTCTTAACCCATTGGTGACCTGTTTTTTTTTTTTGAAAATGTGTTTTTTATTAATATGAATAATTCAACCCATTTATGACTTTGACTTAACTCATTTATGACCATATTTTAACGCATTGGTGGTAAATTTTTTACAGATTCTTATGCCAAGCTAAATTTATTACATGACATGAACTAAATTTTTTAACTGAAAAACAGGTAAGTTTAGGTTACAATAAAATAAAGAAGAACAAGTCTTTTCGTTTCCAAAGTACCTTTATTAACCCTAGAACACACACCCGGGTACAAATGTATCCACTTTCAACTTTGAAGTGTTGTAACTTTTGAACCGCTATACCTCTATACCGCTTCGGATCTAGGAAGATTATTTAGTTTTGAGTTCAAATTCAAAATTTGAACCAGATCGGACCATTGGTTCAGGAGCTACAGCCTTCCAAACACATTATATACGTAAACACACACCCGGGATACGTTTGTACCCCAATAGTAAAAATCCTCATAATAATAAAAAAAAAACATTTTTTATATTATTTTTTTATTTGAAAAATTAAAAATATTCATTTCACACATTATATTATTGACTTTCATTATAAAAATTATAAAAATGCATCTTATATCTAAGGAAAATCATGGCAAATAGAGCAATTTGTTGATGTGACCGAATGTTCAAGACACATTGGCTTCTTACATTTGTCGCACAGCTTTCTGGTTTTTCTACGGCGTTTTTCCTCTTGTGCGTAACATAAATAGCAAGATCCGGACACAGGTTTTGGCGTGCGCGCTGCGGCAGATGTTGATGCTGCTGTTGACACCATTGATTCCACCGGTCGGTTGAAATATTCTTCAATAGCAATTTTAGTCGAAAAATTTCGCGTCACTTGACGATTTATGGCTCTGGCTTCAATAATGGGCATACACAATGCTTCAGCCAAGCTGCGCAGGATCTGCTTACGCTTGTTGTTTGTTCTCCAAGGCAACATAGGGTTATTCAAATCGTAGACAATGTAGGCTGCAAGAGCTGTAATGTCCAACATGTTGAAGAACATCGCTAGTGGCCATCGTTTTGTTTGTCTTTGTGTTGGATATTCCGCAAACATTTGGTCCATTCGATCAACACCACCTTTGGTACGATTATAATATTCAATTATTTCAGGTTTCCCACTGTCAGCTATTTCAGCATCATTATGCATGGTCGAAAGCAAAATTACTGCTTTATTTTTTTTGGGAACATAAGAGCACATTGTCACATTATTTTTGAAGCCAAATGTCGTTGAACCAATTGTCCTGTTTTTGTTCTGCTTCATTTCTTGAGGAATATATGATTTGTTTTTGCGCAAAGTTCCAACGATCGTGAGTTTCCAGGTGAGAAGCAGTTCTGCAACTGGCAAGGTCGTAAACAAATTGTCCATTGTAATGTTTCGGCCACTTCCTTGGTATTTGGCAGACCAATCCTTCACCACTCGTTCGCCTTGGTTCGTTTCCCTACCAGTTTCTGCTTGGCCAGTATATATTTGTCCATGCAGTGGATATGCATTTGTGGCATCGCAAATCCACCAAACCTTGATACCATATTTAGCAGGTTTTGACGGTATGTACTGCGTAAACCGTGTGCGTCCACGGTAAGGAAATAATTGTTCATCAATCGTCAAGCATGAGCTGGGCTTGTAATGTGCAGCAAGATTATTGTTCATCATCGTCCACAACTCACTGATCGGTGCTGCTCTATCAGTTAGTAAGCGTGTTGCACGAGTGTTTTTATCGTCAAATCTTAGGAACCGCAATATCGAACAGAAACGGTTGACTCCCATTGAGGCGCGATATAAAGGATAGTTTTTGACGCTCCATAAATCTCGAACATGTTCTCCATTGCTATGGTTCGCACCAGTCATAATAAGTATGCCAAAAAATGCATACAGCTCTGTTATTGACACAGGCGTCCATGACTTAGGAGTTGTGTTTGGATGCGCATTGTTGTAAGCATTATAAGTTTCTTTTGCTAACTTATTTGTGTGGCGCATAATTATATCAGCCATTTCAACGTTCATGAAACATTTGAATGTTTGCTCTATTGACAACATTTCAGTGCATCTAGCTGGTCCAGAACGTTCTCTTATAATATTTTGTCTGAGTACCTGACGACTTACATTTGGTTCTTTCATCCACTCAGTACCATCACGTGCAACAAATTTTTCGGCACTAGCAGGTAATTCATTATTTTCTTCTACTTCTTCTTCTTCATCGTCTTCTTCATCATCCTCATAGTCCGCATAATCAGGTAATACTTCTGCGGCACTTTGCGAAACTTCAGCATCGTCATCAGCAATTTCAATGTCATTGATTTGAATTTCTTCTTCATCTTCTGAGTCAAAGTCATAGGGAGCGTCATCGTCACAAATTTCATCAAATAAAGATTGTATATATGATTCTCGCTGTTCCTCAGTTAGCCTGCATAATAAAAAAATTAGTATATGTTTACATTGTTGCTTATTTTACATTTTTTACCTTCTATATGCTGCACTTGATAAATATTCGTTTCTTCTTGAAGTCATTTCGTATCCAGTTATTTATAGTTTCAGTTATATTTATTTTCACTTATATTTTCACTTCTTACACTTTTGAGCACCAAAACAATAATGAAAATATCAACAGGCAGCATTTATAACAACACCTCGTGTGAAAACAACCCTTGCAGCTGCATATAAAATACAAAAACCAGTTATACCAGTGTATTTGCTACCTACGTACCCATACCTTGCGCGACCTTTTTGCACATATCTTTTGAACCAGGTAGAATATTTCAATGAAATAAAAACCAAAATGTGTATTCGTTGTTACTCTACAAGTATATTATTATAAATTATATTATTTTGTTTTGCATTTATCAGGACAACAACAAAAACAAAAATCCACTGTTGCATGTCCTGACTTTATTTGCCCATATCGCTGGAACCAGTAGGAATATTCGAATGAAACAAAAGACAAAATACTTGTTATATATTAAAATATACATTTCAAAAAAAAAATCTTAGAAATCGGTTGAATAAGCATTAAAAAAACCGCAAAATAAGGTCCCGGGTACAAACGTATCCCGGGTGTGTGTTTACGTGGTATTTTCTGGGTGTGTGTTCTAGGGTTAATGATTTCACTATACTAAGACGTAAGTTAACAGCGATGACAAGATATTGTATGAGAAAAAAAATAAAAAATTTAATTATTTTTTAGTGTCGTCTTTGTTTCAACAATGAATGTGCTCAACTACGTTTAAATGTTTTAAACGTAATATTGTATTGAAAAGTGTTACACTTACTCCCCACAGTCAGAATCTGTGTCCCATCCAAGCTCAGTTATACTAATACAATTTGCTTCAGGTTCCACTAACTCCATTGCTTCAGCCAAATAAGATCTCCGGTTGGTTACCACTGGCAACAAGCGCGAGCAAGTAATCAGAGGATCCGATGAGACCAGCAATCTATTAAAAACGTCTTCTAAATTGTCAGCGCGACTCGTTTTCCTGCTATAGTTCTCCCTGAAGTTTTTAAAGTCCTTGTTAGAACATTCTAAGGCTTCTTCACTTAACTGCCCAATGGGAAGCAAAGCTTCCTTAACTATTTTCCCACCGTGAATCAAAATCTTATGCAGTGTGGTTGACATGGGATACCACGGGTACAATTTTGTGTACACATGTGCTGTCTCTAAACAAAAAGCATTAAATTTGTCCACGCTAATTTCAAATCCAAAACTAATAGTTTGTAATAGTATATACAGTCTCTTTATTAAATTTTTGTCCACACCAATTATTTCCGAACTTTTCTCATAGTTTTGAAAGAAAATTCGGGCCACATTGCCATTGTTAGTGTTACCAAAGCCGGGTTTGGGCTTGTCAACAATTAAGGACATTTTATTATAAAAATCAGATTGAATTCTTTGCTTATTTGCTTCAACTATGTGTTTGTTCTCCTTATTTACTCTCCACGACTTTACTGGAAGTTTGTAACCAATGTGCAACAAGCACTCAAAAAGCCTTATCCATGAATGTAAGGCTGATAAGCCAAAAGAAAGGTATTCATCTTTGATAGGTCTCGATATTACATTATTGATATCGTTGAATTCCGTGCTTCTGGCTCCGCATAAATAGCATACTAATGCTGATTTGGTATCGGAGAGAGAATTACAAATTTTACCGTCTACCATTGTGAACATTAGTTTGTGGTCAATAGTGTAAATATATTCATTAAGAACAACACTGCTTGGTTGTAAACTATTAATTTGAAAATCAATATAATTTTTTTCATGCTTTACTAGTTCTTCTGATTCTTTTTTGTACTGCAGCTTAATAGGCCTACAAAACCTCGTGGAAGAAGGTCGAGGGTTTTGCCATACAACACTTTGGTTATTATTATCAACTAAACGCAATGGAACTATAGATGTTATAAATATGTATTTGTCATCAGCTTTGTTATCCACAAATTTTTGCATATACTGTGTGTTACCACTGCTACCGTCGAAACCCCATTTCGAATATAAAACTAAAGCAGATGTCGAAATATTATTTAACACATCTTGCTGAGCTTCAAGTAAACGTGAGGAGGTGTGGTCCAACAAATCTTGTAAAGGTACGTCAGCTTCTCTTTCAGAAACTTTTACATTTAGTGGGTAACATTTTTTCCTTTCTTTTTGGATGCTTTTGTATGAAGGAAACACTTCCGTAGCATATCTTCTATTGCTTTCTGGAGAGCTGTGACTCAATAATTAAGGACAAAGCAGTTAATTTTTTTACACAAACGTTATTATTTTCCTCATCCGAAACGTTGGAATCAGCTATTTTTTTTATTATATCTGCCGGCCCTGGATTTCCAGAAGCCCTCAGATTCATTCCCACTTTTTGGTAAATTGTATTTTAAAATTTTTTAGAGCAAGGTTCAACTTTTGTTTATCTGCAGATGTTTTCGTGAATAAAAACTCAAATAAATCTTCAAATTTACCAGAAAGCTTGGTTTTATTGCTTTGAAAAATCACATGACACATATCTCGTCTCTTTATTTTTTGATTTACTAATTTTTTGCTCGGAGCCTTATTCGCCGGAAAATATTGTACAAAAAGTGTTGCAAATAACCGGAGAAGGTTACTAATATTGGATTTTTAATGTACTTACCAACTTCATTTTTTATTGCTTTATTGCTGAACGACGGTTTTGAATTATTTGCTTCCATCGCTTGATGTGCCTTATGTTAAATAAAACTTAGAACTAAATACGAAATATTCACTAAAAATAATTATATTTTTCAGCTAAAAAATATCATTTAACGCATTTTTAAATCAAAATGCGTTACATTTTCTCATTGCTCTTTTAATTAGGCATGTGCGTAGCAGGTATCTAAGTTTAAAACAAAGTTTTACGCGTGTGTACTGTCACTATTTGAGGTATTATAAAAGAGTGCATAGTTCAAAAATTATAAAAATAAGTGGTTTACTGAACAACTAACTAACTTTTATTCACTGAGCAACCTTAAAATAATAAACAATTTAAGTTCGAAATGAAACAGAATCAAACTTAACCAGAAGTGTATGTTTTTGTGTTTAATTAAAATCAAAGTGAAATTTTTAAAACCAATTTATGCTTGTGCTTATGCAGTGCTTTTGGTTTTGAACTCGGATTCTTAATAAAGCATACTTTATTGCAGTAGTGTCAAATTTAAAAGCGCTTTGCGCATTTATATAAAAAATTATTTTGAAAATTACACTTGCTAAAAATAGAGGTTAGTTTAGTTTTTTTTTAAACATAATTCCAAAAAGAATATCCCAAAAAATAAAGAAGCTTCATTTTAAGTAATGGTAAAAGCAAAATAACGAAATATAATACCGCTTTCTTACAATAACAATTTGAATTGCATATTCGAATTTCTCAGTTTTGAAAATAAAAAATATTGTTCAAATTTGTGAAGTTTGGACTCGCATATCTCTCAGCCGAAAAATGGTGGAGAGCTGAAAAATCACCCCCCAATGTAGAATTTTATGGGGAATATAACTGCGTTTTTATTTTCCCAAAAAAACACATTTTTTAAAAATTGAATTTTGACCACACTTGGCCCCAGTGTGAGACGGCAGTAATGCGGATTTACCATCCGCGAGGTCGTAGGTTCGAATACCACAGCTAGTAAAATATTAATTTAAAGTAAATCGTTTTTTAAAGTTGTTTTTAGTTAGTTGTCTTTTACTTTTTTAGTAAAATTAAACTCTAAAAATTTAAATTAACTAATAATAAAATAAAAATGCGAAGTAAAATAAAACAAACGAAAATAAAAAAAGTAAAATTAAAGATATTAATCAAATAAAATTTAAGTAACAATAACAACAAATTTTTTTTTGGTAATCGCTCAAACCGAGGATCGCACCTGGGACCTGCAAGCTTGTAGTACGCAGCCCTCACCCCTCGGCTACCGATGCTGTGTTTGCGTATTTGTTTACTCAGATGTATAATCTGGAGACGTTAAAAAATGTGAAATTAAAGCTCAATTGAAGGCTTATCTTAAAGAAAAACGAGCTCATATCGGTGAAATTGGGTGGAAAACTAAACTAAAATACGACAAATTGACAGATCTGGCCCGCAAATATTTGAGCGCTCCACCCGCCAGGGTTCCAAGTGAGCAATTATTCAGTGCAGCCGGCCCTATATACTAGCCTCATCGATGAAAGGCAGTAAAATTACTTTTTTTTGAAATATACGATGCCCCTTTTCAACTTCGACTACTAGATTAAAATACTGTATAGGTTACGCACACGTTCAATGTTCTAATAATTCACAAAATTATTTCATAATAAAAAACGATGATTTAGGTTCATTTAATGTTATTCCTAATAACATTCGCATTCACATTCGCGAACGTGAAAAATATAACATTCGAAACATCCGTAGTTCGAATAGTATTTATGCTTCTACACCGCAACAAAAAATTTAAAAGTATTGTTCGTAAGGAGGCCTTAATTTATATCATCACAAAATATACTTTTGCAAAAAATTGTGCCGACAGATGGCGCTGGAGTCGAGATATTTAGAGAATCCCTCTTTATCATTCAACCTGGATTAACGGGTATCTATTTTATGATAAGAAGTTCTTCTGCAAAAAATAGATCCAGAACATAGATGGCGCCGGAATCAAAATATTAAGAAACCTCTCTACAAATTTTTTTTTAAGTTAACTTAATTAAGCCCTATTCTTCATGTATTAAAAGAAGGCAAAACTATTTTAGCGCCACAGATATCTTAGGCACATCAACAGCCCATCGGTGTATCAAGAAGAAGGGTGACGAATTAGAAAGAGCATGGTGGGAATATCAATGACCCAGTTTGAACGGGAAAACTCTTTCATCCCGTTGAACAGCAGGATTATAAAAGAAGATTACGCACTCTCGGCAAACCTTGCAATACTTGCAGATACCACACAGGTCGAAATATGAGTATATAGCATCGAAGGAGATTAGTAGATATACTGCTCAACGCAAAAGTTCTTATCAAGCGTCGCGAAGAAAGCCGGGCGTTTGCTAGTAATTAAATAAATATATATGTATGTACATGTTCTAAATATGAAACAAATTGAACTATAAATACGGATTTTTTCAAATATCTCAACTCCTGCGCAGTGTTGCCATTTTAGACGTTTTCCGGCTAGATTTAGCCGGTTGCGATAGCAAACAGCCGGAGAAATTTCGATTTAGCCGGCAGCCGATTTGTTAGCCGTTTTTACAAAAAATTGGTAATTTATAGTTACTGGCACGCCAACCTATTATATAACTGCAATTTTTAAAAATGCAAAAACTGAAATATTTAACTAACTACAAAAGCTAAAATGCCCAAAATTTATATTTAGAATTTCCATATAAACTGACAGAAATGGGCTTAAAAATAAATATATATTTTTTAATATCGATAAAAAAGTCAAGTTGGGTCAACATAATTCCGTTTGAAGTTCAATATTTCTTGTTCTATATACAAAAATGGGATACCATTGGAAATGTAATGAATCAGGCTTTCTCTATTCAAAGCAAAAACACAAAAATTTGTCTCGGCCGAGATAAAATGCAAATGAATTACTCGAAGAAAATGAAATTCCCAGTAGGCCAGAAAAAAGAAAATTTCATCATGTCGAAGACATGGATGATGATGAATAATTAGCTAATCTTTACTTTATAAACATATATTTGAAATGTAATAGAATTACTTATAATGAATTAACATGAAGAATTAGTCACCCTTTACTTTATATACATATTTGATATGTAACAGAATTACTTAATTCGAAACTGAACATACTCACTATCCATATATATATATATTTAAAATTGTACTAGAATTCCCTTTTGAAAATATGTAAACAGAGAAAACAGTGAAACAAGTAGTTGCGAACAAAAACAAAGTGCAAAGAAGAACATAAATTCGCAAAGAAAAATAAAAAAAATTGTGATATTGGTGTAAAATAAAAGCACCAACCATCTTCCACCGCATCAGCTACCATCGTCCAGCGCAGCAGCCAGCCACCGAAGCACCTGTTGAGACAGCAGTAGCGGAGCATCACCAGCAACCGAAACAACAACAACAACAACAGGCAGACGGAAACATGGGAGCTGTAGCGACGGAAGGTACCACATAGCAGCAGGCCAGTCACCGGTACAGTAGACCACCACACGAAATAAAGTGTTTGTACATAGGAATGCCAAAGTGAGTTACTCAAACATACATACTTACATATACGCATATTTTTGCAAAGTTTAGCGGAATTTCGTAAAAAATACGGTGAGCTGAATTTCCTCTTTTTCATTTACCGTAGACAAATACCGTACACTCTTTAAACACAGTATATTATAAATATATTGTATATCTACATATATATGTAGATATATATTCAAATACATATATCCCGTTTTCTCCAACTCGAAGAAAAAATCCGCTAAACTTAAGACACAGTAATATACAACATATATAGTCCATCACATATTGAAATAATTTACCCCCAACTCACAATACATGCATGATTATTAAATTCAGTGAACGAAACTATTGTTCAAGTGAACGTCCCAAATTTCCGCCTGGGTACATGTACCAAAGAAAAAAATTCCCGTTTCGCAACGCCAACTCAGTTTGAATAATATTTCGTCAGTTAGGGTATTTACCTATATACATACATATGTACTAATACTGCGCTGTATACATAAATACATACGCATGCAATCGCGCCAAACTACAGCGGTTCTCATAGAGCGAATCTATGTTGATGCATCCAAACATACATACCTAATAATAATCAGTAGAGAACCCCCAAACACATATTCCCTTGCTCTTTGGTTTTTAGCATTCTAGATTTTATTTCCAAATAATATTTCTTGGGTCACTCAAATTATCTTGCGTATGTACGCATGTACCAGCATTTAGGCGCTAAGTATACTACATACTCGCACATACATACCTAGCCCTTAATATGTAAGCGCCAAACTACAGCAAGTGGCTGATATATGCATGAAAATACATAGCAACTCATTTCAAACACATATCTTTACGCATATATTTCATTGCTTTTGCGCATGTGTTTAAATCAAAATAAAATTTATTAAGCATATCCCAAGTACTAAATTTGAGTCAATCCTCTTAAATAACCTCCAGCTCCCAATAAATTTTACGAAAAGCCCCAATAAAGATAAACTTGAGAAAAAAATCTCGAAAACTCAATCTCACTCAGTTTAATTAAATAATTGATTTAATAAAATCGATTTATAGCAGCAAAGCTACCTCAATTTCTCCTATAAACTTCGTTCCCCAAAAAATTAAATAATGACGGAAGAAAAACAGGAAAAACTCACATCCCTCCAGGCACCTCCTCAGGGAGTAAAGACACGGTCAAAATCTCAAACGGACGATGAGGAATTGACCCAAACTCAAAAGAAATTCCTCTTCGAAATCTCAAAGCTGGAAAAATATTGTGGAAATGGTGGAAGATAAACGAAACGGATCACTCGGAAGCCGGACTCAAGCGTTATGTGGAGGAACTCACCAAACACCTAGCATGGGTTGAACAGGCATAAGAGCTTGTACACATGTGTTGCAGTGACGAAAGGTATTAGAAAGCATACGAAACGAAATATGACGCAGCCAACGATATGTGCCACAATACTAGGACCCGAATAAAACAACTTCTCCCCAGACTTCAACAAAACGCGACCATTTCAGCAGCTCCACCCCACCCCTAACTCATAACTACTTAAAAGTACCTGCTTGTGACACTGATTTCTTTTATGGCGGCTAAGAAGATTGGCCGTCCTTCAGGGACATGTTCACAGCAGTTTACAAACAACACCCCCAACTCTCTCAAGCCCAAAAACTGTACTACTTAAAGCTAAAAACCCGAGGTAAAGCGGCACTTTTAATAAAAAACTATGAGATGAATGACCAAAACTTTGAGCTCGCGTGGGATGCATTAAAAGCCCGTTATGAAAATCGCAGACTCCTTGTCGACAACCAACTCAAAACCCTCTTTAATGATCAGCCCATTCAAAGCGAAAATGGGGAAAAAATTCAGACAATTCAGACAACAATAAACAATTGCCTCTCGACTCTGAAATCAAATGGCGTACCAACAGAAAACTGGGACCCCATATTAATACATCTCTGCTCCTCAAAACTCCCAGATGAAACCCTAGCGTTATGGGAACAGTCACTCGACTCTAGAAAAGAGTTACGCCTCTGGTCAGAAATGAATACATTTCTGACAACCCGTTATGAAATCGTAGAGAGACTTAGTACGTACAGGCCAAATAAACCCAAGGCCTCAGCTCCAAATTATACCCCACGCTCATCAACCCCTAATCATACTCATTCCTTCGGCTATAAAAACAGAACTCACTCATTTAACACTGAGTTAAAAAACAGGTATCTTGCAAAATATGCAACTAAAATCACTCTCTGATGACCTGTGCCAAATTCAAGGAGCTCTCAGTTCTGGAACGCAATAAGTTCATAAGAGACAACAACTATTGTAAAAACTGTTTGGCCTGTTCTCATTCAGAAACTGAGTGCCACAGCAAGTTTACCTGCGTTTATTGCCAAAAACGGCATCACTCTCTTCTCCATTACCCCGCTAGATCACAAACAGCAAATACAGGCACCAGGTCTAAAACAAATCAGGCACGTGTCCCATCTCCAGGGAATAGCGACCCAAACGAAGCATCAACCTCAAAGGCAGCTCAACAAACTCTCTCACATTTTGCGAGTAGTAGAGAAAAAACCCTACTTCCTACCGCAAAAATCTCAATCCTGCATAATGGAGAAATTTTCAAAATTGGAGCTCTTGTAGATCAAGGATCTCAGAAAACATTCATAGCGTCTCGCATACAAAAACTGCTTGGCCTCCCGACATAAGCGACTAGTTATGAAATTATGGGAATGGGTGGCCGCGTACTGCAAAATGCGAATAGAATCTGCCCAATTACCATTTATTCTGCTGATTCAACTATGAAAATAACGACAAACGCGATAATACTCCCGCAACTTACTCATTTCTTGCCATCGTTCAAAGTTACATAAATTGAACTGCAAGAATACTCATCCCTCCTGTAAACGATTAATAATTAATAATTCGTTTCCGAGGTCAGACAGAACTGAATTCTTTATTTGAAAAGTAATTTCTTTTATACAAATGTTATTGATACCTAATTACACTAATACTTACAAACTAAATGTACATAATTTCATATATGCAAGTCAGCATATTTCAGTGACCTACATATGACTGATTGACTAATATAAACCAATATGTAACATGAGTGCAGCAATGCATGAACTCAAGCTGAGTTCAAATGAATATATGGGTTATTAATAATTTGCTGCGTGTGTGGTCTGCATATGTGTATATATGTATATATTGGACAATTGGATATAGTGAAAGTGAAACGGATTTCAAATGCATGTTACACCTCCCATTTTTTTTGAGAATGGCCATGGATAATTTGTGCACCAATGATCCATGGCTATTCTTTACTGAATTTCAATTGTCTTTCTAAGTTATGACATAATGGTAACTTGATGTCGATGTTGTTGGTTTAAGTAGTTTTTATACCCGAGCGCACTTGTGCACAAGGGTATATTAATTTTGTTCACATAACGGTTGTTTGTAACAGCCAAAACGAATCGAGATAGATATAGACAAATGTATACATAAATGATCAGGATGAAAAAAGAAATCGATTAAGCCATGTCTGTCTGTCCGTCCGTCTGTCCGCCTGTCCGTCTGTCCGTCTGTCCGTGTACACGATAACTCGAGCAAAAATTGAGATATCTCAACGAAATTTGGTATGTAAGTTTCCCTTAATCCAAAGTAGGTTGGTATTGAAAATGGGCGAAATCGGACTTTAACCACGCCCACTTCCCATATAACGGTAATTTCCAGAAATACGAAAACTGCGATATTTTAGTAACTACTGAAGATAATTCACTCAAAATTGATATGTACAATAATTTTTAGACGAAAAATAAGAATATTATAAATTTTTGGAAAATGGGCGTAGCCACGCCCACTTAGGTTACATGTGTATATCTTGGTAACCGCTGCACCAATTTCTTCCAAACTTGGCACAGTTGTTGGCCTTCGCATAACATACCAAATGGCTGAAAATTTTTAAAATCGCTCAATAACCACGCCTACATCCCATATAACGGTAATTTTCAGAAATACGAAAACTGCGATATTTTAGTAACTACTGGAGATTATTCACTCAAAATTGATATTTATAATAAGTTTTAGACGAAAAATAAGAATATTATAAATTTTTGGGAAACGGGCGTAGTCACGCCCACTTATAGTTACATGTGTATATCTTGGTAACCGCTGCACCAATTTCTTCCAAACTTATCACAGTTGTTGGCCTTCGCACAGCATAAAAAATGGGCGAAAATTTTTAAAATCGCTCAATAACCACGCCTACTTCCCATATAACGGTAATTTTCAGAAATACGAAAACTGCGATATTTTAGTAACTACTGGAGATTATTCCCTCAAAATTGATATTTACAATAATTTTTAGACGAAAAATAAGAATATTATAAAGTGTTGGAAAATGGGCGTAGCCACGCCCACTTATGGTTACATGTGTATATCTTGGTAACTGCTGCACCAATTTCTTCCAAACTTGGCACAGTTGTTGGCCTTCGTACAGCATAAAAAA
>NW_023458557.1:74198703-74209642 GCF_013731165.1 Rhagoletis pomonella
GTCATTGGTTCCTTGATATGTCTATTAATTTTATTTGTTTTACAATGCATGCAATATTTTACGTATTTTCTTATGTCATTTTTCATGTTTTTCCAGCTGAACTTCTGTTTGATCTTGTTTGTCATGCGATTTATTCCTGGGTGGCCACCAAAAACAGGATCGTCATGATATTTATGCATAATTTCTTTAATTTTGTCGACATTTGTCACATGCATAACTTCTGGGGTTAATGCAATTGTTAAATTTTTGAGAACCTCGGTACCTACTTCTATAAATTTGCCTACTCGAGTATAATTATATTTAAACAATTTGTTCCCTAAGGACAACTGTATCTTTACAAGTCCTAGATTGCCGGCTTGTTTTGCAAGCCTGGTAAAGAATTGTCCTAAGTCAATCTTATCCTCAACAATTAGGTTGCTTGTATCTATAGTGCTACAAATTTTCTTTCATTTTTTGAAATATAATTTCGGAGGATCGAAAACGAGCTCGACATGTCTTTTTACTTCAAATTTATTTAGCGCTTCATATATTATAGGGTTCCCTTTGTGACTTTTAATTTCTTTTTTGTCATTATTATTACTGGCTGGTTTTCTAATTTCTGATCTTGTGGTAACTTTTAGTATTTTGCTTGCTTCCACTGACATTTCTTTAAGGTTTGTAATATTGATTCGGGATAGTGCGTCTGCTACATAATTTTCTTTTCCTGCTATGTACTCCACTTCAAAGTCATATTCTTCCAAATCTAATCTAACTCTTGTTAATTTTGATGAGGGGCTCTTCATCGAGAAAAGGTATGTTAAAGGTCGATGGTCCGTTTTAATTAAAAATTTTCTGCCATAAACGTATGGTCTGAAATAAGTTATGGCCCAATGAATTGCGGCTAATTCTTTTTCTATTGTTGCTTTATTAATTTCACCTTTTGTGAATGATCTGGAGGCATAGGCAATTGGTTCCTGACTAAGAACTGCACCACAAGCATAACCACTAGCATCTGTTGTTATACAAAATTCTCTACTGAAATCTGGATATTG
Source organism: Rhagoletis pomonella (assembly GCF_013731165.1). Lineage (NCBI taxonomy): Eukaryota > Metazoa > Arthropoda > Insecta > Diptera > Tephritidae > Rhagoletis > Rhagoletis pomonella. Next base: position 74,199,735 of record NW_023458557.1, read on the forward strand.
TAAAATATTTGGAATAATTAATGCCTTCTTCAAATATTCAAAAGCATGTTGGCATTCTTCTGTTCAATCGTAGGGAACATTCTTCTTGCAAAGTCTAGTTAAAATTCTTGAATGTTCTTCGAAATTCGGTACGAATCTTCGGTAATAATTACAGAATGCAACGAATCGTTTGACTTCTTCCGCATTTTGGGGTGTTGGGTAATTTTGAACAATTTCGAATTTATTTGGAACTGGTAGGATTCCTTTACTTGTACACTGGTGTCCCAGATAGGTAACTTCTTGACTAAAAAATAAACATTTATCGGGATGCAGCTGTAAATTACATTTTCTGCAAGTTGAGAATACATCTTGTAAATTTTTCATCATGTGATTTTCGGAACAACCTAATACTACTAAATCATCCATGTATAAAAATGCTTGTGAAGGTTTAAGACCTGCGAATGCTAAAGTCATCATTCTTTGAAACGAATTGGGGGCTACTTTTAGGCCATATGGTAATCTTTTAAATCGGTATGTACCATCGTCTGCTGTAAACGATGTTATATCTCTGGAGTCTGAGTCTAATTCTATTTGGTGAAAACCTGACATTAGGTCCAGGCATGTATATATTTTGCTCTTCCTAATTGATCTAGAATGTCGTCGATTCTTGGAAGTGGAAATTTATCTGCTGCTAATTTTTTATTACCTGTCTATAATCAATGACTAATCTCCATCTTTTTCTGTATTTCCTGGTAATGACATTTTGGGTACTAATAAAATTGGGCTGTTGTATTCTGACATAGATGGTTCTATTATATCATCTTTGATTAATTTGTTGATTTGTTTACTTATTTCACCTTTGTGTGCTTGTGGTAATCTGTAATTTTTTATATAGACTGGGTTGTCATCTTTCATACGTAATTTTTGTTTATAAAAATTATTAGAAGATATGGGTTCTGCTTCTGATGCAAATATGTCTATGTATTCTGAACATAATGTCGTTAATTGTTGGCTAGCAAATTGTGGGAAATTCTTAACTAATCTTTTTAATTTTTCTTTGTTATTATTTTTATTTTCTGTTGTTTCTTGGATTAACATGTGATTATTTAAATTTTCTGTTTTGATATTGTAATTCTGAATACTTGCGTTTTTATCTGTGGTATTAATGATTATAACAAAAGTTTGGTCTTTATTTGTAATTGTATTTGCTATGAAAATACCTTTAGCCAATTTTTGATGGGGAATAAAAAGTGCCGAATTATTAGTTTTTACGTTGATTTGCCGAATTACTTCAGACCTAGCGGGGATTGTAATTGTATTAATAGCTGGTCTATTTGTCATATGGATTATTATATTTTCTGGAAAATCATAAGGTCTCAAAATTAATCTGTCTTCATTTTTGCCATAATCTAGAATGCAATTATATTTCTTTATAAAATCTAAACCTATAATTCCATCACACGGGATTGGGAAATTGTCTTCTACTATGTGAAATTTGTGTTTAATTAATAGATCGTCTCCTTTCAAGTCTGTTGTGACCGTACCTAGTGTGCTTGTTATTCCTTGACCAATGCCTTTCAAATCAGTAATCTGTGAAGTATTAATGGTGATATTGCTATCAATTTGTCCCTTTTTTATAATAGATATATCTGCTCCTGTGTCTATCAAGAGAGTTGAAATAGTGTTATTTAGAGAAGTTTTGGAAGATATGTAGCTGTTTAGGTGTAAATTAAGTACACGTACTCTTTTGTTATTTACTGTTGAAGTGGAGTTTGCTGGTTTTCCTGCTGGGTGCAATTACGTACATTGCGAGTCTGTATAAAATTTCTGTTTCTGTTTTGAGTTGATGATCCTCTTTGCGAGTTGTCATTTTGTCTAAAATTGTTGTTGTATCGGGGCTGCGGTCTAAATCTTCTACCTTGATAACTTCCGTAGCTGTTATTTCGGTAACCACTACGAAAATTACCACGGTATTGATTTTGTTGTCGTATGCTCAGGATTGTATTTGAACTACCCGTTATCTCTGTGCAGCTATTGGTGAATTTAGAGATGGCATCATTCATTGATGTAAATGTGCCAGCTTGCATTATCATTTTTACTTTTTCGTTGGAGCAATTCTTGCACATAGCTTTGACCGCCGCCTGTGTTGAATATCTGGTGGCTAAGTCTGGGTTTAGTCCATCCGAGATATATGCTCCTTCTAGTGACCTGGTAATTTTTTCTATTTCTGTAGTATACTGATTTGCGGTTTTACTACGTTGTTGTACGTTCAGGAGTTTTGCTGTCAAAACTTCTACTGATTCGCCTTTAATAGTAGATTTCAATTTTGACTTAATTTCTTGAATTGAATTTTCATTACTTATGTAATTTCTTGCTGTACCTTTTAGCTTGGTTTTTATCATAGTTATCGCCAGGGCTTCATGATTATCTTTGATTTGTTCCAAGATATCAAGAGCGTCTAGAAAGCTGTGCAGATTTTCTGGCTTACCATCAAACTCTGATAGCACTGATGAGGCTGTCTTAATGAATTCTACTGTTGATTGTGCCATTTTGACGTTTTCTATTTGCAAAGTTTTTGTTTGATTTTCAATTTTCTTGTCTTCTTCTAAATCGGATGAATTCTCCAATAGGAAGATATTGAAGTCTATTTGTATTTCTTGTTCGAATGAGGTTGGGATGGTTACCTCAATATTATATCTTGCTAGTGAGGATACTAATTTGTCTCTAATAGTTGAAAATATTTGGTTTGCTTCTATTTGGTGACTGCTAGTTAATTGGTTATTACGTATGGCCTTTCCTAATTTATTCAGTGAATCTAATATTGTCGTGAGGTGCTTCAACACAGTTTCATTTTTTATTTTTATGTTTTTATTTATACACTTGTAGGATTTTTCTGCGGAAGCTTTTTCTTCTATAAGTGTCTGATAAAGTTCTTCCCATTTGCCCATTTATTGCAATGCTGACAGGGAAGCGAGAGTAAAATTGAAGTTTTAGATACGCTCTTGGACGTTATTTAGTCTTCTTAATTTGTTTTTAATATAACTCTTCAATTTTAGGGCTACTGCGATGATCAATAGCATGAGTATGCAAGCGAAACCACTTAACCAAATATCTGGATTATTTGAAACTTTGTTTGTTTCTACCTCCGCAGGTGGTTCGTATCTAACTTTCCTATTGTCTGTGTTTTCTGATGTTTCCTTTCCTATTTCATATCCCGCAATGGCTATCAGAATGCTATTTGCTATCTTTTTCCACCACGACATTTTGCATAGAATAAGAAAAGTTTTCGAAAATTAAAATTTTAAATTTTTAAATTTTATTTATTTATTTATTGCTCAATTAATGCCTATTTGGAAAATATTTTTCTAACATTAACATTATTTCTTTTTCTTGGGTTGATGAATTTTTTACGTCTTCCATGGTAGGTTCTCTGTCCATACCAATGGAATTCCAAAATTCCCTTAACCAAATTAATTCCCTTTCGTAATCTCTAGTTTCTAGTTCTAATGTTGCATTTTCATCCCACTTGATGGGATTTTTTGTAAAATCTTTTGGCACTCCAATTTGCTTTTAATTTTTATTTCTCTTCTCTTAAATTTCTAATTAATTTTCTTAGATTAAGTCTTTCTTCGGTATCTGTTGAAAGATTTAACAATCTATAAGTTTCGGCTATTTGTTTCTTTTTTTTGAACTGTTTGCCTCCCCGCTTTTGTTTCTGTCTTTTTACCGGGGTAGGTATTTTTAATATTTCTTTTTTGTTAAGCTTATTCCTACGCCGATATTCTTCTATGGTTATCGGTGTCGGGCCTTGTTTCACCACTGTGGAGGTGCTGAGGACCTCTTCAGTGTCTTTTGTTAAAGCTTTTAATTTTTCTTCATACTTTTCGAAGATTTCATGAAATTGTTTTTCAGTTATGTCTGACATTACTTTTTTTTTTCAAATTTTCTTAATTTACGGAAAAGAAAATTCCTAAGCAGAAACCAAAGGATTTCTGCTACTTGTTTAGCTACCGTGAGGTTCGCCAAATTTCATTCTACTTATACTAGATTAGTATTCTACCCTGTTTCGTGCTGCCAGTCATTTATTGCTGCCAGTCATGGTTAAACGGTTTTTATCCTTTTGTATTCCACCCTGTTTTGATGTCGCACCGAGGTCCCTGTGGAGTTGGGTACTAGGCTTTCTGCTGTTTTGGGAACAAGCAGGATATTTTGTCTGCCGGGATATTTTGACAGCCGTTTGTGGCAAATTGTTTCTTAAATTCTGCTTGGCAGGATCGAAAATTTATCCTTACGTTAAAAAATTTATAGTTGAATTGGCAGGATCGTGTAATTTCTATTTATGCCATTTAATGTTCTTTAGCAGTCTGCTTTAAGAGAGCAGTCTGCTTATTTTGAACAGAACTGGCAGAATCGCCATGTAAACGATTAATAATTAATAATTCGTTTCCGAGGTCAGACAGAATTGAATTCTTTATTTGAAAAGTATTTTCTTTTATACAAATGTTATTGATACCTAATTACACTAATACTTACAAACTAAATGTACATAATTTCATATATGCAAGTCAGCATATTTCAGTGACCTACATATGACTGATTGACTAATATAAACCAATATGTAACATGAGTGCAGCAATGCATGAACTCAAGCTGAGTTCAAATGAATATATGGGTTATTAATAATTTGCTGCGTGTGTGGTCTGCATATGTGTATATATGTATATATTGGACAATTGGATATAGTGAAAGTGAAACGGATTTCAAATGCATGTTACACTCCCCCTAGCAGACCCCCACTGTTTTACTCCAGCTCGAATAGACATGGTATTAGGAAGCGATGTCATTCCCCAAGTGTTACTCCCAGGCCTAAAAACCAATGTCGGCGGAAGTTTGATAGCCCAAAACTCAATATTTGGGTGGATTTTGAGCAGCACAGTGGCGGAGCAAGTATCATCATTCTCGACCCAGGTAGTTGAAAGCACAACAAACTCTCTCAATTATCTGCTCAAGAAGTTCTGGGAACAGGAGGAAGTACCAGCAACCCCATCACTCACCGACGATGATGCATTTTGTGAAGATCTCTATCAAAAGTCCACAACTCGCAGAGATGACGGTCGTTACGTGGTAAAACTTCTGTTTAAAACTACTTTCCCGGACACGATTGCACACGGACACTCCAAGCCTGCAGCACAACTACAATATCTCAGTATCGAGAGATCGCATGAAAAGAAGCCGGAACTGCAACAAACATACTCGAAGGTCCTGGAAGAACACCTCACATTGGGTCACATGGAACCCACTTCGTCCCGAGAAATAATACGTGAAGGCAAATATTTTTCATAGTACCTACCCCACCACGCAGGAATTAAACCACATAGTAAAACTACCATGGTGCGAGTAGTTTTCAACGCGTCGAAACTTTCGCATTCAAGTATCTCTCTTAATGACATCCTCCACACAGGCCCAATTCTCCAAAATGATCTTATGCTCGTTCTACTCAAATGGCGTTTGTACAAATACGTTTTCAATGGCGACATTGAGAAAATTTACCGCCAGATATACATTCACCCAGAGGATAAAGAATTCCCTCAAAGTTCGGTACAAGATTTTAAATTAAAAACCGTTACCTTTGGTGTCAATTGCGCGCCATACCTCGCGATTAGAACGCTTCACCAAGTAGCTAAAGACTCAAGCGGCAAATACCCAAAAGCCACAGAAATACTGTTAAATGAAACATACGTTGACGATATACTCTCTGGGGTTACGACCTCGAATCAGCACTTACGTCAATGACCCAGGTAACTGATGCGTTAAAATCAGCAGGTTTTCCATTAACAAAAATGACTGCGAACCACAAATATCTACTCAAAAATATACCCAAACCAGACCTCTTAGAAACAAACTTTCTCAAATTCCATGATTCTAGTTCAACAAAAACTCTCAGCGTAACATGGAATGCACTCAACGATGAATTCTCATACTCTATTGACCCCCTGCCAGACTCCACAACAGCCACTAAAAGACAGATTTTGTCCTCCGTGGCGAAACTTTTCGACCCGGCTGGGTGGCTATCGCCAATGATGATCCAGGCGAAAATCTTACTCCAACAGCTCTGGATGGAAGGTACCGATTGGGATGAGAACGTCAAGCGCGGAGCGCTTCGCAAGTGGACTTCATTTCGAGAAAACCTCATAGCCATCAGCGAAATACGGATACCGCGATGGGTTCAGTTTTCCCCTAATAAAACCATTCAGCTCCATGAATTCTCAGACGCATCCGAAAAAGCATTCTGCGCATGCGTTTATCTCCGAGTGGAACACTGTGAAAACTTGGCATCATCTCATTTGCTCGTAGCAAAAAGTAAAGTCGCACCCCTCCAAAAAGTGAGTCTGCCCCGCTTGGAATTGCGTGGAGCGGTCCTTCTCTCCAATCTTGTGAAGCATATTCGATCCCAACTTAATCTGCCGACCCATGAGCTCATACTCTGGTCAGACTCCTCTATCGTGCTGGACTGGCTAGAAAAACCACCATGGACACGGAAGACATATGTGGCGAACCGAACTTCCCTCATCTTGCAGAGTGTCAATACCGCCACATGGAGACACGTATCGAGCTTAGACAGTCCCGCAGATTTAGGCACTCGAGTATGCAAGCCACAAGATCTAGCGTCATGTTCCCTATGGTGGAATGGCCCTCAGTGGCTCACCAAACCCTCAACGAGCTGGCCAAAGAATGCACCTCAAACGCTCTTTCCCCCTGAAAAAAATCCGTGGAATATTATCACACAATAGAGAACGAAGACCCTCTCACTCGATTCTCGTCATTTCCTCGCGCCCTTAGGGTAATCGTTTACGTGTATCGGTTAATCCGCAGCGCACGAAAGGAACCAATACCCACGACGAACGCACTCACCCAGGACGAAATCAGTTACGTCAAAACCCGGCTCATTATATGCGCCCAACACAATCATTACGCAGAGGCGGTCGCACAACTGGAAGCCTCGAAACCGGTAAATAAAAAAAGCTCGCTGCTATCGTCGAACCCCATGCTAGATAAAAGTGTTGTAATGCGTGTAAACGGCCGCCCTAAGCACGCCGTTCTCACCTATAATGAACGACACCCCATAATAATACCCGAAAACTCCAAGTTCTTTTCTCTCTTCATAGATTTTTACCACACAACTCTACTCCACGCAGGAAAACTGCTCATGGTCCGGATGGTTCAACAAGAGTATTACGTCCCAAGCCTTAAGCAGAAAGTTAAAAAATGCATTTTCCACTGCAAGGTGTGCACCATACACAAGCGAGAAATGCGATCGCAGATAATGGCGGCCTTGCCTCCAGCACGAGCAACCTACTCGCTAGCATTTCACACCACGGGAATAGACTTCGCGGGCCCATTCCTGGTGAAAACTTCTTTACTGCGTCGCGCCTCACACACAAAAGCATATGTATGCGTGTTTGTCTGCTTCTCCACCAAAGTCATACATCTAGAACTCTGCTCAGACCTGACAGTAGAAGCCTTCAAGGCCTGCTTTGCCAGATTCGTTGGTCGACGTGATCTCCCCCATAAAATCATATCGAACAACGGCAAAACTTTCGTAGGCGCTCAAAGGTCAATCCACCGAGAACCTCCCACTTTTCTTAAGAAAGCCGCCTCAGATATCGCTGAAAAATACACCGTTCATGGCCTCTCCTGGCAATTTATACCACCATTCGTTCCTCATATGGGAGGCCTGTGGGAAGCAGTGGTTAAAAGTTTTAAGACGCACTTCAACAAAGTCGCTGGGAATCACAAATTCACGTTTGAAGAACTCACCACACTGCTCATACGAATCGAAGCGGTACTCAATTCCAGACCGCTGTCGCCTTTGTCTCAAGATTTACAGCCTCTTACTCCCGGTCACTTCTTAAGAGGAGCACCACTAGTCTCTCTGCCAGAACCTAACGCAGAAAACCTGTCTCTTCCAAACAGGACGCAGAAGCTCAAGATACTTCACCATCAATTCAGCACCCGATGGAAAACTGAATATTTGCAAGAGCTACACAAACGGCATAAGTGGAAAGGCAAAGAACCCAATATCGCTGTGGAAGACCCCGTCGTCATCAAAGAAGATAATCTCCCACCAAATGAGTGGCGCCTCGGACGCATTGTTAAGCTCTATCCCGGTCCCGACCGAAACGTTTGCGTGGCTGACATCCGTACCCAAAAGGGAATTATAACACGCAACATTGCAAAATTATGCTTGTTACCACCTCCAGCCAGCACTATGGATGCTTAACGCATCAAACTTTATTCAAAATTCTCTTTTCTTTAGACCTCAATATATAGACTCAATGGTTAACCACAAAACACATTTTCACACCCATTCCCACCGTACTTACGCAGAAAAACTAATGTTTGGTTTCAAATTTAATTTCTTCATATGACAAGTGAAGCAGCCATGGACCTCAACAAATGTCGCCTTTGTTGCCGCCCCCATTCATTGCGCTACTGTAAAGCTTTTCTCGCCATGACGCCGGATGAAAGGCATGAGTAAGCCCGAGTACATAAATATTGTGTAAACTGCCTGGCTACCTCCCATGTCACCGGGGCCTGTGACTCTCCAGCCAGCTGTCATCAGTGTGGTAGGGCACACCACACGCTGCTACATCGAACGCCGGCGAAGTCGTCAACGATCCGACGTAGGGAAAGGACTCGTTATGCCGTGATGTCGAACACATGGATGATGATGAATAATTAGCTAACCTTCAACACAGCTAACCTTTAACATATAAACATATATTTGAAATGTAATATAATTACTTAATTCGAAACTGAACATACTCACTATCCTTATATATATATATTTAAAATTGTACTAGAATTCCCTTTTGAAAATATGTATTTTTTCCGAATGTGAGCTCTCGGCACCCGTAGGGGCACTCGCAATCGAATCGTCGAGTAGACCAGTTATTAATTTCAATTTAATCGACAGTCCACTATATTTTCTCCTTTTTGAATAAACTCGGAATAATTTGTATTACCTAAAAATTTGCTTTACTTATTCAATTAAATATACTCAAACACACCCTTTTACGTTGCCAAAGAGCATCACATCAAAACCTGCATTTTCCAGCAGCTAAAATTGTGTTGTTTAAAATCTAAGAGGAGTGGCAAATAAACTAAGATACAAACTTTATCGAATAGAGCCGGATAACGAGTTTTTGGGTCTAATAAAAATAATAATTAGCTAAAAATAAGTCTAACTCAACATCGTTTTACTTTAACATGAAATACTCAGTCCTAAATTCCCAAAAATGTATATTCATTAAAAAGATCATACCTAAAAAAATAAGACCAAAATGATATTTTAGCAATTGTTGCATAGATCACATAACACCGACAAATTAAACATTGAGATTCTGTTTTAAATATACAAGTTTAAATATTATTGCGCTCAGTTATTTTCCAAATCAAACCCCGTCCCGACATACACTTTGATTTAAATTTTTTAGTTGTTATTGTTTCGTCTTTATCAGGCATTTCTAAAAACATTCTTGACGTTGTTTTGAAATTTGGCGACATAAAATAATGTAATTAATCTTTTCTAGAATATGGAAATGATACACTGTGCACTGAGGGGAAAGTAATATTGACAAGTTATGTGTGTCTGTGTATTACAAGTGTGGTGTGTTTACAGAGGTGGTGGAGAAGTTAAATGTCAAAGTTTTTTATTTACAATAGTTAATGTGAATTTATGTGTGTGTGAATGTGGAGTGGATGATGCGACATCTGCTGACGTCGGTAGATGGTGGAGTCGGAGCTGCTCATTTAGCCATCCTGGGGCCCCTAGGCGAATCCTTCGCCTAGTAACCGCTGTAGCTCTGCTAGTTTGTGGACCACATTACTCAGGCCAGGGAGCGCAAGGTAATTTAGGCAATGCCCAT
>NW_023458557.1:74209742-74225092 GCF_013731165.1 Rhagoletis pomonella
CTATATCCAAACTTTTCGAGAAAGTGGTCAAATAACAACTGTTTTTTGCTATCAAAGGATGCATTGATCCGTGCCAGCATGGTTTTGTTTGCGGTCGCTTAACTGTCACAAATATAGCTTTTTTCTCAGTTTAACATCTTATCGTTTAAGAAGGGACGTCAAATAGACGTAGTCTACACCGACTTCTCAAATGAGTTAGATCATACCTATCCAATAAATTTTCTTTTGCTGAAATCGAGAATAAGAGATCATGTGCCTTTGAGGCCACTTCTGGGGTACCTAGGGTAGCATCCTAGGTGCAATACTGTTTCTTCTGTTTATTAATGTCGTTGTAGCCTGTTTTAAGCATTCCGAGTTTTTACTGTACGCTGATGCACCCACTTTTGTTGTCCACCGTATGATGGCATTGCCAAGTCCATGGTGTTGTTTGTGTGCGCCGTAGTAGCTACCGTTAAAGCACCCAATTAGCTTCTAGAATAATCGAGCCGGCGCCAATTGATCGGGCACCAATAATACCGGCGGTGACACTTCAACGGTTTGCGTACTGGTGCGTAGGTTGTGGCCTGGCTCGCAACTGCGGGTCGTGGCAGTTCTAAGCGATCTTTGAGAAAGGCAACATCTTTATTGCGAGCGCGAGTGTAAAAATCTATTAATTGCAAGGCGAGGCACTTAGGTTGCAGTAGTGCAAGAGAAACATTTTCAAGAAGCGGCGCCAGTCGAGGCGTAGTGAGGTCGGCACCGGATTTGGGAACCATATTCCCAAGGAGCACCCCTGCAATCGGAACGCCCACCGACCGCCGATAAGCATCGTGTTCTTTTTGTTAGTCTGTGTTCAGGCGTTATTATTGTCGGCAGGCTTCCTCCTTTTTAGCGTCCTGCACCCTGAGCCGAGACGTACAGAAGGGTTAAAGATATCCTCGGTAGCTAGCGATAGTGAGAATGGGTTCGAAACCTATTGGTTTGGTAAGGTTTTGTTTTGTTTCCATCCCTTTCGTGCGTATATTTGTTTATTTAGTTTGGCCCGGCGTATTGTTGTTGCGCACGATAGGTGCATTTATTTGGCACATTAGGCAGGTCCGTTTTTGTAAACAAAAGCTAATGACAATGCTATAGTAAAGTAGATATAATTTTGTAGAAGGGTGCGCCACGCCCCTACAGGCGTGCAATTTTCAATCAGCTATAACTTCGGAATCATACGTCACATGACTTTGAAATTTTATATGAAGACACACCCATGGTAGGCGCTTATAGTGAGGTATATATGAATGAGTTTGTACAAGGGGCGTGGCACATCCCATAGAGGTGATATTTTTAATCAGCAATAACTACGGAACCGTAAGTCATATGCCTTTGAAATTTGGCATCACTACAGACCTATGAAAGATGGTCAAAGTAAAGTATCCATACATAAGTTTGTAATAGGACGTGAGGAGTATCCCACGGTCTTAAAAATTTAAACAGCTGTAACTAAGGAACGCTAAGTCACATGACTTCAGAGGCGTAACTATAAGGCGGTATGGCTGGCCGAGAAGGCCCGGCTCAGGAGACCACGAGCTCGGAAATAACCTTACATTTTTCACAAAACTAAGTACTTAAAGTTATAGTTTTTTTAAGTCCTTAAAATCAATTAATGTGTGTCAGCTAAAGGCATATATGTAATACTTCTATATTGGCAGTAAGCTATCTTCTCAATGTGTAAGCATTCCGAAATCAAAGCGAGACAGTCTAGTACCGTTTTTGTCAATGTATTGTGTACTTGAGTGCCGGTTTTGTATATGTGTTGTGTACATGTTTATTTATAAACGTATGCGTTCCTTTTCTTTCGTACGTGTTTATTGATATATCTGTACTGTAGTGTTTTCGGACGGTACTAGCTCTTACTGCCAATATAGGAGTATTACATATATGGCTAAAGGCGAATCAAACTTTAGAACATTTTCCTCAAAATTTCAAACTTTTTATTACATAATTTTTTTCGAGGGTGTTGCACATTTTCTTCCGTTTTAAAATAGATTTTGTTCATACGCTAAATGGAAGAAAACGCTGAACACCCTCGACAAAAAAAAATTCCACAAAATCAACGGTAATAACGGGCCACAAAACGGCATTCTAAAATTTTCTAAACATTTTGAATAAAAAGTTTGAAATTTTCATGAAAAGTTGTTTGGAAGTTTGATTAATGTTTGTGAACTTTATGCAATTTGTGAAATTTGTATTTCTTTGGTTTCTTTTATAGAAGGATAAAAATAAAAAATTTTTAAAAATAAATAAATATACAGGAGTTGCATATAATATTATTTTGAATTTTACTGCTATTATTTTTACCGCTGCTGTATATTTTATTTTATGTCATCCTGCTTTGCTGAAGTATGTACTGCATTGATTTTATTTGTTCCAATTTGTGTGGCTATAGCTAGTGCTGAACTATTATTTTCGAAGCTAGCATTAATGAAAACCTATTTCAAAAACTCTATGGAACAAGACAGGCTACGTAACTTGACTATTCTGTCTATTGAAAATTCTATGGCTATATCTTTAAATTTTGATGGTTTTATAGATTCTTTTGTCGAACAGAAAGCTACTTAAGAGTTTTATTAAAATTAAATTAAAACGTTACGATGTGTACTAGGAGGCCCCATCCCAAGAATTTTCCACGGGCCTCAGATGGTATAGTTACTCCACTGCACAAACCTTCCATTTTAATTTAACCTTTGTGTCAATACGATATACCCGGGTATGTTTTGTGGTTTTGAAAAACACATATACATTTTTCCTATTACTTTTAAGAACTCAACCTCCAGGTATCTGAATACATATTAGATAGCTATAAATTGCAAAAAAAACACTTTATTTGTTGCTGTTGAGTGCGTGGCAAGTGATTTTAAAATTTTCAACCTATACGTAACACGTACATACCCGGGGGTATGTGCATGGTTGGTTGGTTGGTTATAGTGCTTCAATGTAACTTACTTACTATGATACAATTAGCGCGTTTTGCGCTATTAACACCATTCCCTAATGAATTTGTCGATATCATATATAGCTACGGTGACCATCCGTTCTGTTTTTTGCAGGACCGTACTGTTATTTAAAGGTCAGTCCTGCGTAGTTTTTCAAAACAGAAAACCCCCAAAATGTACTGATTTTTTCCAAGTAATAATAATAATAATAATATATTTATTCTTTCTTCTTACAAAATCAACATATAAGTACATTAGTAACTTAAAATACTTAGTATCGCTAAACTAATGTAAGAAAAAGTAAGGCATTCCTTAAAAACATTAAGTTTTTGTATTGGATGCCATCTCAAAAGATAAAAATTATGGAAATGAAGAGAGTGTGTATGGGGTGAAGATATATAACCAACAGTGATAACGTTAAGATAATTTTATAGAAAAAATAATATTAATAATATTTAACAACAATTGCATATACTTAAATTTTAAAGTTTTTAAGTCGCAGAACTCAGGAAACTTTTGATATCGTCGTGTGAAAGCTCTAAAAGAAACAATTTTACTTTTGATAAAAATTTAGGCAAATTTCTAATAGCACGAATATACGCAGGTAACGCATTGAAAGCTTTACAAGAAACAATAGTGTAGAAGTTTTTGAAGTGTGTAGTACGAGAAATTTGAACAGCCACAAAGCCGTGCAAGTTTTTCCGCAAGTTATAAGTGTCAGAGACTTGGCTGTGTAAATAGCCACAGCGAATGAAAAATACCTTTAAACATTTGTAGAAGTACAGATGTTTTATAGGCAGAATTCCCAGAACACTAAATAGCTCCATGGTGTGGTGCAAACGATTTACATTACATATTTTTCTTATGATGCATTTCTGTATTGTTAAAAGTTGCTGGATTTTATTGAAAGATGCACCGCCCCAGCAGGTTATGCCGTATTGAAGCTTAGAGTGAACCAAGGTGTAGTAGAGAGTCTTAAGCGTAGAGTTAGAACAAATCTTTCGTAGACCATAAAAATATCGAACAGTAGACCGCAAGTAGGATTTCAAACGAGAAATGTGCGTAGACCAACTTAAGGTTTGGTCGACAGAAACACCAAGGTATTGAAAGTCGCTTACTTTTTCAATTAAAAAGCACTCAGGACAACAGTCTGTTTCAGAATTAAAAGATTTAGTGGAGCACAAGAAACTATTCAGTTCAAAGCGCTTGCAGTTAGAGGCATGAAATACAATGTCAATATCGGGTGAGATTTTTGGAATTAGACTGAAATACATGATCTTGGTTTTTTTACTGACAATAAGCTTATGAGCAGAAAACCACCCCCCGGAGCAAATGTACGTCCTTATTGACTCCTGCTATAAGATCCAAATAGTTCGAGGAACCATAGGCAATAGCAAGGTCGTCTGCGAAGGCTGTAACTTTTCCATAGAAAGGGAGCGAGAATATGGAATTCAAATAAACCAGAAATAGTATCGGACCTAAAACAGATCCTTGAGGCACTCCTAAGCTAATAGTAACAGGATTACTCAAACTAATCCCAACCTTTACTTTTTGCACCCTTCCTGACAAGTAACATTTGAACCAATTATACATAAACCCACGAAAGCCCGCGCAATATAACTTGTCTAATAAGATTTGGTGATCAACCATATCAAATGCTTTTGTGATGTCAACAAACAGACCAGCACAGTTATTTTTATTGTCTAGTTCGCTGTATATAAATGAACAAAATTCCAGTAGAGCATCTTCTGTTGACCGCCCACATCTAAAACCGAATTGCATTGAACTGAAAAATTTCTTGGTTTCAAGAAAAGATAAGATTCTACTTCCTGCCTTTGTCCCGCATTTTCTTCGATATTTTAAAATTAACTTTTCCTAATCGAAATAAAAGCAGTGTCGATAACTAATTGATAACTACATAAGGGTAAGCTGGTTTTGAAGGTTCAACTAGTCAATGCGTTCTAACTATTGTACGGTTATGGACAATGGATGACGAGAAATTGAAAACCAGCATCAAATATACCGATAACACTGTGGTAATCGCTTAAGAAAAAAAATATTTTCCAAGCCAATTTTCTTTTCAAACAAGCGTTTTCGTAATTATTTCGAAAAACGTGTTTTTGGCACATTTCGGACCTATTCGTCAATATCTCATGAAAAAATTATCCAATCAACATAAGCGACCTACAGTCCTCTTACAAAAATATATTACTTTGTGGTCGTTTCATGAGATATTGAGGTATAACTGAAAAAGTACTAAAAATACGTTTTTCGAACAAATCTCGAAAACACTTCTTTGAAACCATGGATATTTTTTCGTGTTCAACGACCCAAAGTTTGCGTAAAAAATTTGCTTTATAGAGGTTCATATTTCGTGTAAAGTAATATGTAATATGCCTTACTATAATTTTGTAAATATTCATTACTAAAAGATTAATACCAATGAAGCAAATGTGATTTATGTTTAAAGTTTAAAATTGGAATTGGAATTTGAATAGCGCATCCTTTTAATACTTAGTAGGTACAGTTTTCCTTTTGTTTGTTTAATATTCATTAACTTTTTATAAAAATTTAGCATATTCTACGTCTACATCCCATTAAAAAAATTTTTGAAAATTAAAAAAAAAAATACAACATAGGGGCGACAATTTTTTTGGGTTGACGGTGTTGCGCATTTTCTTCCATATAAAAATTGTGTCAAGCATACTTTGTATGGTAGAAAATCAAAAAAGGGGTGCGCTATTCAAATGACGAGGAATGCATATATGTAGTATATTTTTGTAATTTTTATACTACGCAATTATATGTAGGTAAATTTTTTGAAAAAAATCCTGCATTTTCAAAATATATTTATGGTCACCGTATATATAGCAGATCCTGGCATATCTGCTAACTTTGTTTGTATGGGTCTTCCGAATACTCTGTCAGGGACCCGGACTTGTATAACTTTTATAAAAAAGTCGTTAGAAAAAAGTTATTTTTGAACTTTTATTTTATTTGAAATAAAATACTCGGTCACCTCGGACTTTTATTTACTCAGTCCAGTAGTAACAGTTAATCTTGGCCAAATATTTTTTAAGGCCCTTTCCTAATAATAAACAAACTGTTTATCCAAATTAAAAAAATTTCGTATCAAATGAAAGAGGACTAAAACTGCTTTCAAATTGAAATATCAAACGAGGAATGCCACCTATTAAAATCTATTTCAATTAAAAACCTTAACATAAATCAAACCTTGGCTTAGGTATACGAAATTCTTTTGTATTAAAATATAAATAAATACATATATTACCACCTATTACCACCTTCGTTTAGATTGTTCTGTTTGAAAGCTATTTCAGTCCTCTTACACTTGATACCAAATTGGTTTAATTTGGATAAGGGGTTTTGTTATTAGGAAATGACCTTTATTCTTCTTCTTCTACTTTTTTGGCGCTGTAACCGCCTAAGCGATTTTGGCCGAGTTCAGCAAAGCACGCCAGTCGTTTCTCCTCTGTGCCAACTGACGCCAATTGGAAACGCCAAGTGAAGCCAAGTCCTTCTCCACCTGATCTTTCCATCGCAGTGGGGGCCTCCCTCTTCCTCTGCTACCACCAGCGGGTTCCGAGTTGAATACTTTCAGAGCTGAGCGTCGGTGTCCATTCGAACGACATGACCAAGCCAGCGGTGCCGCTGTATTTTAATTCGCTGCACTATGTCCATATCGTTGTAAAGCTCATACAGCTCATCGTTCCATCGTCTGCGGTACTCGCCGTCGCCAACGCGTAAAGGACCGTAAATCTTCCGCAAAATCTTTCTCTCAAACACTCCAAGAGCCGCCTCATCGGATGTTGTCATTTTCCATGCTTCTGCGCCATATACCAGCACGAGCATGATGAGTGACTTATAGAGCGTGGTTTTCGTACGTCGAGAGAGGACTTTACTCCTGAATTGCCTACTCAGTCCAAAGTAGCACTTGTTGGCAAGAGTGATTCTACGTTGGATTTCAATGCTGACATTATTATCGGTGTTAATGCTAGTTCCCAAGTAAACGAAATTCTCTACTTTCTCGAAATTGTAACTGTGAACAGTGACGTGGGTGCCAAGGCGCGAATGTGCTGACTGTTTGTTTGATGACAGGAGATACTTCGTCTTGTCCTCGTTTACCACCAGACCCATGCGCTTTGCTTCCCTATCCAACTTGGAAAAGGCAGAACAGACTTCGCGGTTTTTGTTACCGATGATGTCGATGTCATCGGCATAAGCCAGCAATTCCACGCTCTTGTAGTAAATTGTTCCTGAGCGGTTCAGTTCTGCAGCTCTTATTATCTTCTCCAACATCAGATTAAAGAAGTCACACGAAAGGGAGTCGCCCTGTCTGAAACCCCGTTTTGTGGCGAGCGGCTCGGAGAGGTCTTTTCCACAGCCGTATGAGTTTTGAGGGGATGCCAAATTCAGACATAGCGGCGTATAGGCAACTCCTTTTAGTGCTGTCAAAAGCGGCTTTAAAGTCGACAAATAGGTGGTGAGTGTCGATCCTTTTCTCACGGGTCTTTTCCAAGATTTGGCGTATTGTGAATACCTGGTCTATGGTGGATTTGCCAGGTCTAAAGCCACACTGATAAGGCCCAATCAGTTCATTGACGGTGGGCTTCAGTCTTTCACACAATACGCTCGATAAGACCTTGTAACCTATGCTTAGAAGGCTGATCCCGCGGTAGTTGGCGCGAATGGCGGGGTCACCTTTCTTGTGGATTGGGCAGAGCACACTTAAATTCCAGTCGTCGGGCATGCGTTCATCTGACCATATTCTGCACAAGAGTTGATGCATGCACCTTATCAACTCCTCGCCGCCGTACTTGAATAGCTCAGCTGGCAGGCTGTCAGCTCCAGCGGCTTTGTTGTTTTTCAGTCGCGTTATTGCTATACGTAACTCGTCATAGTAAGGCGGTGGAACGTCGACTCCGTCATCATCGACTGCGGGCTAGGGTTCTTCTTCTCCACAACTTTCCGTGCTGCTACCATTTAGTAGGGCGGAAAAGTGTTCCCTCCATAATTTAAGTACGCTCTGGACATTAGTTACTAGGTCGCCATTATTGTTCTTACAGGAGTGCGCCCCGGTCTTTAAACCTTCCGTAAGTCGCCTAAATCTCTGGTAAAATTTTCGGGCATTCCTCCTGTCGGCCAGCATTTCAAGCTCTTCGCACTCACGTATTTCTGCCACTCTCTTCTTGTTGCGGCAAATACGTAGCGCTCGTTGCGCCCGATCGCAGCGTGGCCCTGTAGGCGGCATCTTTTTTCTCTGCAGCTTCCTGACACTCCTCATCGTACCAGTTGTTCTTTCGGGCTCGCTGAAATCCGACTACTTCTTCGGCGCCGGTACTTAATGAGCGGGAAATGTGGTTCCACTGCTCGCATATGTCGGTTTGTTGAAGAGTGCTTTCTGAGAGCAGGTCTGAGAGTCGAGTAGCGAAAGCGCTGGCTGTCTGTTGTGATTGCAGCTTTTCGACGTTAAGCTTTCCTTGCATATTTGGGCGCACATTTTTTGCTGCACAGAGGCGGGTGCGTATCTTGGCTGCAACAAGATAGTGCTCCGAGTCGATGTTTGGGCCTCGGAGTGTGCGTACGTCTAAAACACTGGAAGCGTGCCTTCCGTCTATCACAATATGATCGATTTGGTTTCTCGTTTTTCGATCCGGAGACAGCCAGGTAGCTTGATGAATCTTTTTATGCTTGAACCTAGTACTGCATACTACCATGTTTCGGGCCCCGGCGAAGTCGATCAGCCTCAATCCGTTGTCGGACGTTTCGTCGTGGAGGCTGAATTTTCCGACGGTGGTTCCAAAGATCCCTTCTTTGCCCACCCTGGCATTGAAGTCGCCAAGCACGATTTTGATATCATGGCGGGGGCAGCGCTCGTACGTGCGCTCCAAGCGCTCATAGAAGAGATCCTTGGAAGCCTCATCCTTCTCTTCCGTCGGGGCATGGGCGCAGATGAGCGAGATGTTGAAGAATCTCGCTTTGATGCGGATTGTGGCTAGACGCTCGTCCACCGGGGTGAACGACAGTACTCGGCGACGGAGTCTCTCCCACCACAAATCCAACTCCGAATTTGCGCTCCTTTACATGGCAGCTGTAGTAGACGTCGCAAGGCCCCAGACATTGTTTGCCTTGCCCCGTCCATCGCATTTCTTGGATGGCGGTGATGTCAGCTTTTGTCCTTAGGAGGACATCAACCAGCCGGGCAGAGGCTACTTCCCCATTAAGGGTCCGGACATTCCAGGTGCATGCCCTCAAATCGTAGTCCTTTAAACGTTTGCCGTGGTCGTCATCATAAGGGGGGGGTCTCATCCGAGGCTTTGCCTTGCTTCTTCACTGGAAGTGGTTTTTACGTGGCGGGTCCCAAGCCCAGCGCACAACCCATTGCTGGGACGGGGGTGGTTTCGCAACCAAATACACGTTTATATAGCGAGCCGCTTGCTCAAAGCAGACACCCGCTTGCAGCCGCACCTACTGGTGAACAGACGCTGCAGACTTCAGTGAGCCCTTAAACCGAATAAGTCAGAGTGGCCCCACCGAAGCTCCCTCTCTTTCTGCCGTGACCCAAGGCTCCACTCGGATTGGTTACCGCATCTCGCACATGGGTTGCTCACGTTGCCCAGAGTGCGCGAACGAGGACGCAAGAGTCGGGATAGAGTATAGCCATGCAACTGTAACTGCATACCCAGCGCATTGACTATACCCCATTGCACTCCTTTATTACGGCCTTAAAAAATATTTGGTCAAATTTAATGTTTATTTTACTATGCCAGAATTTTTTAGTTGTTATCGGAATTTTTGTTAAAAAGTTCGAAGAATAAACATAACCCAGGATTCTCGTCCAAAGGTCCTGGGATCAAACCAACATTGATAACTTTCTTCTACGACAATTTTTTGCCGCGACCTTTTGTAACACCGAAAAAAAAATGTTTTTTTCGGACCTTCTTTCTGTCTAATAGCCTTAGAACTGGGCATTCACAAAGGAAATGCTGGACACTTTCTGCGCTGCTTTCTAGTAGACAGCTGCGGCAGGCTCTATTATATGGCAGCCCCTTCTCTCTGCATGTTTGCAAATGGGCCAGTGGTCCGGAATGGTTGCTACAATTCTAAATAATTCTGCCCTTGATATGTGTATTAAGCTGGTCTAGTGTCTTCGTCCTGTTATAGTAAGGCCAGAGTTCGCTGGCTATTTTGCTAGTCTGTATATGTATTCCCCAACTTTTCCCTTGCAATAAAAGAAAATGAAAAACAATTTCTCGTTGAACCAGGGTTGTTGCGAATATTCGCATTCGCATTCGCAACCGCCGAGCTTCCGCATTAATTTTAACATTCGCATTCGCTTTCGCATTCGCAATAATCAATGCGGAGCTTTTGCGAATGCGACTGTTGTGCAAGTGCACCGATAAAACGTATATCTGGCAAACAAAATGACAAACTGTAGCCAATATGTTTTGCCTGTGGTCGTTGGAGTATTTGTGTAACAAAACTGGTCAAATGTCATATTTATCAACTTTGATAAAAATGTCTTTAAACTTATTATTTCTCAAGCTATATAATCGAGCAGTTATACAAGTTCCCACTTCTACTTGACCTTTGATGTACGTCAAAGAGAACATATAGTCCTTTTAATAATATATATTTTTTGTTATCTCTTCTTTTAATACCTGCATTTCTTTCTTTATGATTTTTTGGACCAATCTTAAAAAAAAAAACTCTAACTGTCGTGATTTGCTCTTGATGTTACATATCGTCACCTGAAATGCAAAAAGACGTAACAAACATCGTCGCTGAAATACAAAAAGTCGTAACTAATAAAAAATTCAAAATTCTGTTTTTGATTGATATGACGGATTTCATCGAATTTCAACTCCCACATCGGTTATGGTGTTGTTACGTCTTTTTGCATTTCAGGTGACGATATATTCGTTTCAATCAGTTCAAATGTGGCTCTTTGGGGAATTTATTTTAAGGAAAAATTTTAAAAACAGTAATTTTGTTTACTTGTCGGGCAATATTTTTTCATAGATAAATATGTACATTGGATCCTTGCCTAAAGGCCTCTGCGGTAAAACTCTCCCCCACGTCTCCCTTCTTTGCTATTTAAAGTGAAAAATTAAGCTCCTACAATAGGGATTTCCAGCAGAAATCTTCAACATTTAGCTATAAAGAGAATCGATGCTGAAATATTTAAAAAGCTATAGGTCCGACCGTTAATTAGGTAAGAATTACGTAACTATCTGAAACCCTCATCACTCGTGATTCCAATAATTCAAATGATTATAAAAAATCCGATCCGATTCGTCTGGCAGCTATCCATATCCATATCCACCTAGCTCGCTATAAGCACAAATTCTTCAAACCAGTCGCAGAAGACCCATTAAAATGAATTACAAAAACTAAAATCGAAAAACGCTGATGACGTTACAAGTTCCCCAAATTTTGAAACTGCTAAAGGAATGAGAATGAAGAATTCTTTTAAAAAAGCTTCAGAAAAACCTGACACATCTGGTTTGGTTTGTATGCGCTATTTAAAACAACGATCTCACCATTATGCTAGATTCTTCAAGTGAACATGAGGATACATCCGACTTTTGCAGCCCCGATGCAATTCACATTACTTTTTATTAAATAAAATTTAATTTTTAAATTCACGTACTAAGTAAAATAAACATTATTGAAAACTACTAAATTTTAAATTTTTTTATTTACCTAAATAACTTAGTTTACTTACCTGGTTATTTCTTAAAAATACTTGACCGCATTCGCATCCGCGGATGTCTAAAATTTTACATTCGCAACGTATTTGAACGACTCCGAGGGATGCCCATCCCAGTGATAATATTTGTTTGTACATATGTATGTATATAGAAGGTTGAAAAAAATACACTAGTAGCAATAAAAACTTAGAAATTTACATTTCAATGCTTAACGTAAAAACTACGTGTAGATACCCGGGTAAGTTTCGTGTTCGGAAGACGTTTGGAAAATTTGTATTGACACAAAGGTTAAAAGTTCTCAGTATACTCTGAGGCTTTGGTTTGACATGTGATTATATGTCGGATGAATGAGGGGGAGTGGGGAGTATGTATTTGCGTTCGTATTCGTTATGCGAATGGATCGCATCATTTTACACATTCGAATTCGACATTCGCATTCGCATCAAATGATACGAATGTTTTCGAATGCGAATGTGTACATGGGCAGCTCTAATATTGTTGAAATGGCTCTAAGTTTATCTAACCAGGATGCGGACAATAACCGGCTTTTAGCTTCAGGCGCTAAACGGTTTAGTAGTATATTAAGCAACAACGATGGGCCTTCAACAATTACTGCTAAAAGTCTTAAAGCATAAAGAGACAGTAACGTTGATCCGGATTAACGGCGCAATTGATCTGATCAAAATTGTGATTTGACAGAGACAGTAATGCGGATTTAAGACTCGCGAGGTCGTAAGTTCCAATCCCACAGCTAGTACAATATTCATTTATTTATTTTTTTATTCGTTCAATTATAAATTCCTTAGTTTTTGAAAGGGACTTGCAGGCTTGTAGTACGCAGCCCTCACTACTCGGCTACCGCGGATGAAGTAGTTGGCTGCTTTGTTTGCTCATAGAGCGTAGAACATGAAGAAAATTCAAAACTAGCATGGATCCACCTTGTCGTCGGTAATGCAGTCACCGTATTAATTCAAATAAGTTCTTATTAAATTTCAATGGGGGACTGAGATTTTTTTATGTAAATTTTTATGTTTATTTTTATTTAATTTAAATTTTTCTTAATAAAACAATCGTGGTACAAAACTTAATAAAAATATTAAAAGTTAAAAAATATCTATTAAAAATTTATAATAATTTACCTCATTAATTTTTCTCTTTTTAACCGATTTCAAAACAAGGAGGAGGTTATCAATTCATCGGAAATTTGTTTATGTATGTTACCACATTAACTGATTTCTATAAATTCTTTTTCTGGTGCCTCAGGGGAGGTCCCATCCTAATTTGGTTTAGATCCGGTCAATAGATCATGAAGAAATTAAGGGTCCTTCCAAATTTTTATATGAGAATTGAAGTCGGTTGTGGTTTTTGCTCAAAAATTACTTGTTATTATAGCAATTGAGTTGTACCGAGCCCTACAAAGAAATTTATATTGCATAAAGTTTATTATGAACTTATTGAAGAGTTAAAATACAAATTTGTTAGTTACCTTAATTGCATGCAAATTATAAAATGCGTCTTCGTCTTTACACCAAAATCGTAATTTTTTCATTATTTTTAACCGATGTCAAAAAAACGGAGGAGGTTGGTTATCTATTCGTCGGAATATTTTTTTATGTCCACATGTTACCGCATAACCGATTTTGATAATTCCATTTTAAAGGAAAGGTGGTACCTCGGAGGTGGTCCCATCCTAATTTGGTTTAGATCCCATTATTGGATCATGAAGAAATTAGCGGTAATCTTAAAGTTTTACATGAGAATTGATGTCGGTTTGTTGTAGCAAATGACTTGTTTATTTAAACAATAGTCTTCGAGTGTCTTCTGTAAATCGATAAATTTTTGCAGGGATGATTTCATTTTTGGTTTTTCTACAAAACCTCTGTGAATTCTAAGCATACCTAAACCTAAATTCAAGTACAAACTAAAAGAAAATTTTAAAAGATAATAATTATTTTACCTTTTTTTAAATAAATGACTGTTTATCCGACTAACAAAACTAATCTGAAACGGAGTTCACAGTTGATAAAATTAAAAATTGTCGAGGATCAACCAGCAGTTTACCAAAACTACCGGAATGGGTGTGAACACATCCAAAGTTTTAATTTACTGCATACATTTTTTGCATTGGAAATTGATTATGAATTCATGGAAAGAAACTTACAATAAAACTTTGGAATTTAGGGGGCGGGGCTTGCGGCCCCCTTAGCCCATATCTGCGTAGGCCCATGTGGTGACTGCATTACCGATGAAAAGGTATATGTTCATGCTAGTTTTGCCCTTTAACTGTATTCTACGCTCCCTGAGTTTCGGTCAATGTTGTCATCGAATATTCCCTTGTTCCGAGTTATTCGGACTTAATTCGGATCAACTGCAGTTAATTCCCGAGATAATTCCGAATTAACGAGTTGATCCGGATCAACGCTGCCGTCTGTTTATGCTTTTATAAGAAACCTAGAAATGCTTTTAAATTCCTCCAGCGAAAGCGAAGGCTCCTATGTAGAATTGGAGACATTAACAAAGCTCAATTAAAGGCCAATCTTAAAGAAAAACGAGATCATCTCGGTGGAAATCCTTTCGATTGCACATTCGGTCAAATGATTACTTTTTCTGTGCGAAATTAATAGCAGCTAAAATATAGCATTATTTCAATGTAAAAGGATGGAAACCGTTAAAAAAAAGTGTAAAGGCAGTAAATATAATGTAAAAAACATGACTTGGCTTTTGTAAAACAGACTTTTTTATGTTCAAATGATTAGTATGTGTGGTTAGGTAGTTCTCGAAAACAATGTCCAAATAGCCTGATTTTGAAACAAGTTATTTTCTTACCATACTCAACCCGGAGGGGTTGAGCTACATAAATAAAATAAGTATGGTCATATGTACATAAATGGTTTCATCTAGGGATTAAAAAAAATATTATCGAAGTCTCTTAATCAAAAAAAAATAAAAAATATTTGCTACATGTCTCGCAGATATGCCTTGAGGAGAGATTCCTTAAGCAGTTAGTCTTTATAAAACACTTAATTTTCACTTAAGATTTTTCCCAAATTGTCCACCAATATTATTTATAT
The DNA here is from genome assembly GCF_013731165.1 of Rhagoletis pomonella. Lineage (NCBI taxonomy): Eukaryota > Metazoa > Arthropoda > Insecta > Diptera > Tephritidae > Rhagoletis > Rhagoletis pomonella. The sequence goes on from NW_023458557.1 coordinate 74,224,509, forward strand.
TCTGACTGCAAATACTGCATTGTAACACATTTACTAAAAACCGTTGGTAACTTCCTGAAAAGAATACGAATGTTTTTGAAAATAATTTACGAAAAGAATGTTCAAAGCTCTATTCACCTTGAGTAAAAAATTCGAAATTGCAATCCATAGATTCTCTCAATGATTTGCCTTTTTACGAAGGCTGCTCATCAATAGTCTTTGCAAATCGGCGCAAGTGTCTTTGTAACATAGGAGATGAAATGTAATCCAAATTGAGGTCGTATTTTTTTTGCTATCAAATACTTCCATTTTCACTATTTACCACCCTTAAAATGCAGCGCCACTTGCGGCCGGGTAAAATAATAAAATTTAAGCTAAGTTATTTTTAGCGAAAGGGAGGACAGAACCGAAATTTTCGGAGATAGCCAAAAATCGGATAAAATGTTAGCTTTCGCATTTTAGCATATTTTAACGATAGCGAAAGTTAGAATCCGGCTGCTGGTCGACACAGTTGTTTTGATTTCTAAAACAACTTCATCAGTAAGAAATGGGATAATAATTCCATAATTTTCGTCTTTGTTTGATAAATAATTGCAAAAAATACG
>NW_023458557.1:74225192-74232336 GCF_013731165.1 Rhagoletis pomonella
GGTTATAACGAATTCACCGGATGTATTATCGGTTCCACTAACCCATGGGGTTATTGTCCAATTCGAGGTATTGTAAGGTGTGGTGTTAACTCCTCCCCTCTTAAGTATGATTGTCCTCGATCATTAATAGAAGGGTAAGTCGTTGAATTTTACATATGTTGGAATGTCATTACTTTCTTGTGGCGGGCTACCTGCTTGGGGCTTCAATACCTCCTTCTCGATGTATTGTATCTTTATTGATCTTTTCTTTATCAAAATAAAAAGCGCAATAGTTATCACGGATGTTATTGATATTAGGCCTCCGATGGAATATGTAGTCTTTCTAATGGAATTGATTTGATCTGTATTTTTGATATGCAGATCTTTTAATGCTTCTAAGGAAAGGAGTTCTATGTAGTCTTTTTCTAGGGGGGTTGGCTGAAGAATTGCGGGGATAATTTCAATTGGTCTTGCTTCCATATTGCTGAATTGTTGGTCGTTTATTTTGAGTGTTGAATTATTGAATATGATTACATGAGTACCATTGATTTTTTGGGATATATCGTCGGTGACTATTTCGCCGTCAAATTGGTTTAGCAATATAACGCCTTCTCTGACTTCTTCTAATGTAGGGACGTGATGGCCATTTGTTGTTGAGCAAGTTGAGTTCAAGCTATAAATAATCCTAGATATACATGAATCTTTACTTAAATCTACTAAATTAATTTCTTTGCATATTGTTACATCATTATATTCCTCGCATTTATTTTTTATTCCAAATATTGAATTTTTTCCTTTTAATATTTCTTTATATTCGATTTTTATTACAACATTATTTTTCCTTTTTACAGGTCTTATAATTAATTTTTTAAATATTTCCTCAATTGTTAATGGTATCTTAACCATGTATAAAATTTTCATTTCTTTATTAAAAACATTTACTTTTGCTACTTCTAGTGCTTCTTCGGCACTTTTAAAGGGTAGTTTTTCTTCTTTTAATTTATAAATTGACATTTCTAATTCGTCTTTACTTAAAATTTCCGAGTTTACAATATTTTCTTTTGCCCATTGGATGGCATATCTAATGTTAATTAGTTCTTCCTTAATTAGCCTAATCCTATTTTGTAGATTTATTATAACTTCTGTTATACTCTCTTCATCTGTTCTAATTGTATTTATCATTTTATTTATTATGTGTGTTATGTTATTTATTCGTTTCTCGAATAACTTATTTATCACTACTTGGTTATTATTATTTTTATTTAAAATCTCTAAATTGTTTGTTATTATCTCGAGATCTTCATGATCGGGAGATCCGGCTATGTACTTCCATGCCGTTCCTATTATATCGATTGATTTTTTTATTCTGATGGGTTTGGAGGGTTTGAGTGCATTTAGGATATCAAGGGCCTGGATGGTTTCGTGTTTTAGAATAGGATGTAGGACGTGGTTATTAGGGATTTGATGGGTGATCTCTTCATATGTCTCTGTCAGAAATTGTTCGTATTTTTCTAAGTCAATGAGATGAATGAATCTGAATGTACCGTCTTGTATTTTGGCTTGTCCGTTGTCTATCGTCACTAGCTGGGATTTGCTATAGTCCAGGATTTGTACGTCCGAATAGGAAGTCGTGATAAGAATGCAAATGGTGAAAAGTATGTATTGCTCCATTTTCCTAAGAGGAGAGAAACATTTATTTAGTTTTTTATTAGAGATTTGTGAACTGTTCGTCCCGATTCTGTTTTAACTGTCGTCCTATGATTTTCGGAAACTGTCTCTTTCTTATATCTTGCAGTTAGCTTGGATCCTAATCTGTTATTGATTTTAACGTAAATGACTTCTCCCGGTGAGAAGTTCTTATTTTCGGGTCTATTTTTATTATGATATGAGCGGTCAAGTTCTTGTTTTTTCTTAAGTAAGGCGATGTTATCCTGTCTTTGTTGTTCTAACCGTTGTGGGTCACTAAAAACTCTATTGCCAAAAAATGTGTCTATTGGTTTGTTCTTTGTCGTTGAATGAAATGAGGAATTATATTCTTGAACTGATTTGAATAGTAACTCTTCAAACGTTATTCCTGGGGAAGTTGCTTTTAGACATCTCATTATTTCGGAAAGTGTACTATGGAATCTTTCTATTTGCCCATTGCTGGAGCTGCTATAAGGTGGTATGGTGTGAATATTAATGGACATTTGGTCTTTAAGTAGGGATGATATGGTAGCGGAGTTAAGAGATTTTTCGTTATCAATTATTACGAGCTTCGGTATTCCAAACGCGATCATTAATTCTCTGATTGGGTCCTTGATGTGTTCTATTGCTCTGGAAGGTATCACTTTTACCTGAGCATATTTAGAGAATTTGTCAATCGCGGTGAGAATTAGTTTTTTTTCTGTGGAGTATATGTCCACGTGAACTATTTCACCTGGAGATTGAGGGATAGGGGTTTCTTGTATCTGCGGTCTAGGAGGGTGCCTATCGTATTTATGTTCACGGCATGTGGAGCATTGTCTGACCGTTTTTTCGATTTTCGAATGCATGCCTGGGAAGTAAAATTTCTTTAAAATTTGTGCTTTATTTTCGCGACTGTTCCTGTGTGCTCTTCGATGTTCTTCAATGATTATTTGCTCCTGTTCTGTTACGGATACGATGTCCTGAAGAAAAGTTTGTGTGAAACGAATTTTAATATCTGTGAAATGGAGTGGGTATATTTCCTGAATTTTTCCCATCAGGTTTTCTGTCGTGTATAGGCCGTTGAGTAGTGCTGGGTCAAGATGTCGTTTGAATATGTCTATAATGTCCTGTGTCGAGTAGTTTCGTTTTGTAATTGTGTGTCTATGGAAACTAGGGAATGGCAGCTGGAACGAATAACTATCTTCGTTACCAATCATTAGGAAAAGTTGGTTCTTAAAAGCATTTATGGGGGCTTCAGTGGCAGGAATAAGAAGGTGAGATGAGCTTTCGTCGCTATGATCTGTAGTTGTAAGGGTATTAATCTCGGTTTGTGGCGGTCTGGATAGCGCATCTGCGACGACGTTAGTTTTTCCTGGTTTGTATTTCATCTCGTAGTTGTATTCCTCGAGGATACACTTCCATCTCTTCATTTTTCCATTGTGATTTTTGTTACTCAATGCAAAAGTAAGCGGTTGGTGATCTGTGAAGATTACAACTTTCGCTGATCCATACAAATAGTTTCTAAGTGAAGTGAGAGCCCAAATTATTGCCAGCATTTCTTTTTCATTCGCGGCATAATTTTCTTCTGTCCTATTGAGTGATCTGGATATGAATGTTATTGGCTTACCAGATTGTTCTAGGACAGCGCCTAGTGCGTAATTTGATGCATCGGTCGTAAGATGAAATTCCTCTTTGAAATTTGGGTAGTATAATATGACTTCTTCTGATGTTAACGCGGATTTGATTTTATTGAAAGCATTCATGGCATTATTGTCGAACACAACTGGCTTTTTACTGGAGGAATTTTTGGACACGTGTCCATCTTCCCCTCTTAAAAGCGAGGTCAGGGGTTTTGCTAACTTAGCATAATCTCTGATGAAGCGTCGATAATAACCAGACAGGCCGAGGAAAGATCTTAAATCCTTCAAAGTTTTTGGGCAAGGAAATTCCTGAATTGCCTTTACTTTCGTAGGATTGGTTTTTATTCCTGTGGGGGAGACAATGAAACCTAGAAATTCCACTTCTCTCTTGAAAAACTCACATTTGTCCAACTGGACCTTCATGTTTGCCTTTTCGAGCGTGTGGAAAATTGTTTCAACATTTTGGAGGTGGCTTCGTTCGTCTTTGCCGAAAACTATGATGTCATCAATGTAGACATAACAAATTTTCCCTATGTGGTCCCTTAATATGTCATCGAGCGCCCGCTGGAAAATAGCTGGAGCGTTCTTTAATCCGAACGGAAGTCTGGTGAACTCATACTTTCCGTTGTTTATTGAAAAAGCTGTCTTCTCAATGTCGGATTCCCTTAATGGAATCTGATGGAAGCCACTTTTCAAGTCAAGAACAGAAAAGTATTTGTTATTTCCTAGTTGTGATATAACTTCGTTAATTTCTGGGATTGGGTATCTGTCCGCTATTGTTAGAGTATTTAATTTCCTGTAATCTATTACTAATCTGTATTTTTTTTGGCCTGATGCATCCAATTTTTTTGGCACGACCCAAACGGGTGAATTGTACGGTGAGCGGGATGGTCTAATAATTCCGTCTTTCAATAGATTTTCTATTTCTTGTGTTACAAAGTCTCTCATAGCAAGTGGATATGGATAGTATTTGGTATAAACTGGGGTATCTGAGGAAGTCCTGATTTCTCCTACCACCGTGGTGGTGTATGTCAGTTTTTCGTCAGGCTCTGTAAAAAGATGGGTGTATTTTTTTGTCAGGTGATTTATGTGTTGTTTTTGTGTGGCTGTCATATGGTCGGTTCTGATGTCTATTGTATTAACTGTAGGGGAGAGTTTCTGTTTGATTTTAATTTGTAAGCCGTTACCTAATGTCAGTGTATCGTCATGTACGTTTATTGTAGCACGAAGTTGCTTAAGGCTGTCGTTTCCTATAATTCCATCGAAAGATTTTAATGTAGGGAGTATGAAGAACTTAAGATGTGTGTCTTGTTTGCCAAATAGATTAATAACTGTATGGTGGGTGATTTGGACATGTCCGGCGATAGAATTCACAACAAATGTTTCGTCATTGGGTAATTGTTTTGGGACATGGCAAGGTTGGATGTAGTTCTTGCTTGATCCCGTATCGATCAACATTTTAAGAATTTTTCCGTTCTTCGTTCTAAACTCAATGTACGGCAACGAAGAACTGTTCATTCTAAAAAATGGATATCGATGTAATCTTGCGTGTCGGGTTGTGGGTTTCCTTCAGCATATTCTTGGGCTGGTTGTCCGTTTTCTTCCGCTGTCAATGCGGCTTCATACTCTTGTTCAGTGGGAGTCCAGTCTTGCTGATAGTATTGATCAGTATCATACTGTGGGTCTTGTTGAGCTTCGATATGAAAATTTCTTTGCTGTTTCAGAGGTACTTGTTGGGAGAAGTTTGCTGGTCTCTTCACTCCGTTATTAGCTTGAGGTCTATTCATATAATTCACTGCTCTAGAGTGGAGGGTTTTGTCAACGTCCATTGGTTCTGGACGTGAGAATTGAGGCTTAGCAGGAGCCTGTTGCCCTGGACCAGGAGTCTGTTGCCCGAATGGTCTATAATGTTGGGCATTGCGGTAGTTATTGAATGGAGGCTGAGGGCGATATTGATTCGCGAAGTTTTGTGGTTGCATTTGGGGTCTTGGCATATATGCTATTTGAGGATAAAATTCATTTGTAGGTTTTTTGGGAGGGAGGGGTGGTTGGAAGTCGGGAGTCTTCCTATTTTGACTATTTAATGCGTAATGAGAACGGAAGTTCTGGTTCTCCAGCTTAAGGCAAAGATGGAGAGCTTGCGGAAGATCTACTGGCTCTCTCATACCAAGGAGTCTTGGTAAGTCACCTTTCAGTCCTCGTATGAAGGTGTCGAGGGCTTTGTCCCGGTATGTTCGGGTAAGTAGATGCATAGATTCTGCACCTACTTCCATACATCCAAGCTTGTTTAGGATGAGAGAAAGGTGGGAATAGACACGTTGGTAAAACTCCTGAATTGTGTAGTTACCCTGCACTAAAGACGTCATTTGGTACTCAAGGGTACCTATGTCGCGCTTATCGGCGTAGTGAAGGGTGAGGCACCTTGAGATGGCCTTCCAATCCAGAGGTGTATTATAAGATTCGAGGGCAATGTCCGCGTTGCCCACAACCTTATTCCTTATAACGTTAAGGATGCCGTAATATTTTGGCGTTCCATGGAGGGGTTCGTAGATTTGCAGGATGCGATCTACGCTCTTTTTCCAGGAGTTAAATTCTCCTGGATTGCCGGAAAATTCGCGGAGGCATCTGACAACATCTGGTATTTTGTCGAGCTCCGTTATATTATTTAAGTGATTTGCATCAATCGTTACATCCGAGATTTGCGAGAAATTTGCATTCGGATTTAAGGCCGCTTGGACTAAATTCCGGCCTTCCTGTCTTAGGATATCGTTAACAAGTCCTGTCACTAGGGTTGTTAATTGAGCCATACTAAATGGACCTGAAGGAGGGGCAGGTGGGGGGGGAGGTGCATTTAACACGGGAGGTCGGACTAAATTATTAGGATTTGACATTATTTAACGAAAAAAATTATTTAGTTTCGGTGTTATTATTATTACTATTATTATAAAAAAATTTGTTTTACTTTTATTTTTATCTTTTTTTTTTTTTGTTATATTATTATTCTCTGGAGGGTCCCTTTGGTGGTGAATCGCAGAGAATGTTCGTTATTATAAGCTGGAGGGTCCCCCCGAAGGTGGTGAATCGCAGCTTTGATTTATTATGTTTTATTGGCTTTACGAGCCGGTTATTATGAAATCCAGTTTTTGGTTAAAATGTACTAAATTTTCTAATTAATTTTCAATTTTTCAAACCTTCTCAAATTAAAAAAAAATTTTTTGTTTGTTTTTTTTTTTGTAGCTTACACTTTTAGTTTTCAAGTAGCTTTTTTTCCAATTAATTAAAATTTAACTTCCTTAATTCTTTCTTTTCTTATTAGTCTTATTATAATCTTACTCTATTCGCCTCCCGATGCTGGGGTAAAAAGATCCGTTTTGCCTTGGCTACTGAGGTACCACCAAGCATACTTATTGGAAGCGTGCGTTCCTTTCCTACAGGAATCCAACGCTGGACCAGTCCTTGGTTCACGTCTTTCGTATTATTTTATTGCCGTCTATTCCACTTCGCCCTAGCACGCTGTAGTAGCTGGATATTACACTTCGTTTAGCACGCTGTAGTGAATGGATATTACTCTCCTTTTAGTACGCTGTGGTGGCTGGGTATTACACTTCTTTTAGCACGCTGCGGTGGCTGGATATTACACTTCGTTTAGCACGCTGTGGTGGTTGGATATTACACTTCCTTTAGCACGCTTTTTTCACTTAGTTAAAGCGCACTTGTGTTTTTATTATTTCAACCGTGTAATGTTTTAAAACAACCCGTAGTACCCGCGTTAGGATAATGCACTTTAATACTTGTCGATCGCGAAACTTGAACTGGTCCCTGCTCGGGCGCCAGTTAAGTTTTTATTTTTAAACTTT
>NW_023458557.1:74232436-74233470 GCF_013731165.1 Rhagoletis pomonella
TTCGACGGATTTGGCCAACATTAAGCCAGGACCAATTGCACATTCTCGCTGGCTCACCAAAGCCAGTAGATTATTGCGATTGTATGTGACCACCGCTAAGCCATCCAAAAATTTAACCATTCTGTCAAATTATATAATGAAAGTGTACACGCCGATGTACTTCCACATTAAATTTTACAACTCTGTCTTGTACGGTAGTGTATTATTCTATAAATTCATTCGTTGGACACAATATTTGGATTCCAATTTAAGACAAATTGTGTATAATGTTGTCGAGGAAAACGCGTACTACGCTCACTCGGAAAACATTTTATTAGCAATGTTGTTCGATGATGAGAAAAAAACGCGCAATTTGGCGATAAACAAAATAATACACTACCGTAATCATGTGGAAGATCCGATGCAACTGAGAGTTTATAAAAAACCCATTATAAACTTCAATTGCACGGATTACTTGAATATGACTGACATGAATGATTATTCAAATATATTCGAACCACCATTCACTCAAAGCATTCCATACGAGCATCTACAACAATATCTAGATAGCAATGAGCCACCACTGCCTGATCCGAAAATTCCTCTACATATACAAGGAACGGAAAGACACGTCCAATTGCTGGCTAGTGTGTCCAAACGGATTTAGAAGCAAAGCATTCAATTTTCTAAAAATATTTGGTTTAAATACAATTCCAGTATCAACTTTATTCCAAATTTCAACCAATTTGTCTGTCACATTGGGAGTAAATGTTTTATATGAAAACATTATATTTTGGGATTTAGCACGTTCAGCCAAGTAAAAATAATATCTTAAAATATCCTGTTTTGTTCAATTCACAAGGCATACCAAAATTAACAACATCGTGAGAAGGCATATGTTTCAAATTACTGTCACTTTCGGCACTTGTTGATGTTGTTGCTGCTTGCGATGCAGACGGTAATGGATCCATAGTAGACTTTCACTAAATGATTTGTAATAGATATTGTTCCAGATTATGTTAATTACACGTTTATTTAGTTGCATATGCTTCTAC
>NW_023458557.1:74233570-74236212 GCF_013731165.1 Rhagoletis pomonella
CGGTGCCACATAAAAGGTGTTGCCAGACTCATTCCCACATCTCGGCCATCCTACTGTACATTCGTCTCGAATGTGTCGTCGATATTTTGGTCAAAATACCATGGTTTCATAAACTCAGCACATGTAGACGTTTTATTTGGCCCATCACATACAACTGATTCTTTTATTACGTCGTAGGTATCGTTGCCTTTTGCTTTTATAACCTTATATGGCCCCATGTACTTCGGTTTTAATTTCAAGCCCCCACCTAGTTGCGTACGTTTAATTGCAACTATATCGCCAACTTTGTAACTGATCGCCGTCTTACGTCGTAAATTATAAGATCGTTTGTTTTCGTTCCGTGCAATTGAAATTTATAATGGGTTTTTTATAAACTCTCAGTTGCATCGGATCTTCCACATGATTACGGGAGTGTATTATTTTGTTTATCGCCAAATTGCGCGTTTTTTTCTCATCATCGAACAACATTGCTAATAAAATGTTTTCCGAGTGACCGTAGTACGCGTTTTCCTCGACAACATTATACACAATTTGTCTTAAATTGGAATCCAAATATTGTGTCCAACGAATGAATTTATAGAATAATACACTACCGTACATGACAGAGTTGTAAAATTTAATGTGGAAGTACATCGGCGTGTACACTTTCATTATATAATTTGACAGAATGGTTAAATTTTTGGATGGCTTAGCGGTGGTCACATACAATCGCAATAATCTACTGGCCTTGGTGAGCCAGCGAGAATGTGCAATTGGTCCTGGCTTAATGTTGGCCAAATCCGTCGAAACCATACCAGAAGAAATTGCAACTGCCATTCTGAACAAGTAATTAGAGTCAGTAGTGAATTCGACAGCACCCGAATCAGGCATATTTTCAAATGTGATTGGCTCGAAATTGGTCACCGGCTGAAAATAGAAAAGATTAGATGAATTAAATATAATTTTATCATTTAGTATTGAAACATAATTGCTGACAAAACGTTTAGAATTGGTAATAAATAAGTTATAAGAATTACACACCGGAAGACTTTCACAAGTTTCAATTTGTTTGCTCAATGTTCCGGTTGTTGATCGTGGTCCAGTGGTCGATGACTTTTCCAAATTTTCAAACAAATGACGGAGAGGAAGTTCGTTGAAATCGAGAAGACACACAAACCAATGCAGGGGTCTGTTTAAATGCATTTCGTATCGGCGCAAAATTCCATTTCTTACTCCAGTATTTGCTGGCTCACCATCACAACATATGCCAATCAAAGAATCCAGTGATATTTCTTTATTAGCAAAAAATTGATTCAAACTTGTGACCTTATTTTCGCTGTCTTCATGTTCCAATTTTGTGTAACCCAACAGTTGTGAATTTGGTTCCTTCAGAACAACTAGATGAGGCTCTTTCACCATACGTGGATGAAGTTTTTTGTCGATTTTTTCCATTGTCAGTGAATCATTTTTTCTGCCATCGAATGAAAAGGCAATTAAACTTGAAGCATCATATTTTCGACGAAGAACTTCTTGTCTACATTTGCCTTTTTCTCTACGAACTTTGGACTTATTCATAATGATAAAAGTGCCTTGCTCATCTTTTACGCCCATGTCTTTCATTAGTGATGTTGCCAATGCTGCAGCTACTCTATCAGACACACCAAATCTGTCACACATCATTGCAAAATTCAAAGCATCGTATCTAGCAGTATATGGTCCTCGTTTGGTTGGAGATAAATCTTGTTGTTGAAGATGTTGTGACGAATCATCCAAATCCATATCCACTTCTGGGTCGTATGTTTCATCTTGTCTGTCGGTAGTTGTTGGTATAATGGTAGACACTGGAATTTGCTGAAAAATTTCTGCGGCGTATTCCGGTATCGTAAATTTTCTTTCATTATGTTGATCCTTCATGAACTCTTTCAAGTTTTCTGGAATCGATCCACATGAGCACAGAGCTGCTTTCAAGTCGCATTTACATTTTCCAATATAAAATATTTCTTTGGTGGATTGTACGAACGCTACGAATTTTGAACTAGTTGCTTTTTGTTTACTTTCGAATCTATATTTGTAAAGCAAAGCATTCAATTTTCTAAAAATATTTGGTTTAAATACAATTCCAGTATAAACTTTATTCCAAATTTCAACCAATTTGTCTGTCACATTGGGAGTAAATGTTTTATATGAAAACATTATATTTTGGGATTTAGCACGTTCAGCCAAGTAAAAATAATATCTTAAAATATCCGGTTTTGTTGGTAGATTGAGTCCACTCAATTCACAAGGCATACCAAAATTAACAACATCGTGAGAAGGCATATGTTTCAAATTACTGTCACTTTCGGCACTTGTTGATGTTGTTGCTGCTTGCGATGCAGACGGTAATGGATCCATAGTACACTTTCACTAAATGATTTGTAATAGATATTGCTCCAGATTATGTTAATTACACGTTTATTTAGTTGCATATGCTTCTACTAACAAAATGATACATGATACTTGACTAACACCGGTTTTTATACCTTTTTTTGTCTATTGCTTTACATTGGAATTCTTCTAATTAGCTATGTAAGTTTGAGCGTATATGCATATGCTGGCGTACTTATGGAAATATGTAAGTTAAGTTTTTATTTTTAAACTTTAATTTTTAAAAAAGGATTGGC
>NW_023458557.1:74236312-74238029 GCF_013731165.1 Rhagoletis pomonella
GTAGAAGCATATGCAACTAAATAAACGTGTAATTAACATAATCTGGAGCAATATCTATTACAAATCATTTAGTGAAAGTCTACTATGGATCCATTACCGTCTGCATCGCAAGCAGCAACAACATCAACAAGTGCCGAAAGTGACAGTAATTTGAAATATATGCCTTCTCACGATGTTGTTAATTTTGGTATGCCTTGTGAATTGAGTGGACTCAATCTACCAACAAAACAGGATATTTTAAGATATTATTTTTACTTGGCTGAACGTGCTAAATCCCAAAATATAATGTTTTCATATAAAACATTTACTCCCAATGTGACAGACAAATTGGTTGAAATTTGGAATAAAGTTGATACTGGAATTGTATTTAAACCAAATATTTTTAGAAAATTGAATGCTTTGCTTGACAAATATAGATTCGAAAGTAAACACAAAGCAACTAGCTCAAAATTCGTAGCGTTCGTACAATCCACCAAAGAAATATTTTATATTGGAAAATGTAAATGCGACTTGAAAGCAGCTCTGTGCTCATGTGGATTGATTCCAGAAAACTTGAAAGAGTTCATGAAGGATCAACATAATGAAAGAAAATTTACGATACCGGAATACGCGGCAGAAAATTTTCAGCAAATTCCAGTGTCTACCATTATACCAACAACTACCGACAGACAAGATGAAACATACGACCCAGAAGTGGATATGGATTTGGATGATTCGTCACAACATCTTCAACAACAAGATTTATCTTCAACCAAACGAGGACCATATACTGCTAGATACGATGCTTTGAATTTTGCAATGATGTGTGACAGATTTGGTGTGTCTGATAGAGTAGCTGCAGCATTGGCAACATCACTAATGAAAGACATGGGCGTAAAAGATGAGCAAGGCACTTTTATCATTATGGATAAGTCCAAAGTTCGTAGAGAAAAAGGCAAATGTAGACAAGAAGTTCTTCGTCGAAAATATGATGCTTCAAGTTTAATTGCCTTTTCATTCGATGGCAGAAAAAATTATTCACTGACAATGGAAAAAATCGACAAAAAACTTCATCCACGTATGGTGAAAGAGCCTCATCTAGTTGTGCTGAAGGAACCAAATTCACAACTGTTGGGTTACACAAAATTGGAACATGAAGACAGCGAAAATAAGGTCACAAGTTTGAATCAATTTTTTGCTAATAAAGAAATATCACTGGATTCTTTGATTGGCATATGTTGTGATGGTGAGCCAGCAAATACTGGAGTAAGAAATGGAATTTTGCGCCGATACGAAATGCATTTAAACAGACCCCTGCATTGGTTTGTGTGTCTTCTCCATTTCAACGAACTTCCTCTCCGTCATTTGTTTGAAAATTTGGAAAAGTCATCGACCACTGGACCACGATCAACAACCGGAACATTGAGCAAACAAATTGAAACTTGTGAAAGTCTTCCGGTGTGTAATTCTTATAACTTATTTATTACCAATTCTAAACGTTTTGTCAGCAATTATGTTTCAATACTAAATGATAAAATTATATTTAATTCATCTAATCTTTTCTATTTTCAGCCGGTGACCAATTTCGAACCAATCACATTTGAAAGTATGCCTGATTCGGGTGCTGTCGAATTCACTACTGACTCTAATTACTTGTTCAGAATGGCAGTTGCAATTTCTTCTGGTATGGTTTCGACGGATTTGGCCAACATTAAGCCAGGACCAATTGCACATTCTC
>NW_023458557.1:74238129-74269703 GCF_013731165.1 Rhagoletis pomonella
AATGGTGTTTCGTTTTTAATATTTACAATGTTTTTCAAGCTAAAATTTTTTTGATATTATTTTATAAAAATATTATTCATGCTTTAACAAAAACCATTAAATCAGACTTTCAAACTATACAGAATTTAGAAAAAATCCACAAATTTTTGTCTAAATTTCGAGCTTTTTAGCCAGAATTTTCTTAAATTTTTTAGGTTTGCAGTTAACAGGATTATAAAATTTTAGTAAAATTAGTGCAAGTTTTAAGCGGCTCAAAAGTCGTATTGATTTTTAATATTTTATTTTTTTGTTGACGGCCTTTTGCACCGAAAAACCGAAATTTAAATTCTGTGTAAAGTGTAAAAGTCTGATTTATATGGTTTTTGTTAAAGCATGAATAATATTTTTATAAAATAATATCAAAAAAATTTTAGCTTGAAAAACATTGTAAATATTAAAAACGAAACACCATACATCCATTTTTGACCGCCACTGTACACCTATGGCCAAAATAATAGAAACACGAGATTTTGACTAATTTTTACTATTTTTCTGTTGCTTGTTTAAAGTTCATTAATTTTTTATAAAAGTGTAGTATTTTTTATAAAAGTATTATATAACAAAGACTTTTTATATACTTTTATTAAAAATTAATTAATTTTAAACAAACAAAAGAAAAATAGTAATGGCCGAAATGTCGTGTTTCTATTATTTTGGCCATAGCTGTTCACACATACACATGTACATACGAAAGTATAGTTAAAAACCAGCAAATTTCATTGTCACCGAATTTGTAGGCATCACCCATTAGTTTCGTTTGCATTATGGGTCTATTTGCCAAATAAATCAGTTGATAGACTGTATTAGCAGTTAGAACACTTGTACACAAAATGTATGCAATGTCCTTTTTTCAGTAGCAACATACCCAAGAAAAGAAGAGAAAATGACTGAACCATCACCACAAGGAGACACACCGGACGTTCCTATGCCTGAAATCAGCGCAAGCTCCTCTGCTTCAAGTTTAGCAACTACAGTAATTCAAAGAGAAACTACAACGATGAGAAAACTTGTTGATGTTGAAGGTGTTGAATTACCGGACCCCAAGAGATCAAGAGCCACACCAGATATACCTACGAAGGTTTCTGCTATAAAGTTGATCATGCATTGGCATGAATATTTGATAAAAACTTTTGAATTGGAAGATATAAACAACATAGATGTTATTGCTGATTTAACTTCTATGGTGTGGACTTTTCATTCCAAATTGATGCAAGACTCAAATGGGGCAGGGGCTCTTGTTTCTAACATTACGAATGATTTTATATTTGAATGTGGAGTAAAGTCAGCAAAATGGAGTCTAATAAAACCTAATATAACATCAATTGCTGAACTTTATGAATTTAAATATGGAACATCAGCAGCAGAGAAGGCCAAAAATAGGAACTTTGGGATCCATTTTGAGCATTATGGTGAGCTATAGAGCTCGGTCAAATGAGGTAAGACCCAAGAAGTGCCAATAGAGCAGTTTGGTCTAGCAGCAAGACATGCAGTTTTAATATCTGGATGTACCCTCAACCCTACATTGCAGTCGAGTATGAAGCAATCTCTTAGTCCTATGACCATTGCTATAAACTTATGCATGCAAAAGGAGAGGGTGTATCAGAAAGCATGGAAACAAACATTTGTCAACGCCTTTCGATTATACCCAGGGGTAAACGATATAGCTGATGTATTAGCCGGATCCAGGAGAGAAAAGGATGCCTTATTAAGATTGATTGCTGACATTGCTTTGTGGGGATCAACTAGAGCATCAATCAAAGCTGCCGTTTGCATCAAACAAGGCTGTCGTTTCTTTTGGTTGTCGCACGTAGGATTGATAAATACAGGAAATTTGTTGCAAAGACGACCCCAAACACAGCTATAGGGAACGACATGTTACCAGAAAGCATTTTAAACATCGACTTTTCGGGATTGGGAGCTTTTCGATTTTGGCGTGATGTTACTGAATCCGCATTCAAGATAAGGAAATCAGAAACTATGACGACACAAACTGCCAGAGAATTTGTTTTCCATTCAGTCTGGATGACCTCACATGAATTTTAAACAAGAAGGCAAATGGGAGTGGAGTTCAAAGGAAGAGATTATGCTCAAATTGGAATTGAAATTAAGATGATACCTTTTATCCGGATATGCAAATTGGCAAATGCTTCTCAAACAGATTTTTTAACAGGAGGGAAAGGGCAAATTGCACGAGCTATTACATTTTCTGGGCGTTGTACTCAGCGTGTTTTAATTGAGAGTGATTTATTTAAGACCCTAAAGGAATCTGCACAGGAAAGCGGAGGGGTTCTCAAGATATAAGCAAAATATTGCTCTTTCTTTATCTTTTAAGTAAGATAACGGTGATGGATGCAAGCTCTGAAATTCTAGAGATATCCTGTAATGCTCCACCCCGTGTGGATGATTCACATGTTGATGCTATACAGACCGAGTATCGAACATCGATGAATTTTTCCACCCCCTTTGCAATATCCCAAAGTTTACACATAAACATGAGACTTAATAGTACACACAATTTGACATACACACAAATCTGTGAAGCAGACGATGAACTCATAAGACAAGTCGGATTCATAGAACCCTATAATATACACCATACATTTCACAAAGTTCAGGCTACTGTACGAAGCTTTTTGTTAAGTAAAGATGGTTCTGACATTCTGTTGGATTTTTCTCCAAACAAGCCAAGAGGGAGAGAGGATGATGATTTTGATATGGGAGAGCCTAAGCTGCCGGGTGGAGAAGTGGATAAACAGAGTCCTGATCAAGATATACATCTAGGACAATTGTCCTTAAGGACCATTGAGACTATAAGGAGAAGATCTCCTGACATGAAGAGGGAAATTTATCCGACTCTTTTAGAAGAACCGCCTGAGCACTACCAGCCCTCTAGAACCAAGACACACCTCAATGTCATCAAAGAGTGCAAAATGATAGGGAATATTTAGACTTTGCAACTAGGTTACTTAGGTCCAGACTGTTCAACATGGAACGATTAGGAAATGAGATTTCCTATTTATTGAGTGTGGCCATATTATTAGAGATACCATATCCAGATCCCAGTTCTACTGATAGTGGAAGGATTCAGCAGATCATTCACTGCATCAGCAAACATTACACTCTAATTAGTAAATCCAGTCATGGAAGAGAAATACTCCTGCTCTTTAAAGAGTTAATGGACAAAGATAGCAAAATAGGTATTGAGACAGATCTATATGATGAGTTCGTAAACAAATTACAAAATTATGGCTAAATTAGCAAAAGTAAAGGAGAACATCGATAGGCGAGTGAGAGATGAAACTGTGATCCGTTTTGGTACCACTGATTTCACTGTCCCGAGTGCCTATTGAGACTACGGATTGACAGAATCATCCATGCCTGTCTTGAATGGACGTTATTTCTATGGTGCAGAAGAATGATCTTTTTTAACTTCTCTTTTATCATTGTAATTGCATTTTTATTATAGATTTAAGTGATTTCAAACATTTTACACATGATTGCATTATTGTTGGTTAAGTGAAAAAAAATATAAAAATAAAAAATTTATTAAAGCAAAAATGTTTTGGGTAGGCGTCGGGGCCAATGATAACCATCAGTTACCGCCTCTGCATGGTTGTAAGTCATGCAGAGTCCCTACGGCTTGTAGCGCTGTGGCTTTGCCGCTTAAACTCTGTAAGAGTTTTTGGGGGTCATGCGTCAAGCGAGTTGAGCATCGGTTATGTATTTAAGTTAGAAAATTGGGTAGGCGCTGTGGCCTATGGTAGCTCTTGTACCACCTCTGTATGCTGAAAGTCATACAGAGCCCCGTGAGACTACTTCCGAAGAGTGAGACAATTCCGGAAGAGTTATGATGCATCAAGCGCCAGTGTAGAACGTTCACACCGATATTGTAAATGAAAGACAATGGAATCGAAAACGTGGTATTATAATATAATTGTGTATAGAGATATGTATTTATATATGTATAGTTTACAGATTACCTTCGATGAATTGATGGAGTGTGGTGACTGGAATGTATCCTCTTCCTTGTAGTCTCGCAAAAGAAGTGAGTAGTCTATTTTTCTATATTTTAACGTTAACCTATCCAACTGAACAAAAGGAAACCTTAGTCGAATTCACCGTTCGGCGAAGGGGCGATTAACAGGTGGTATGTTATCGTAACGTTAACAGAATGTTAAACATTAAGGTTGCACTTAATATGTTTGAATTTAGGAGCGTGGCGTAAACATACTTATTTATGTGTAAGTCAACCCAAAATATTGTCCAAGTAAACCTTCTCTTGAAATGTTCACAATATCACAATTCGGACTACCGAGAATTGCTTAACTATGATGTGCGCTTACAAACAATATGAAATGAGTTTCTGCACATAAACATTAAACTAACCAATAAAATGTTTAGCCAGTTAATGCTCGCACAAATAATAAAGATATCAATTATGTACGTGCATATTCAATACGAGAAGTAGTGGCCATTATGATTTAGATTTACTTTCACCCTTGATTGGAGTGTTTAAATTCCGAATAGACGAAGTGCAAAAGTAGACTTCGTAATATTTTCGGGATACTAAATAGGACATCCTGACTGAGAAGCAAGTACAAGGACATAACCAGCAATCATCAAAAGATAAGTTATACAAAATAAGTGCAATCTTACTAATCACTAGCGTTGGGAGTATCGAGTACTTTTGAGAATCGAGTACTTTCTATAAATATACATATGTTGGTAACATTTCATTGTCTAGTGTAGCTGGCAGGACTTTATTAAAATTAATATCCCAAAAAACGGCGATTGAATGCTACTTAAGAGTACTCAGTATCGATACTTTTAATAATCGCGTACTGTCGATCCTTTTGAGAATGGAGTTCTGAGTACTTTTGGTATCGATACTACCCAACACTACTAATCACCAAAAAAGAAACATTTAACACAATTTTTAAACATAAGATTAATGCCAAGTAACAATAGTTCTTTTTGTTTCAAATACTTCTTTAAAAAAAATGATTTCTCCGAAAAGGACCTTACAAAAAGCAGTAGTATCTAAAATATGCTAGGTCTGGTCACACGAAGTTATTATTTAAGGGTACAAAAAAAGCTTTCAATTTTCAGCGAGTGTTATGCGTCGTCTCATCGTTGTGTAGAGTTGTGAAATAGTGATTCGTAAGCCACTTTATTTCATTTTGAGAAGCTGCTTTATGCAATAACCTTCTTTTGGCCGCGGCCCCGCGTCTCTCAAATTCATTGGAATTCACTTAGCACAAATAGTTTCAAAATAAAGCTTTCTTTGGCCCCTCGTTTGATACGCATATTCGAATATTTCGTTAAAGTTGAATTGATTTTAAAATTCTAAACAGATGGCAACCCAATTCAAAAGTATTTTTGAAATAAAGCTTACTTAAACCTCACCAGCATCCGCATTCTTGTAATATTTAATGTAACTTATTAGTAAAATTAGTAGATTCGAGGTTAAGTTAGGTCAGGGCCAGAACGCCCAGCTTTGGGTTGCGACTCCAACGACCTTTGGCTGCTCGATGTTTTATTAATTTTTGTTGTTTCCTTATGCAAGTACATGTTCGAATTCATCTTGGTCGTACAATCACCTGCCCGACGAGGCGGGCAAAGTGGTCTAAGTATTAAAAAGGGGAAATTAAACGGTCCCCCACGGCAGCGCCCCGTGTCGCAGCAATGCCACTGTTACTCCCTGAGGCGGCCCGGTGTCAGAAAGCGTCGTTATAATACAGACGGTCTGGTAAACCCCATGGCCGCAAAACTTAAATGTATGGCTGACTTCCAAAACGTCAATTGCATTGCATACGCACAAAGTGTAATGTTCCATAACGCCGAACTACAAAATATTGACAGTGTAAGCTGTTCCAAAACGTATCCGAAAAGTTATCGAAACGTATCGCTAGAGCAACTAACAAAGTTGATGCTTCGTTTGTTTTTGTTTGCGTTTGGTGTTTTAAAAATGGAAAATCGCGAAAGGTAGGTGCTTCTGTTTATTTTTGTATTGAATATTCACATAAATGTTTATGTATACATTTATTTTGCAGCGAAAGAAAGTGGACACATGAGCAAAAGAAACTTCTGCTCAATACAAGGCTGCGTAATGAAGGGGAATTCTGTGTGACTTCCCATTCTCTCGGGATGATATAACAAGAAAATTTCTAAACTTTACGGTCACTTATAAACGCATTAAAAAGCGAAACAACACATCCGGCGAAGCAGCGACGACATGGGCAGTGTATAAGGATGCAATGTTTCGCAACTCTGCATACATAAACGGTTTAAATACCGCAGTAGAACAGTATCCAAACATTGTATTGGTACGTTTCGGAAGTCAGCCTATATTGCGTCGCTTTGCAAAATCAAATATTACGATAGTTTCTGTCACAAGACAGCAATGGTATTTTCATTTCAACCACTTCTTTAAAAGTGGATTTTGGAGGTACTGAGATGCCCAAAACCAATCGTCTATTATCATGAGTACACTAGACGTGAAGTTTAGTTTTATATACTCGCACTACGCCGTTTGCTTGAAAAGCTAAAATTACATGTCTCAATTGTGGTAAGAATCAATGCAAAGATCTAAATGTGCGATTTGGCAGCAGGAGAACTACCACATGATGGTTAAAAAGTTGATTAGGAAGCAGTTTCCAGATACCTTTTATCCGAATATTTTCAGATAATTTAAACTCCTTCCAGTCACTGATATTTCCTTTGAAGAAGTTTTTAATAAAGAAGATAATATTACTCGCAATTGAAATTTGACCACAAAATCATTTATTGAAATTGCCTATATTAGCGATCAGAGGAACCGAAGGTTTGTTGTGGCGAGAAGGGAGAAAACTTATAGAAGTCGTACCAAAATTGCTTCAAATCCGGCTTAAGACGCCTCTGAATATTAAAAGAGAGCCGTTTCTCAAGTGAAAAACTATGATCAATACGTCTACAATTTACTCAAAAGATCTTAGTAGACATAAAGCAACCAATATTAAAAATAAATTTCTCCAGTTA
Organism: Rhagoletis pomonella; assembly: GCF_013731165.1. Classification (NCBI taxonomy): domain Eukaryota; kingdom Metazoa; phylum Arthropoda; class Insecta; order Diptera; family Tephritidae; genus Rhagoletis; species Rhagoletis pomonella. The sequence continues at coordinate 74,245,186 of NW_023458557.1, forward strand.
AAACCGATAATTACGTGATTACGTGTTCTAATTAATCAATCAGTCAATAATAATGAGAGCTCTCCGGTATGCTTGTCAAGGGCGGACAAAACTCAGCGATTCAGAGTTCGTAGAGTATCTCGGCAATGGAAGGTAGGGTAAACAAATGGTGTAGATTGCAAGAGCAATTTTTCAAAATAATGATAAAAGGTACAAAGCTGAGTGTAGGAGGCAATGTAAAAAATGGCAGACTTGATACCAATTGATCACACAAGCGCAAATTATGAAAACAAGAAAATTAAGGACGGGCTGTTCTTATTTGAAAAATTAGATAAAATCAAAAAAGTGAATGTGGCGAGTATGAAAAACAGTTTGGTCATTAGAAGGCCACATTATAATCGGCCCAATTCTGAATGCTCCTCCGATTATGAACTCGCCGAGAGAAGGATTTTCACCGAAAATTTGGGCATAGGAAATTCGAACTTCGATACAGCTGTTTTATACATTTTCGATAGTTCAACTCCGTCATTTAGTTTGTATATGTCACGCAGAAAAAGGCATTAATATTTCACATCAAAATTATTAGTAATTTAAAGCTCGGGAAATTGAAATCTTGGTGTTAAATTAAAGTCTAATCTTTTCACCACACGTGTATGGAAATTTTTCTTTATTCATTTGAGCTGCGCGTTTTCACATAATAAACCAAAATAAGTGGGCAAATACCGTTATCGTACCATTTGCTAAAGCTGGTTGCCGGTGCATGTTTTGGAACCGATATTATCAATAAATTAGTGTAAGGATCTTATTAGTATGTGTTTACTTTGTATAAATATTACTTATTACTATAAATTATAAAATATAAGAATGCTTTGTTAGGTTATGCTTTTGAAAGAAAAATTTTCAAGAAAAAAGAAGTTTTCTTGTCATCATATTGTAAAGAATTTTCCTTCTTAAGAAAATAAAAGAAATTTTAAATATTTCTTAAACCCAAAGATATTGAATAACACCACAATTAGAGATCCAGCCAGGACCATAATATCAGTTATGTCAACAATCAATGCAAAAACAAATAGTACAAGTGAGTTTCATAAAGCAGCATTTATAGCAAATATAACAAGGCAGCCCGGTGTCAGGAAAGTACCGTTATAATACAGACGGTCTGGTAAACCCCATTGCTGCAAACCATCCAAAGCAATGCAAAATCAAGTACTCGGATTGTTTCTGTCAAAAGTTTTACACGTAAATAAGGCCCGTATTAATGATACTTTAATTTCAACCGATTCTTTAAAAGTGGATTTTGGAGGCACTGAAATGCCCAAAAGCAATTGTCTATCATGTGTTATAAAATAAAGTGCCTCAATTGTGGTAAGTATTTATGAATGCAAAAATCTAAAAATAAATCTAAATGAGCGCTTTGGAAGAATATCTCTATTTACCGCAACACAATAGTTAAGAAAGCCGGTTCCGCAAAATTCAAGCAGGGCTAACCGTCGGGCTGTAGTAGAAAGTATTGTAAATATGCAAATAATTTTGCAGTGCTCGTCACAAAAAGAGGACATATGTAAATAATGTGGCAGCGCTTATGACAACGCCGACGAATAGAATATTCATTTAGAATAAACAAGTTTAACAAGGTAATTGTGACTTTTGCTATGACTCAGGTACGGAAATAAAAAGATACGATAAGCGAAACCGCGCAAAGAAGCAAAATTGCCGCAGCATTGGAGGACATGGGAGTACACTTCCCACCGATGGCTACAACTACTATCTTGCTATCGTCGACCGTAGGTGCAACGGACGAGCAAAACGGCGGCTTGAGCGATACACGTACGGTCGAAAGGGCTTTGTTAGTACAGCCAGCCAGTGACAATGACGATGCAGCCGTCTTAACGGCAATTGAATTGCAGTTAGAAAAACAGCGACGTATTTTAGAGCTAAAAGCTGAAATTAACAAGCTTGAAGCAACCTCAGCGGTGACCCGTAGCAAAACTCCGGCAACAAATGCTCCAACGCCAAGCAAAAAGCCATCGAGCAAGGAGCAGCAGCAACCGGTGAAAAATCAGCAGAGACCGAAAGCGTAGCCTCAGCGGCAGCAAACAGCGAACCTTCCGTTACTTGCGACACCTCCGTTACGACAAAAAGCCGTAATACCGTTATGGCCAGCGATGCCACTTGCGTTCAGCAGACAGCCTACCTTCAGCGAACTTCAGCCCCAACCAAACAATACACCTCAGTACCAAGCCCAGACGTCGGCGTCGGCGTCGGCGTCACAGCCGATCTAACGGAACTCGAGCTGCAATTAGAAAAACGCTTGCGCATCCTAAAACTGCAAAAGGAAATAACGGAGTTGGAAAAAGGCGCAACGGCATGTAATGGCACCACATGCGATGTGGTAACAGCTAACATGGCAACACTTATGTTGTCCAAAATAATAATATTATATCACGGGTGTTGTCAACACTGCCGAGCTTACGATCCACATTCGTTCTTAGAAGGTGTATCGTAGGCTGGCTGGAAGCCATTCATTCGCTACTGGACACTAAAACTGATCGGTTCGAAAATTGTAAATTAAAGTGAATCAAATAAAAGTATTTTTCAAAGCGAAAGTGCTCCTCGTGTGTGTGTAATTAAATTGATATTTAATTTTTGTTAACGTGGGCGCGAAATAGCAGCGAATTGCAGCAGTAGCAGCAACAGTGTTTGTGTGCGTTGCGGAGGCCCAGGCGTAGTGGAATCGAGTGCTGTTTTCCCAGCAAGCAGCGCAGCGTTTACGTGGGTGAGCTATTTAGTTTTTGGAATTTTTTGGGTGCTTCGCCCCACGTACACCAAGCGCGTTGAAGGCACGCCAACTACCCGTTAGTTTTTCCAACATTGAAAACGAGATTGCAAAGTTTAGCGGCGACAAGAAAGCCGTAACTTTGAAAACATAACTGACGACGATGTAGCAAGGCCTCTACTGGCACGGCGCATGCTTACTAGCAGTGCACAACTATACTTAAGCATGGTGAACGCTCACTCGTGGAGCGAGCTGAAAGGCACTCTCATTTCAAGGAGTTTAAAAAGCCGGTAATCATAAAATGAAGCTTAACCCTAGAGTGCTCCCGCTATGAGCAGTTTTCCACCCATGGTAAAAAAAAAATCGTGTTATTTTTTAAATGGTAGTAGCTGCCCCCCATGCCTTACCTCCTTATTTTGGAAATTAGAACAAATTCAGTGCGCGCGTGATCGCAGGAGGAAACGGTTGTTGTCGGTGTGTCGAGTTTGGCGCCAAATTGCTCACTACGCGACTACTTACGTAAGTAATATTCATGTGCTTGGTTTTTGTTGCAAGATGAAATATTACTAGTTTTCAACGCGTTTGAGGTTGTTTTGATCTAAGTATCACAATAGTACGTATAATTGAGTCTGTTTTGTTTAATTATTTGGTGTTTTTGATTTTTGTTTTGCCTTGAATTGCGTCTTTTATTTATAATTAGCTAAGCGGCACCTGAAAATGAATAAACTAGACGCACAAATAGTTTCGTGGCTGGAAGAGGAGTCTGATTTTGAAGAAGCTCAATATTTCATGGGGAATGTATCTGAAAGCGATAGGGAAAGTGAACTTAGTGATCACTATACGCAGACAGAACAGTCAGCAGCAGAATCTGACATGGATGTGCCCTCAACTTCTCGAGTACAAAGAGGTGGTCTTTTTTGCCGTCGCACACGTGGATCTACTGTAAGTACTGCAACTCAAGAACGTGCTAGTATTTCTCCAGTCATTGCGGCCCAGAGACCGACGAGACGAGTCCCTATGTATGCAGGAAAATATGGAACAAAGTGGCTAGTATATCCTCCTTCAAGGCCTAATGAATGAAGGCCTGGAGTGAAAAGTGAAGAGGCTAAAAATTCTAAAACACCATTAGAATGTTTTAATTTGTTTATTACTAAACAAGTGCTGGAAGAGATTACATTATTCTCCAATATACACGTAAATGTGCATAAAGATAAGTTTGCGAGGGAGCGTGATACCAAATAAACGGATTTGACTGAGATAGAAGCTTTAGTTGGCCTTCTGCTTATGACCGGACTGAAAAAAATGCATCACGTTAACATCCATGCAATTAATGCTGAGACATTAAATACTCGTCTCTCAACATCCATATCAATATTGCAAACAAGTTATCCAAGTCTAAAAGATTCTGTGATTGACTTATCACGGCATATTGATACATTAATTAACGATACTCAAAAACCAGCAAAAAAAAAAAAACAAAGAAGCAAGAACACAGAGCATAGTGTATTTAGTAGGGAGTGCCCAGTCTATATAAGAAGATTCAAGTTTGAAAAACAAAACGTAGGATGTTAGCAATCAAATTCTAGCAAACAGCACCATAGTAATTTGAAATGCGTCTATCTTAATATTAGTAGTATACTAGCTAATAAAGCTGAGCTCGAAAGACTTATTGAGGTTGTTGATCCTACCTTAGTCTTAAGCTCCGAAACGTGTATAACAGATGAAATTAATGATTCAGGAATAAAGTTTCCAACGTACCACGTAATAAGGTGTGATTCGCACAGTAGACACACAGGCGGTGTAATTATAATCTTGCGAGACACAATTGATTTCAAAATAAAAATAAATCGATCCGTCAATAAAAATATATGGTGCATAGTCATACAATTAAAAAATTGGGTAAAGAGGTGTCAAATCGGTGTGGTTTATCACTCACCTAGTACAAGTGATGCAGATTTCCTGACCTATATGGAGGCCATCCTATCTGAACCTGTGATAATATGGTAGATACTATCATAATCGGGGATTTCAATATAAACCTTAACGTAATATCAAGCTATAGTAGGAAACTCAAGGAGATCTTCGCTCACCTAGCTATGAAACAGCAAATCAATTTTAATACGCGGGTTACCGAGTATTCCGAAGCACTCATTGACTTGTTGTATACTAATAGCAGAGAGGTACCATGTTTTCTTTGGAACAACAAAGAATATCGGATCATGAAACTATACTGTTTCGATGTAATGTAAAAAAGCCTAAGTCAATTTCAAACCTGTCAGAAGTAACATCTTGGGATAGGTATATCCCCGATAACTTATTACATCTCTCGAGACAATGCAACTTTGTGAGCTTGCATAGTTTGGATACTGAGGGTATGCTGGAGTATATTAACCAAAGCATGATGTCGATCATGAATTAGTTAACCTATAGGAAAGAAAATCGTATCAAATTAAGAAATAAGTGGTATGATAGGGAGTTAGTAGAAACCAATAAAATGAAGTTTAAGTTCCATGAAAGGGCCACTTTGACAGGAGACTGGGCAGAATACAAGTTAAAAAATACAGCGTATTGAACACAAAGTTGAAGAAAATAGAGGGAACAGTCAATTAATGTGGAAGTACTTAAAAAACGTAGTCAATAATGCAGACAACAAAGAAAAAATCAAAGAAGTGCTAATAAGTGGCACGCTATACGATAGCAGCTGGGAAATCGCAGAGCATTTAAACAAATTCTTTGTGGACAGTATTATTGAGATTAACAGTAATATACAAGACATTGGTGATGACTCAACCCAGCCGGCAAAATCTCAAACGACATTTAAATTTGAAGTAGTTAGTACGGAAGATATCATCCAAATTGTTAAGAAATTTAAGAGAAAAATTGGTGGAAATAACTTACTATCGGAGGGTGTCATTAAAGACTCAGTTGAATACATGGGCCATTTTTTACGCGTTATTAATAAATAAGAGTCTGCAATCTGGAACTGTACCGAACGAATGGAAAACTTCGACAATAGTTCCAGTGAAAAAAGTAAAAAATGCGATAAAAGCTGAGGAGTTTAGGCCAATTAACACCCTTCCCAATATGGAAAAAATCTTAGAGACTGTTGTAAAAAACCAATTGGTACATTATGTTGAGTGCAATAATATACTCATAAAAGAGCAATCAGGGTTCAGGGTAAAGCATTCTTGTGAGACTGCACTGAACTATGTACTGTCACAATGGAAGGAGGATCTTTCCTCCAAGAGGAATATCTTAGCGGTGTTTATTGACCTGAAAAGAGCCTTTGAGACTATTGACAGGACTAGAATGTTGAAAAAACTTGAAGCTGTTGGTATAGAGAACATTGAGCTGGCTTGGTGTCGAAGTTTTCTCTCAGACCGTAAGCAACAAACAGTGATTGAGTCAAAAATGTCAAAAACGGTTGCAGTAAATATCGGTCTGCCTCAAGGATCGGTCTTGCTCCAATACTTTTTAACATTTACATTAATGACATAAATACGGTACTGAAATACTGTAAAATAAAACTGTTCGCGGATGATACGCTTCTAACCATCAGTGACAGAAATTTACCAAATGCCATATCTAAGATGCAAGAAGATCTTGACTCTTTATATAAATGGTTATGTTTAAACAAACTTGAAGTGAATGTGAAAAAGACACAGTTCATGGTCTTGTCTAGGGTGGCTAATGCGAACTCATTCAACTATAGCTTAAAAATTAGAGATTAAAAGCTCGAGGAGGTAAAAATCATTAAATACCTAGGTATATACATTGATAATAAGTTAAAATTCGATGAGGATGTTGAGAATGTAGTAAATAAAATTGCTAAAAAAATTGCTCTCATGAAAAGATCATGTAAGTACCTAGGAAGAAGATATAAAACACTAGTGTATAGGTCCATAATAGAACCACACTTCATACATTGTCCAACGATCTTTTTCATGGCAAGCGATACACAAATCGACAAGTTACAAAAAATGCAAAACAGAGCAGTGCGATTTATACTGAATAAGCGTCACGATGCACCCACACGAAAGATGCTCGCCGATATGAACTGGCTGAGTGTTAAGCAGCAAATTTTTTATCACACCTGAGCGACAATCTCAGATATATAAATGAAATTCATTCATACAAACTCAGGGAAAATAATAGCTTTAGATTGCCGTTATATAGGACAGAAGTGGATAAAATGAACTTATTCTACAAACGATTAAAGTGTTTTAACGAACTACCACCACAAACAAGAAATTGTGAAAGCATTGCCAGCTTCCAGAGATCATTACTTGATCACTGTCGAACACTACCTATCAGATAGAGGCTCGGCATGGAAACAAATCCTTTCCATCCGGCCGGGTTGCTCTGGACCCAATCCACTCAGACAGCTTGCTGAATCTGCAAATCTTGACAGAGTCGAAACACCAATCCCCGAAGCACCGTCCTCCTACACTATCAAACAGTGCTGCGCTCTGGATCTAGTTCATTCAGACAGCGGGTATAACATCGGAAATCCTCATCGAACCGAACCAACAATATGAGAACTAAAGGTGCAGATTGGAAACTAGTGCTTTCCAACTGCCCTAACAACTGAAGCAGCAATGTGAGAAGAGAGGTGCAGATTGGAAACTAGTGCTTTCCAACTGCCCTAACAACTGAAGAAACAATGTGAGAGGTGAAGGTGCAGATTGGAAACTAGTCCTTTCCAACTGCCCAAACAATTGTGGCAATAATTTGAGAAGGGGAGGTGCAGATTGGAAACTAGTTCTTTCCAACTGCCCTAACAATTGTGGCAATAATTTGAGAAGGGGAGGTGCAGATTGGAAACTAGTCCTTTCCAACTGCCCTAACAATATGGCCTGGAACTTGCCTCTTCAGACCACTTGCCTAATTTGCCTGCGCTGCCGTATGATTGGGAACTGCAATTGCGTTTTCTGGGAATTTCCGACCTTGTGACCTTGAAGTGGATGGTCGGAACTTTTTGGAGGGGGCAATTGCATATTTTTATTCATGCGGCCTAATATAGACATATGTAATATAATATATATAGTTATTGTGTACATAATTTGCAATAAGAACATTAAAATTCATATACATATGTACGAATATCATAGTTGTATTATTAGGTCGTAAGACTGTAACAAATAAATAAATAAATGAAATGTGGGTTGATGATGGGAGGGCCCCTGATATAAGATTCTTTTTTCTGCTGAAGAATATTCGTTTCGGCGATGTGCAAAATAAAGCGGAACGATCTTTAACTGATCATATGGCAGCAATGAGAAACTTATTTGAAACATTTGTCACCCATTGTCAACTTCAATAACAAATTGGAGAAAATGGTACAATTGATGAGATGTTAGTCATTTAGAGGACATTGCAAGTTTCGTGTATATATGGCTAATAAACCGGCAAAATATGGCATCAAAATATTCGCTCTAGTTGACTCAAAGTCATTTTATACCAGCAACTAGGATGTGTATGCCGGTAAACAACCAGAAGGACAGTTCAGTGCTGATAACAGTCCAAGCGCTTTGGAGAAAAGATTAGCCAAAAATATTTTGAATACTGGCAGAAACATAACGATGGATAACTACTTCATGTCTATTCCACTTGCTGACAAGATCGATGAAACAACTGGTGCTGCTGAGAAACCAGAAATCATACATATTACAATGGAACAAAAGATGGAGTCGACGTAGTAGATCAAATGAAAGAAGAATACTCTGTAGGTAGAATGACTGGTAGATGGCCGATGAGATTATTTTTTCAATCCTGAATATTGCCGGGATAAATAGTCAAATTATATACAAGGAAAATACTGACAACTTATTACTACGAGGGATTTATTTGAAAGAAATTGCTCTGGCCATGGTTAGACCACAATTAATACGCAGATACTCCATAATCACGTTGGGGAAACCACTTAAAAGCCAAATCGCTAGATTTTTTACCACCGGAACAGCAGAATAATCCCCCAAGAAGAGAAGGTATATTGTCATATTGTTAAGTACATACATGTATTCATACATATGTAAGCACATATACATATATAACATACATATGTACTTACGTACATATTTCAATAAACATATTAACATACACTACTTATTAACATTAAGATAACATAATTATGTTAAGACTTCAGGAGGGTTAACACTCTCTGCATTGTTTTACTGTTACATACATATATTAAGTAAGCTAACGTTAATGTTTAATACATATATATTATGTAAGAAATAAAGAGTTCAGTTGTAAAAAAACATCGAAGAAGGTGGTTCAATTTCGCAACGTGACTGGCGACGAGGAAAACAATAACTGAAGGAAAAGTTTACTTGGCAAGAGTCAAATAAGCAATCATCTGCGAACAAAAAATTTTGATAATTATAATTATAAATTATAATAACTAAAAACTTATAAAGTGATGTAAAACATAAAAAAAAAGAGTTTAGAAACTGGCTTTTACTTGAATAACACGTATATGAACCCTTTATTGAGTGATCTAAAACTGAATGCATTAAAGTGAGAAAAACGAGAAAAAAAAAGTCGAAACTTAAAACTTTTAATTACATGTGATGTAAAAACAAATTTCAAGATAAAAAGAAAAAAAGAAGAAGTTTAATTTCGGCCTTTTACTTAAATAATTAAGTGATATACAACTGAAAATATTGCAGTGAAAATAACGGTCGAACATTTTTTTTTCAAATACCTATGTACAGTTAAATAAACGTTAGAGCAAAAGAGAAGAAGCTGTGAAAAAGCCTGTGCTACAGAAAAAACAAAAAAAAAAAGAAGAAAAACTTTACACTGAGTATACTACTCTATATAAAATATAGTCAGAGAATTTTAAAATACAAAATTACTGTAATCGTTTCTCACAGCAAAAATTAAGTGTTCTTCATAAGCACCTAACTAAATACAAAAGAAATTGCTTAAGCAGGAGCAACAACAACAGTAGCAACAGCAGCGGCGGTACATAATTAATAAAGAGCAATCCTTACATCGAGAGAAAAAATAATCTACAAGTATTAAATATATGTTTTCCACCTTTCCGAAAGCTACCGCTACATGATAAGCCGGGGTGTATACATTTTAAGTAAATTAGCGTCCTTAAATTTCGAAATATTGAAATTACAAGCATGTCTGAAATTTACCGTTATATGAAAAGCGGCCTCAATTTTAGTCCGATTTCAACAATTTTCAACGGTTTGCTTTTATGTGGCAAGCACAATAACCATACCGAGCTTGGTACAAATTGCTAGAACGGTTAGCGAGATACATATATGTGATCACAAGTGGGCGGTGCTACGCCCATTTTCCAAAATTTTGTCATAAACGTATTTCTTGGTAAAGAATTGTTGCAATCATCAATTTTGAATAAATTAGCTTCAATATTTACTGATTTATCGAAGATTTTGTATTTCTCGAAAATACCGTTATATGGGATGTGGGCGTGGTTATTGTCCGATTATAGAAATTTTCGGCCAGTTGGTATGTTGTACCAGGACCCACAACTGTGCCAAGTTTGGAAGAAATTGGTGTAGCGGTTACCAAGATATACACATGTAACCATAAGTGGGCGTGGCTACGCCCATTTGCCAAAATTTTGTAATATTCTTATTTTTCGTCTAAAACTCATTGCAAATATCAATTTTGAGTGAATTATCTTCAGTAGTTACTAAAATATCGCAGTTTTCGTTTTTCTGAAAATTACCGTTATATGGGAGGTAGGCGTGGTTATTGTCCGATTTTTAAAATTTTCAGCCATTTAGTATGCTGTACTAAGGCCAACTACTGTGCCAAGTTTGGAAGAAATTGGTGCAGCGGTTACCAAGATATACACATGTAACCATAAGTGGGCGTGGCTACGCCCATTTTCCAAAAATTTATAATATTCATGTTTTCCGTCTGAAACTTATTGTAAGTATCCATTTTGAGTGAATTATCTTCAGTAGTTACTAAAATATAGCAGTTTTCGTATTTCTGAAAATTACCGTTATATGGGAGGTAGGCGTGGTTATTATCCGATTTCGCCCATTTTCAATACCATCCGTCCCACGCCCAAAAGAAGTTCACGTACCAAGTTTCGTTAAGATATCTCAATTTTTACTCGAGTTATCGTGTGCACAGACGGACGGACGGACGGACGGACGGACGGACGGACGGACGGACAGACAGTCACCGCTTAATCGATTTCTCTTTTCATTCTGATCATTTATGTATACATTTGTCTATATCTATCTCGATTCGTTTTGCCTGTTACAAACAACCGTTATGTGAACAAAGTTATAATACCCTTGTGCACAAGTGCGCTCGGGTATAAAAATGTTTAAACTATACGAATAACAACAACAGCAACACCCACTTACAACTGTAAGAACAAACAAAGAGCGAAGTAAATCGCAACAACAGCGAAAAGCAAAAATATAAAGCAGAGGAAAAAATTAATAAACAACAACATTGAGCAAGCAACAACAATCACAAGTTATAAGAGATATCTGGCTAGCGGTCAAATACTTTCATTATGCAGTGAGTAAAACTTGGAGGAATTACTTGGGATAAATTTTAACATACATACTTACATATGTAAAAGCTTTTTGTACATTTATGTATTTTTGTTTTTAACCTTTAACAGGGGAAATTTAAAAACTTTTAGAGATCACCTCCCCGAACCAACGCGTACCATGATTTTTGCTAGAGATCCCAAAAGTTTAGAAGATGCATTTAAAATTGTATTAGATGCAAGACATCAAAACTATACACAATTTGGGCAAACAAAACAAGAAAATTTTAGCGCGATAAGGACAAATTTTAGCAATGAATATAAAAAATATAAAACTCCAAATAATAATGAATTCAATAACACATTCAATACGAATAATCCACGTTATCATTCCCAGTATGAAAATTACAATAGAAACAATGGTAATACTTTTAACAATGGGTCTCACTTTTTACATAGTAATCAACAATTTAGTATACCTGGAAATTTCGATCGAAATTATTCCTATAATCCTGCTAGCTCAAATCGTACAAGGCAATCTGAGAATAAAATTCCGCAACAAATTACTCCTTATCAATCAAGGTCATGGACTGAACAAAATACGCAAAATTTTCGTAAAATGGATCAGCAAGTAGAACCAATGGAAATTGGAAATTCAAGCGTAAATTTTCCTACCCCTGCCGAGCGCGGTTACCCTACATAATTTTAAATAACCCCATAAAAAAAATTAAAATTTATAATTGACACTGGGGCGGAATTTAGTTTAATAAGTCATGATATATGTCACTCCAAGTGGAAACAAAAAGTAAGTGTAGTAGCGAAAGCTTTGGGAGCTGAAACATTTATAAATACAATTTGTAGATTTCCACTGTTTAAGGAATTTAATTTAAATCATTACTTTTGTGAATTCTTGGAGTGTGACTTTAATAAAAAAATTTGATGGTCTAATTGGAAATAACATTTTAAAAGATTTGGACTGTGTAATTGACTTTCCAAATAGACTGTTAGTAACAAAAAATGCTGTTTTGTCTCTATTTTTGTCTGAAGAAGAAGAAATGTACAATGAAATATCATATACAAATAATATTATAAAAATATTCAACTGCGAAATTAACAAATATAATATACAAAATTTTATTAAAATAGATAATTTACAATTAAATGAAAGAGAAAAGCTTTTAAAATTACATAACAGATACAAAAATGTATTTTATGATAAAAATGATGACTTAACATTCACTAATGAAATAAAGCATAAAATTAGAACTAAACATGACATGCCAATCTATTCCAGGTTATATAGGTACCCGGAAGTACATAAAGCAGAAGTCGATAAGCAAATCGCAGATATGCTAAAACAAGGTATTATTAGAAATTCTAGCAGTCCATACAATAGCCCAATATGGGTTGTACACAAAAAATTAGATGCAAATAATAAGCAAAATTGGCGTATAGTTATAGATTATCGCAAATTAAATGATATAACTATAGAAGTTAGATTCCCTATACCAAATATGGACGACATATTCGATAAGTTAGGAAAAAGTCAGTACTTCGCCACTTTAGATTTGGCCAAAGGCTTCCACCAAGTAGAAATGCATCCTGACGATATCGCGAAAACGGCATTTTCGATATCTACTGGCCATTATGAGTTTTTACGAATGCCATTTGGGCTGCGAAACTCGCCAGCTACATTTCAACGAATGATTAACAATGTATTGAAGGAATACATTGGCTCAATCTGTTTGGTATATTTAGATGACGTGTTAATTTTTTCTGCTAGTATAGAAGAACATTTAGAATCCTTAGATAAAATACTTAAACGATTTACTGAAGCCAATTTAAAGGTGCAATTGGACAAGTGTACTTTTCTTAAAAGAGAGACAGAGCTTTTAGGGCATGTAGTTACTCCTGACGGTATAAAGCCGAATTCTGATAAAGTTAAAACTATAGAAAACATAGTACTACCTAAAACACAAAAGGAGATAAAATCTTTTTTGGGATCACAGGATACTATAGACGTTTTATAAAAGATTATTCACGCGTTGCATACCACATGATTAAGTATTTAAAGCAAGTAGTAAGATTAAATATTATCGATAAGGATTACACAGCTGCTTTTGAGAAATTAAAAACTTTAATTAAAAACTACCCAATACTTATACACCCAGATTTTAGTAAAACGTTTACACTTGTCACAGATGCAAGTAACTTTGCTTTAGGTGCAGTTCTCATGCAAGGGAATCAAGTGATTTCTTCTGCTAGCCGCACACTTAATGGGCATGAAAAAAATTATAGCACAATTGAAAAAGAATTGCTTGCTATAGTTTGGGCTACAAAATATTTCCGTCCATATCTTTTTGGAAGAAGATTTTCAATTAAGACCGATCACCGTCCTTTAGTGTGGTTAAATAATATAAAAGAACCGAATTCTAAGCTACAGAGATGGAAAATTAGACTAAATTAATTTGATTTCGATATTACCTATATTAAGGGTAAGGAAAATGTTATAGCAGATGGCCTTAGTAGATTAAGTAAGATAGTACATAGCGCAGAAAGCGACGACTCCGATTTTATCAAGGCTAGTGAAAAACCAATCAACCTTTTTAAAAATCAAATTTTTATTGACTATTCAAATACTCTTTCTTGTACAACAAAAATAATTTTTAAAAATAAAATTCGGCACATTTGGAAAATAAAAAATAGAGACAGTGTTCTAAATTTCATGAGAGACAAACTTGCTACTAAAGGATTAGTGGTTGTTTTTTGTCCAAATATTGAATTGTTTAGGGAGTTTCAAATTACCTACATTAAATACTTTGCTAAAAATAAAAATCTTAAAATTCTAAAATCAAATTTATTAATGGAAGATGTGACTGACAGAGAACGACTTTTACAATTAATTCATAAAGAACATATTAAAAATAATCACAGAGGTTTTTGCAGAATTAAAAAAGCACTATTTTCATCCGAATCTTCAGAGAGAAATCCAAAAATTTATAAATAATTGTGAAATATGTAAGTTGGCAAAGTACGATAGAGCTCCCATTAAACACAAATTAAATATTACACCTACACCAGAAAAGCATAATGAAATTGTCCATTTAGATATATGGTTTCCTCAACGTGGGGTGATGTATTTAACCACTATAGATAAGTTAACAAAATATGCAACCGCTAATTACCTAGAAGACAGAACCTGGATTTCTATAATAAAAGCGCTGAAAGAAAGAATTCAGTACTTAGGTAAACCGAATAAAGTTGTATTAGATAATGAACTAGATACCATTCCAGTAAGAGAATTCCTCAAAGGGAAAGAAATAAATGTGCACACAACTACATCCTATTTAAAAACAGGCAATGTGGATGTAGAAAGGCTTCACGGTACGTTAAATGAGCATATAAGATTGTTTAACGCCGACCCACTTAATCAAGACGGTATTCGTGAAAACGTGTTTAAAGCATTAGTTTCCTACAATAATTTTATACATTCTACTACCAAAAATCGGCCAATCGACCTGATAAATAATCTAGTTTCAAAAGAAGATCTATCAAAGCTTTCAAAAATAATGCACACAAAGAAGAGTAAAAATGTAAATTTGTTAAATGAAAAAAAATAATAGGGTTTCTAAGATTGATTTTGAAAATGATATTGTCCAAAATAACAGAGTTAGTAAGTCTAAGCCTAAATATAAGAAAGTTAAAAAGTATAAACAAGAAGGAAATTATTTAATATCAGATGACAAAAACTGTAAAAAAATATATAAGACACAAGTAAAACGTAAGAATCAATGTACATAGTTAATTTTTTTGAATCAACAGGGACTGCCGATTCTGGCGGTGGAGGTGTCATATTGTTAAGTACATACATGTATTCATACATATGTAAGCACATATATATAACATACATATGTACTTACGTACATATTTCAATAAACATATTAACATACTCAATTAACATACACTACTTATTAACATTAAGATAACATAATTATGTTAAGACTTCAGGAGGGTTAACACTCTCTGCATTGTTTTACTGTTACATACATATATTAAGTAAGCTAACGTTAATGTTTAATACATATATATTATGTAAGAAATAAAGAGTTCAGTTGTAAAGAAACATCGAAGAAGGTGGTTTAATTTCGCAACGTGACTATATGCGCAGAATGTCCATCCAAGAAAAATAGAAGGAACAAAAAAGGGTGCAATAGATGCGCAAAGTTACTGTGTAATGAACATTGCATGTACATGTGTTAGGACTGTTTTGCTGAAGTACATGGCGTAGAAGGCGAAAACGTTTAATTTTTTTATATTAAGTTTAAGTTTTCTTTTATTTTATGTATGTTAAGTTAAAGAAGTTGTTTGAAATTAAAAAATGTATACCCAAAGCAATATTTTTTTCTAAAACTGTAAAACTTGAATAAATGTTACTTTTTCGAATAGCGTATGTTTTAGTCTGTTCTTATAAAATAATTTCAGATTGAGTTCATCATTAATTGCAAAAACAAAAACCTTTTAAACATGGACGGCAAATTGCTCCCCACGCGATCACTCACGTTTCACGGAAGGGTGCGACGACTACTCTACGGTTAAAAAAAATACGATAGACCTGTGCTTTTGACATTTTCTTTTAAATTCAAACTATCATATTCTTTGAAGAAATTAAAAAGTGTTTTTTTACTTACAAAAAAAAAAATCAATGTCCCGGTTGTTCCAGAAGTGGTACAAAAAGTTGCAGAAGTGCAAAACAATGGGAAAACTTGTAGTGCTTTGGTGGATGAGGAGGCAGCTATAAGCTACATTGTCTCCAGTCGAATATCGTCGCATTGATTTGGGGGTACTTGATGCCATGGCTGCCAAGTTTGACGAGACAAACTAGTAGCAGCTCGGCATTTGCTGGGAGGTCATGCAAAGCGTTTTATTGACAAAGTAACAGTGCGAACGTTTGATGATCTAAAGCAGGCACTTTTTAGCGAATTTAGACGTACATTTACGATCCAGGATGTTTTTAAACAACTCAAGATCCGTTTCATACGAGCAGACAAAGATTTTGATTTTGTTTTCTCATAGCAAAACTGTAAGCAAAGGATGAAAGAAATGTCAACGAAAACACTAATAGCATGGTCTGACCGACATCGAAAACATGTTTTCGTTGCTAAAACTGGTTTTCGATACACTCGTTCAAATCGGTGTCTGCATTTTTCGATATATTTATCGAAGTGGAGGTCATATTTTATCATTTTTAATATGCTAGTTTGGAGTTATTGTTAATTGGCTGGTCAAATTAAAATAAGAATAAAAGTAAACGGTTGTTAATGAAAAGTTAAGAAAAGGTTTTGGGTTTGTTTTTTTTTTTGTAACAAAGCTGTAAGCAAAAGATGTAAGAAATGCCAACGAAAACACTAACAGGCGGTGTGAACAGCTTTCCGCCCACAATCCCAAAACTCCGGTGCTGAAAATATTAAAAATGGAGTCGGCTGGGACCGGCGTGTCCACGTGTGACGACAATCCTAGAAGCAGAAGCTCTTCCAGAAACAAGAAGAAAAAAGGTATTGAATTTTAAGATAAGGAGCATAATGGTTCATTTGTATTAAATGAAGAAAAAATTAATTGAGAGAACAAATCAATTAATGTAATAAGTCTAGCGAAAGCAATACCGGACCTAAACGTTGAAGATGTGAGCGAAATTACAAAAACCGACTACGGTAGATGCAATAGCAGGAAATAGATTTTTTTTATATAAATAAAGGCATTTGTGCGAAAGGGGAACCATATTCAACATATGTACCTATAGACAAAGATGTGCAAGAATTAAAAAAAAAAACTAAATTTCCCAGATGGAAATAGTGAAAAATTCAAAGTAATGCGACGAGAATAGGGTTCGAATATGTGATAATGTGGCTGGTCCACAAAAGTAAAGTTCAAAGGATCGTCCAATTTATCTGCCAGCACGTCTTTCTACACGATTTAGGATGCTAACGGGAGCGTAAATAATAGCAACTTAAAGGATATGGGTATTCGGGTCTTTATGTCCTAGTTGGGAGAGGGAAGAGAAGGTCATTGAGGTAAAGATAATTTAAAAAATTACCAAGCGCGAAGTCTACAAGATCTATGGGGATTTGGTGTCCACTGTAGTGATAGGTGCACGTTATTGTTAAACATTTGTTCTTAAAATACTTTAATTTATGAAAATATCTTGTTACATTTGTTTATGTACGGTCAATTTTGAGTTGAAAATTTTTGTATCAATTCATTCAGTTTTTGATCTTTGAAAATAAAATACATAGAATTTGTTGAATCTAAAAATTGAATAATTTAATTTAATTTTGATATTTTACAAAATTTGGCGATCCTGCCTGGAGTTTTTGCTGCGAGCGCAACCGAACATCAGAAAAATATATTGGAATCCGCGATATCTACTGCTGCCGTTGCATTACCTATTGCAGCTGGACTCTTTGATTATTGCGAACAGAAACAGGAATTGTTAGGAAAATGAACAAGGTAACGATGTTATAGCAAACAGGGTGTTACCAAAAAGAAACATAATACAGTAGCTAAACAGAATAAAAAGCAACAAAAGGTTTCACTAAATAAAGAAATTAAAATTAAGAACAAGGAAAATATAACAGCAGTGTATGACCGCCCACAATGGGAGAGAGTCACGGAAATCGAGAAATTGACAAAGCAATTGGCCGTTAAATTTAGTATTCAAGCCGACGAACCCATTTTAAAACTACGATACAATTAACTCAAATGATCAATCAAATGATTAATCGCTGCCATCCCCATGGAGGATCTTCAAGATTTTACCTATCCCTAAGGTCAATAAGTATTTCAATGATTTCAGGAAGCTCAGATCAATTTCTTTGTTATCAGAGGTGGTGAAATGTTTAGTAAATAGTATGATAGCCAAGGGGAGGTTGTATGATTGGGTGGAGCAGAGAAAGATACTTAGGGATGAAACGGTACGAGTAAATACATGAACATACTCGATAATATTCGTTCGATACCAAGTAATTTTGGCATCGATACTTTTGAACCAAGTACTGAGTAGGTGTCGTATCGAAACCCGACACCAAGTTAAATTTTGCCCCGAAATTTTTTCCTCTACGTTTATGCCTAATATGAATCGCCCTGTGCTTTTTGGCAACTTCATTGTCGAAAGTCGACATAACGCTGGTAGACAGCCTTACCCGATTCTCCAATATACATGCACAATTTTTCGAAAAAAGCGAATACATATGCAAAGTAATTTCGCTCTTCTTCTTCTTGTTAAATAGCATAACTTTAAAAACATATATTCAGTTCTTCCCGATCATAGTAAATGTCATACATTTTGCCAACAATTTTTCGTAAAGGAGAGAAAGAGACAACTGATTGTGTAAGATGTTGTTAGTGCCACAATACTTATTGACAAAAGTAATTGAGACTTTAACTCGATTCGGAAAAAATTGCGTCGATGTCATTCAAAAATATTTTATGCTCTTTAAAATTTGTTTGGGAAGTTCATATAAATATTAATATGATATTAATATACATAATTGATCAAACAATGAAATAAGTAAAAATAGTCTATTATAACATCAAACATACCGAGTACATCATAATGACTTGGTTTTAACGAGTTCTTTTTAGTGAGTACTTTTTCGACTAACCTTGTCCATAACTTTGATTTATGTTCTGAGAAAACAAAGTTTGGTGTTAGATGCGCAGTCGTAAACTCGCGAAAATAAATTAATCAACTAAAAAGAAAATAGGTGAATAAAGGAATAAGGATAATAATAGTGAACAAGCGAACTTTTCAAAACGAAATGGACGAAAAAATAATGGAAAACCAAAGACACATTGAAGGCCGCTTGGATGTACTTAATCATCGCATTGATGTTATGGAAGAGGTTTTGTGTGAAAATGTGTGTTAAATAAATAAATAAATGCATAAATATTGGATTTATTTGCAATTAATATTTTATTCCATTTCACATTACTAACAGGAACAAGACAATGGCTCAAAATCGCCTATGCGCGAGTGTAAAGTAATTTTGGCGAAGGTGCTGCAGTCGGTTGGAAAAATTACCGGCGACATCGTTGATGATTGAATAGTGGAAGTTGCTGGAAGTAGAAGAACAGCTGAATGAGCACGAATACGCCACTGCAATGGTAATTTTTACATTCAAAACCTGGTCGAAACTAAGTACCTATTTTTTAAAACAGAAAACGCACATACATACACTGAAGGCCGCTTCCGGTGAGGTGGACCCTGTTATGCGCAAATTATTTATAAGTATATATATATATATATATATATGTGTGTGTGTGTGTGTTTGGATTTAAATATGTAAGGGAAATAAAACATACAAAATAATTAAAAAATATGAAAATATAAGAAAAAAAATGTCATTTGAATGGGATAATCGTTTGGTAACACTACTGGTAGGTTTTGCGGTAATAGCTTGGCTAGACTACCGGTAGTTATTGAGGTATTCACTTCGTAGGAGTACTGAACGAGTGAATAATCTATATATGGCTGAGCATGACATACGTGAATTGAAAAGAGTACAACATAACAACATAAGGAGACATATTTTACTGGAGTGTTAAAAGAAGACAAAAACTCACACGTATAGAAGACTATAGCGTAATTTCTGCACACGGGCCTTAAGAAACTCATATAAACTTTACCCGATACATAAGATCACACTCCTGGAGAATTCATGGGAGATTTAGCTAGTAGCTGTCTACCAGGGAATGCAAACGTTTACGCGGACAAGTGTTCGAGTGGATGTGTGAGGTGGATGCGCAGTCAGTACGGACGTTTTAACGCGATGTAAAAGTCACTGAGTAACTCTGTTATTTTTCGTGCTGTAAACGTTAGCGTGAACAATAAAGGCAGAGGCTAATAGCTCTGTCATTGTGCATTTATTCCTTTTTCAGACGGTGGTGCTAAATGCAGAAGTATAACAGAATGTATTTTGTACTTTATTTGAAAAGATATGCGACCGTTTCATATTGCTGAAGGCGAGGGACTCTGGAAATTATTGAAAGCAGTAGCTTCTGTGTATAAAGTACCCTCCTCCGCCGAGCCACGCCGCCGCCGTTTTTGTTATTCCTCACGCGCCGCCGCCGAGTGACGAAAATATCGGCGCGGTGGCGGCGGCGTTCGGCGCCTAAGGAATTTTTCACAAAATTTTCATGATGAATGCACATTGAAATACATCGCTTGAAGGAACTACTACTCCTGAATATATGTATTTTTTTTCAATACCACAACAATATTCCTTTTTTACATATTACTACAACAACAAGAAAGTTATCACACACCAAAAAACTTTAACGCTAATATCTCCGAAAGCAGTTTTATTGCATCTAACTCCTCAATTATTGGAGATAAAACAAAAACAAATTTATATTCTTGTGTATTTTTACTTTAATAGCGAGTTGAATATTTTTTAAAAAGATTTTAAATAGGTAATTTATTTTATTCTGGGGTACCACAGACGTATACAAGAACTAAGTGGATGTGTGAAAATTATGTTAGCATTCACAAGTGCTGGTCAAACCCCAGGAATGTTTTGCTCCATCGCATAGCAATGTTTTCAACACCGGTTAAAGTTCCCCCTTTTTGGTGGAAATTAGTAGTATTTCATTACTTTCTTTTATCCATAGGAAAATTTGGCGCTTAATATTTTAGTAGAAATTTTAACCATTTATAAACCATTTTTTAAACAGTGGGTCAAAAAGGCCTACTCTGCTGGGATTTAATGGGGTAAAACTGTTGGAAGATAGTAGACAACCCTAGTTTTTAATCTATATCCCGCAAAAAATCTTAAGAGCTCCGTAATTTAACATAACGGTAGATAAGATTATTACAAAAATTTATTAATAGCGACATAAATTATCCCAACAACTTTAGCTTTTAAATTTTTTGTTACTTCTTTAAATTTAAATAGTACATACGGATCCACAGAGAAAATAGGGAACCATGTATTTATGTATATACATCAAACCTTCTTCTTTCGCCCATCCATCAGCGCCACGCACTCAACATTTGAGTTCTAGTAGGAAGTAACAATATTTAAAATTAAAACTACCTCAATAATGAAATAAATATAATTATAATCTGAATTGGCATAGCGAATGCCTAACGCTGACGAGATGACATGATAA
Organism: Rhagoletis pomonella; assembly: GCF_013731165.1. Classification (NCBI taxonomy): domain Eukaryota; kingdom Metazoa; phylum Arthropoda; class Insecta; order Diptera; family Tephritidae; genus Rhagoletis; species Rhagoletis pomonella. Next base: position 74,266,608 of record NW_023458557.1, read on the forward strand.
GATTAGTAGCCTCATGGCTCTTTGGAATATACCTTATGCGCAGTAGCGCCGGCGTCGCCGCCGATTATTTTTGAAGTTGACCAAGCCGCCGCCGCAAAGCCTGTCGGCGTAAACCTCTACTCCACACATTTTAAGAAATTACTTTGCGATAAATATGGCGTAATGAAGAGGAAGTATTCTATTAAAATATCTAAAGCAAATGACTTGAGCATGACAATTGATGTCTGGACCGAGACTATGAATGAAAATTTTTTGGGGAATAACTACACATTTTATAGAGCAAACATCTATTACAAATTTCAATATTGCTCGCAGAGAACTCAATACTAACCACACAGCTGAGTATATTTCCAACGTTTTTTCTGATATTCTCGACGATTGGAGAATTCCACTGACCAAAATTACATGCACAATAACTGACAATGGGGCAAGTATGGTAGCGGCAAGTATGGTAGCGGCAATAAGACAAACCCTAGGCGAATCCAAGCACTTGCCTTGTTTCGCACATATAATCAATTTGATCGTTCAATAGTCCGTAAATATTGCTTCCGTACAAGCTCTTGTAAGTAAAGTCGGAAATATCGTAAAATGGGTGAAGAAAAGCGTCATAAATTCAGATAAACTGAGAAAATTACAAATCGAGGCAGTTGTTCCAGAGGGATCGACAAAAAAGTTAATTCTTGGCATAAAAAGACACTGGAATTCACTATATTATATGCTAGACCGTTTTTTGGACATGTTCAAACTTGCATCTGCACTGACAGTTGACTCAATAGATAGTCCGGAGATGTTAACGGGCCAAGAAATTGAAGCGATTAAGAAAATTGTTCAGCTATTAAAATCCTCTGAATTCGTGACTAAAGAAGCTTCTGGGAAGAATTACGTAACACTAAAATTATACCAATGGTAAGCTGCCTTATATCCGAGGAGCGTAAATTTTCCACATCCATTGAATGCGTCATCCAGTTTCAATCAAAACTCTTGGCAGAGTGTAATAAAAGATTTGGTCTTAAAGCTTAAGCAGACGGCAGCGTTGATCCGGATTAACTCGGACTTAATCCGGATCAACTGCAGTTAATTCCCGAGTTGACCCGAATCAACGCTGCCGTCTGTTTATGCTTTTATCGAGTACAACACAATTACATTATTGACCATAGGTGCAAAAACCTTCACTTCCAAGATGCCAACGCTTCCGGTAGGGCTATACAAAAATTGTAAAGTACTATAGAGGTAGATGTGTCAACAAGCTTAGAAGAGGAAGAAGTAGCCAAGGATGACTTCGACTTCTGGCAAACACCACAAACGAGTCGCCGTCGATTAAGGGAAAAAAGGTCTACGAAAGGTGACGAAGTGTCCTTATATTTATTCAGCCCAGTATCCTCCCTGAAGACGAACCTATTAGAAGAACGGGAGGAGCTGAAAACTGCGTTTCCTTTATTTTATCAACAAGCACGATCATATTTACATATAGTTGCAACATCTGTTCCTTGCGAACGATTATTTTCGAAAGCAGGACCAACAATAACCACGTCCAGAAATCGGTTGACAACAACAAAATAAGACTTTTCGCTGAAATATTTTATTAACAAATGTTTTCTTAAATAAGATTAACTTGTATGTGATCTTTACCAATGTATATGTATCTGTGTAAATACCATTCATCATTAAACATATAGTTCTGCTATGTCACGGAGTTTTATTTATTTTCAGTTCCTACATTATTAAATTTTGTTATTCGGAGTTTAGGATTCCCAGAGGATGATTAACTTGTGATTTAAAAAATAAATAAATAAATTTAACTTAATACGGAATACGCAATAAGTACCGATACGAGTAGGTATCGATACTTTAAGTCCGATATTTTTCAGTCATCAGACTACTTCCAAGTAAAGTATCGATACCTGTATGGTATCGATTCATCCCAACTGTAGGGTACTTACTTATGGCGCATATTCATAGTCATATTTAGTTCACAACTAAGTCGAAACTATCCTAAGTTACAACTAAAGCTATTCATAGTCGCCTTAGTTCCGACTTTTCTGGCTAAGTACCAACTTAAAATTTAGTTTCGGCTGCAGCTGCAATTAAGTCGTAACTAGGCAGAGTGTGATTTTGATAATATTGAATGATCTCCAATCGAAATTTACAAAGAGCGATCCATTTGAATCGGAAGATGAAATAAATGCGTATTACAATTCGAATAAGGCTACATCACAATTTTATAATTGGAATGATTTACATATATAAATGCTCAAGTAATAAGTCAATTTCAAGCTTGTTCTTTTAAAGCAAATTAGTGCATAACATTTAGATATGTGTTTGTATGTTTCACAGCATGCTTTCGATAAACATCGACTTCACATCATTGCGGTAGTTCTGGCTATTTCAAACAATTAACAAGAAACTTATACGTTATTCTTTTGCATAAACATGCAATGAAAGTAAAAATTACATAAACGGATGATCAAACTTGACATTATTTAATAAAAATGAAATTTTTCCAAAATATCGTAAAGAAAAATCGATACATTTTTACACTCGTTTTGCAATATCGTAAAACTAAGTTAAAACTACTTAAGCAGTAACAAATAGAAATGTAAATACATATATATATTAGGGTGGGTCAATTAAAAAAGTTGATTCATATCCTTGCGATTCTGGTAACTATGGACCATAACAAACATTTTCGCCCAAGGAACCATACCTCTAAAATCATTTTCGAGCCTGCCAAAATTTTTTGGTAGATATTTTCAAAAATACCAAATAAACGACCTCTTAGATGCATTTCAAAGACAAAAAAAATTATTGAAAATGTGTATACGGGGGTTTTTTGGGTCAGAGAATCCCTTTTTCGCATTAATTTTTAATTTTGATCGCCACCAGAGTGCGTTTTTGAAAAATTTTTTGGATTTTTCACTTTTTTTGGGGGAAATTGACGAACTTATTGCTCAAATAGTCAAATCTTTGACTTTCTAATAATTTAAAATAATGGAAAAATATTTATTTCTTTATTTTGCTTTATTAATTTAACAATACCAATAAATTCAATATACAGTGAAATTCCCCAAGACGGACAGTCCTTATAACCGGACAGCT
>NW_023458557.1:74284703-74306663 GCF_013731165.1 Rhagoletis pomonella
GGGGTTATTGTCCAATTCGAGGTATTGTAAGGTGTGGTGTTAACTTATCTATTGCCTCCATGTTGTGTTTATATATACATATGTATGTATAGTAGTATGAATTAAAAGCTAAAAAAATGATACAAAATACCCCAAATAAATTTCACCTGTTAAAGGTTAAAAACAAAAATACATAAATGTACAAAAAGCTTTTACATATGTAAGTATGTATGTTAAAATTTATCCCAAGTAATTCCACCCAGCTTTACTCACTGCATAATGAAAGTATTTGACCGCTAGCCAGATATCTCTTATAACTTGTGATTGTTGTTGCTTGCTCAATGTTGTTGTTTAATAATTTTTTGCTCTGCTTTATATTTTTGCTTTTCGCTGTTGTTGCGATTTACTTCGCTGTTTGTTTGTTCTTACAGTTGTAAGTGGGTGTTGCTGTTGTTGTTATTCGTATAGTTTAAACATTTTTTTCTCTTAACTTTGTCACTATTGTAGATTATTTTTTCTCTCGATGTAAGGATTGCTCTTTATTGATTATGTACCGCCGCTGCTGTTGCTACTGTTGTTGTTGCTCCTGCTTAACCAATTTCTTTTGTATTTAGTTAGGTGCTTATGAAGAACACTTAATTTTTGCTGTGAGAAACGATTACAGTAATTTTGTATTTTAAAATTCTCTGACTATATTTTATATAGAGCAGTATACTCAGTGTAAAGTTTTTCTTCTTTTTTTTTTTGTTTTTTTTCTGTAGCACAGGCTTTTTCACAGCTTCTTCTCTTTTGCTCTAACGTTTATTTAACTGTACATAGGTATTTGAAAAAAAATGTTCGACCGTTATTTTCACTGCAATATTTTCAGTTGTATATCACTTAATTATTTAAGTAAAAGGCCGAAATTAAACTTCTTCTTTTTTTCTTTTTATCTTGGAATTTGTTTTTACATCACATGTAATTAAAAGTTTTAAGTTTCGACTTTTTTTTTCTCGTTTTTCTCACTTTAATGAATTGAGTTTTAGATCACTCAATAAATGTTCATATACGTGTTATTCAAGTAAAAGCCTAAACTCTTTTTTTTTATGTTTTACATCACTTTAAAAGTTTTTAGTTATTATAATTTATAATTATAATTATTAAAATTTTTTGTTCGCAGATGATTGCTTATTTGACTCTTGCCAAGTAAACTTTTCCTTCTGTTAACCACCTTCTTCGATGTTTCTTTACAACTAAACTCTTTATTTCTTACATAATTAGGGGATTCACAAGACGTGTTAACCGTCGTAAAATCTTAAGGTTAACATCTTTTTTAATTAAAATGGTTTTAGGGGATTTCTAACTAAACCGAAATTCTTTTAAACTGATAAAGAATATATAATTAGCCAACCCCCCAACCATTTTAACCGCTATTTTACATAAACAAGTGTTAAGCTTAAGATTCTACGACGGTTAACACGTCTTGTGAATCCCCTAAATATATATGTAATAAATATTAACGTTAGCTTACTTAATATATGTATGTAACTGTAAAACAATGCAGAGAGTGTTAACTCTCCTGAAGTCTTAACATAATTATGTTATCTTAATGTTAATAAGTAGTGTATGTTAATTGAGTATGTTAATATGTTTATTGAAATATGTATGTAAGTACATATGTATGTTATATATATGTGCTTACATATGTATGAATACATGTATGTACTTAACAATATGACAATATACTTCAGCAAAAGAACTTATTAGTGAGTAATTATAGAGATCCAACCTATTGCTGCGTTTACAAAATACATGTAATATTATATGATACATTATTAGACTATGTGTTCACTCATATTCAGTCGATGCTAGTTTGTTACATTGTTAGTCTGTGTTCACACGTATACTTATTACAATCTTGTGTTCACCTCTTGTACATATTACATGCTTCTTGCTCGACTACCATTATTTTCTGCTTCAGATTCATCACTACCAGCTGTATCATACTCGTCCAATGATGAATCGTTAGGTTCTGGTATTTCTGAATCGTCCACATTACAAACCAGTTCACAACTTTTATTGCTGTTTTCATTCGTACCTGGAGGAGCCATGATATTAATTTCCTGTAGATCACCTGGATCTGGTACAGTCGCCCTGATATTTTCATCAAACAAAGCTTCACTGGCGTTAAATACACAATATTTAATTTTGGCAATAAACCTCCTATTACGCCTGAGGAAGTTATTAAAGCTATCCCTGATAATATATGAGCGATCGTTTACATTTCCTACCACAGTTCCGTAATTCCATTCCCTCCCGCTTTTCTTAAAAATAACGAGATCACCCAAGCTCAATACCGGTAAGGATTTTGCGTTTCTATTACAATAAAATCTTTGTTTCTCTCTCTTGTTGATCTGACCTTCAGACAATATGTGACCCATGAATTTAATTTGTGATTTTTTATACTGAATTTTTTCAGGATTAAACTTAATTCCATTTTTCCTAGCGCGGTCCAGCACCTTAGCTAAAATTTCGTCATGTCCAGCCTCGTTATGCGCGTCTATACACACACCATCAAAGTAAACCATTAGGTACATCTGGTATGTCCCCAAATATTTGCACCATTTTACATTGAAACATTTCAGGCACACTATTTATACCGAAGGGAGTGCGGTTAAATTTGTATTCCAAATGGAGTCATAAACGTCGTCAAATCTGCGCTTACTCTATCTAGTGTCATGTGCTAAAATCCACTGCACAGATCTAAGACCTAAAAAACCCGTTTGTTTTCTAGCCTAGATGTGAAGTCATCAATAGTAGGAATTAGAAAATGTTCTCGTTGTATGCGTCTGTTCAAAGGTTTAGGGTCTAAGCAAATCCTTAGTTTTCCATTTGGTTTCTCTACTATTTGCAAATTGTTTACCCATTCCGTTGGGTAATTTGCTGGTGAAATAATTTGCTCCCGTACCATGTTCTCGAGTTCACCTTTTAGTTTTTCCATTATACCCAAAGGAAACCTTTTTTTATAATGCAGTGATGGCTGAGAGTTTTCCTTTAATATTATCGTAAATGTTCCCGGAAATTTTCCAATTCCCCCAAAAATATCTCAATTATTCTCCACAAACTGTTCATATAACAGCAAGTGACTTCCACCTACGTCTAACCGTTTTATTAATTGAAACTCTAGACATGATTCTAACCCTAAAAGTGGCTCATGGTGATTTTCTACTACGAAGAAAAGAGGATGATGTATGTATTTCCGAACTAAATCATAACATTTGAGTTTTATAATACCAAATATTTTGACTTTTATCTATTATAGTCGAAAATTGGAACGTTTTCGAATCCTTGCTTGCTTGTTCAATTAAATTTTTAATTTATTAATATATTTTATTGGAATACAGTTCACGTCCGACCCGGTATCGAGCTTAAATGATATTAACTTATTTCCTATTTGGTACTTCTTAGTAAACTGTGGTTTATTTCCCTCGCTATTTACTCTACAAATATATTTATGATTGCTTATATTATATGCATACCCCTCAACAATGTCGTAAAGTTTACCTTCGTCGTCCCAGTATGTCGAATAGACTTTATGATAAGGTTTCTTGTCGCTTTCCGCTTTATGATTTCCATCGTTATCCGTTGGCTTCCGTTTAGACTTGCAGTATTGTTGAAAATGACCGCGTTTTCCACATTTTCGGCAACTGACAGCATTTGCTTCGCATATCCTCAAGTGTGTTGGAGTAAATATGTCAACACAGTTATAGCAACGCCGATTGTCGTGGACGATTGGTTTGGTCGAGTGATTCTGCACGATTCTGTTCTCTTGTAGTTGACCCACGGTTTTGTTAAGCAGTTCCTTATTTTCGTTAGTTGCTTCAAACGCTTGGCAAATATCCACAATGCCTTGAAGCGATTCATTCTTAGCGTCGAGTAGTTTAAGCTGTAGTTTTTTATCATACACGCCTATTATAATCCTGTCTTTCAGCATTTTTTCATCATATGACGTACCGCAAGTGCAGTTGAAACTACAAAACTGAATTTGATTACGCAATTCAGTTTCGAAAGTCGGCTTTTCTTTCTGCACAATGTTATTGAAGTGGAATGACTCCATGGTCGCATTTTTTTGAGGCGTGCAGTAATTTTCAAACGCCTGTTACCATGTAATAGTGGAGTGCAGGTTAATAATAAATTAGTCCGATTGAATGAAAATATCTGTATTTATTGCGATTACAATTTTTGTCGCACGTGGTATGCACTTCAGCAAAAGAACTTATTAGTATGTAATTATAGAGATCCAACCTATTGCTGCGTTTACAAAATACATGTAATATTCTATGTTACATTATATTGCTGCGTTTACAAAATACATGTAATATTATATGGCACATTATTATACTATGTGTTCACTCATATTCATTGGATGCTAATCTGTTGCATTGTTAGTCTGTGTTCACACGTATACTTATTACAATCTTGTTTTCACCTCTTGTACATATTACATAGGCACTGTGGAAAAATGGGCCGACTCGCGACGAATATCCACAAACACGTAAAACACCTCCGAACACCTCGAAATGAAAACAACGAATATGAGGCTAGGAGTGCTGAATATTATTTGTCGGAATTCCTGCTTATCAGACAATATATTTGTTCTGTTGTAAGTTAACTCTGACAAATTGACTTTTCGCCACCTAAATCATAGAAGTCGACCTATGCGCGTCGACGTGTCAGAAAAATTACTGGGGCATTTGCCCCTGCGTGACTCTCATCTGTCACCCCATTTTTTCGAGTAGGCATTAACGTCTCCCTTAATTAGGACGTTTTCATAGTTTACAAGCATATTAAAAAGATTGGTACTAACTGCTATAAAAGTATCTAAAGCAATGGATGGTTCACAGCACACAAAGCAAACGCACCAGATTCATGGTAATATTTTTCGTTTAGACACATATAACTTTAAATTACTATATTTGCATTTGTCTTTAAAGAGTGGACGTTGTATTTCAAGATTTTCTTCTTGATAATCTAATCCTTCCTTTCCTTCGCAAAGTTCCTTATTATTTACACTAAAAACTGATGCTTTAGTCTGTCATTAAGATGAACAAAGCCGCTAACCCCTGCTGGGAAATTTAATTTCCTGAAAGCGTCCCTGGAAAATTTCGTCATCTCCGTTGTTATCTTTTCAATTTCAGACACAACATGTAAGTTCGCTTGACTGAAAGCCACTACGTACGTTTGTGCTCCGTTTTAAAATATTCTTTCTCTTGCTGAAACTTGGCAACTTTTACGATTCGTTACTGCCCTTCGTCTATTGTTTTTGAGAGCTTTTTTAAAGGTAGCTGTAGTTAAAATTTTATTTACCTCACTTTGGTTATTTCCTAGTTGAATACGTTCTTTTCCAAGCGTGGGGAATTATTGTCACTCAAAACTTCCAACCTATTTGTTTACATATAATTTTGATCAAAAATACCTAATAAATTACTTTTATTCTCCTTGAAGTATTTTATTAATTCTCGGGTGTGTTTCTTCGTCCAAAACTTCTTTATACCATGATTCCGCATTGTTTGAAAAAGTTCAACACAGTTTCTTTGCATTGAATAAAAGTTGTCAAAAATTATAGCTCAATTCTGTATCACAAAAATTTGTTTAGTGACAAATTTAAACTTTTTCCGTAATAAAAACGGTGACAGGAATTTGTCACTTTTATAGAATAGAGCCGTTAATCTTCCTGAAGATTTAAAAGCTGCATACAGTGTTTTCTTAGCACTCCTCGCGAAAATATATGGCCGATTTTCTTGGAGCCTTCTGCTGGATGGAACTGGATCCATTGAATTTAAATGTTTTCTTTGCAAAATAAAACAATCCTTGATTATTTTCTCTCTGATGCATGGCGGGCCGGTAATTTAATTAATTTAAACAATTTGCACGCAAAGCTTTAAATATTTTATATACGATTTCAGTTCTTGTAATTGGAATGTTACATAATTGCTAGCAAAGTATCGAAACTACCTACTGCAATCGACTACTTTTCACCCTTCTAAAGTGTAAATTTACACAAAATTTGTTTCCAAAAATTTCTTTGATTGTGGCAATACCCTGTATGTTCTAGTTTCTGATTTTAGAACACAAATTCCATTTTTTTTTATTTTGAACCAACTTTGCTTGCGATGTGTCAAAAGGAACACATGCCTTTATGGTTCGGTGGGTAGCACAGTGCTTCGCTCACTGTACTTCTTTGCTACCATTGTCCCTGTCCCTGACACTATACGCTAAATTGTCTTTAACCTCGGATTTTTTCCCAACTTACCACTGCCAGATTGTTAAATAAATTAGGAAAAAAATTAATGGTTAAAAGAAAATTAAGGGCTTTTTTCAATTGTCTGCTCAACTGGAAGTGTATCGATCTGAATTGATTCTGACTCATGAAGCAATAATACAAGGTGTTGTACGTTGTGACAGCGCCAACTTATACGCCCTTAGCTCAATGTTCTATTTTAGAAGTACGCGAGAATCGGGGAATAAATGAAGCCCATTTAGGAAATAGTAGTAGACTTCTTACTTTTTTGTTACCTTATGGAATATATACTACAACAAAAAATGAAAGAATTTGGATGCAATGTCTTGAATAATTTAATCTTTTGCACTAATTTTGACTTACCCGATTAAACTAATTATTCAACGATTTATTAAGAGAGACGATTTTTATGTTAAAGTTGGATTTGCGTTAGGACCATTTTTTATATTTAAACTACTTTTAGAAAATCATAAAGCACAATACATACTAGCCGAACCTTAAATACATATATATTTTTTTTAAGCTTTTATTTACTTTCACCTATGTAATAAAATCTTGAAATCCATTTTAATCAACTTCCCGATCAGATAGAGATTTGAAACTGCAAACTTAGCTCAGAACCCGATGACAATGCAATATGAAAGTTGAACTAATTCGCTAGATGGCGCAGGTGTCGAGATATTTGAAAAACCCGTATTTTTGCTTCTTAGTTTTTTAACAACTAATGCATGCATGTTAAAAAAAAATATTTACTAACAGGTAATTCATACATCTGTTCCTTTTCATGGAATGAAGTGTTTGAGTTCTGGTATCCCCTGAGTGGTACAGCAGTGTGAAAAAAAATATATATATAGTAAAATATTGTAGAATTTGTATCTTTCGAAAAGACCAATACATGGGAGGTCAGCGTGGCTATTGTCCGATGTAATTATAGTAATTTTGCTGCAGTAGTTACTTAAATATCGCGGTTTTCGTATTTTCCAAAAATACTGCACAGTTTTAATCCGATTTCATACATTTTCATCAGCCATCTAGCCTGGACAAACAGTAAAAAGTGTACCAAATGTTATTGCGAAACGTCATTTAGTTTCCGAGAAAACGAGTTTTGAATGTTGATCCATACTGTGCAGCGCTCTGGTGGATGAAGGACACACACACAGCACAGCAAAACAACGATCAGCGAATCCACGTATACAGCGAAAACTTTAACTAGTACGGCTTCAATCCGCTAAGGAATAAAACCTCTTAGTTTAAGAAATATTCATATATATATTCCACTTGTACTTACAACGGAAAAGTGTATTCGGTGCAGAACCACAAAATCCAACTTGAAATCAGCACGGAAAAGCAGCTCGGAAAACACAAATTGTCTGTGAAATTCACATACACACATTTGTGTAATTTTTGTATCTCATTTGGTTCCCGAGATATAGACCCATATGTGGACTTGGAAAACATAAAAAGTACACTCGCTGATAAACGGAAAGAAGATATTTGATTATTGGTATTAAACGATTGTTTTTATAAAATATTATTTCAGATATATTTCTATTTTTTAGATAGATTACCCTTAAAAAAAATATATGTTAAAAAAAAAAAATTTACTGAACTTATGCATTGTAGTAGGTGCCATAAGAAAAGTATATAAAAACACGCTAATAAAAAAAACGTTCAAGAGTATACCAAATTGAGCTTTGAAAAAAGCTTATCGTTTTCTAAAAATTATTGACTAAAAATAGTATATATTTTACATATTAAAAATACATTTATCAAAATGCTTCATTTATTTGCTGTTTCAAACGCTTCACAATCTGGAATCAATTCACTTATTTTCAACAGGCCTAGAGCATCTTCGTCAAGTTCTTTGGTAATTCTTGCGTATGGCTTACGAATGCTTGTTATGTACAATAATGTACGGAAGATATCTTCGTTTAACGCCAATCTTGAGTGTTTTCTTGCGTGATGTAGCCTAAATTTCTTGTAGTCTTTGTTGTGGAACTCTTGTGCGTCTTCTGAAAGTTGTCCCATTGGTAATACAGCAAAATGTTTTATAACACTCTCTCCATGGATCAATAGCTTGTGCACCGAGGATGGCATATAATACCAGTTGTATTTGTTGACATATATTCTTGCTCTTTCCATTGCATAAACGCCAAACTTTTCAGCATCAGTCATAACACCCGAAGATAAAGTTTGTAGAATGATATACAGTCTGTGTATCAGCACCTCATCAACTCCAGTTATTTCAGCAGAACAAGTGGTGTTCGAAAAAAATCTTCTTGCTGTATTTTCATCCTTGGAGTTGCCACTTACTTGCCGTGGCTTATCTATGATTAATCCCAGCTTTTCTCGAAAAAGTCTTTGCACCGCAGTTTTCTTTTCTTCTTTTGCCCTTTTGTGTACTTCATTTGTTGCAGACCATTTTTTTAAAGAAAGTTTATATGATATTTGCATAACCATCTCCATGCATCTAATCCAGGCATGTAATGTTGGTAATCCATAACGGAAACAGCTTTCGTCTTCAGTTCTGACCGCGACTTTCTCTAAATCGTTCATTAGGCGCGGAGCAGCACCACATATAGTACCTGGGTAACTTTTCCATCGACCATTGTAAGGAAAAGTTCATACTTGTCCTGTAGTTCTACACCATCTGTGCAAATCAAAAACGGATGTAATTCATCAATTGGGGACTGTATGTTATCCACAACAGACTTTGTTTTCATTGGGGTTTCCTTTGAAAACTCTATTGAAATTGGTCTACAAAATCTTACTGATGAAGACGCGGTATTTTGCCAGATAATAGAACCAGATGCTTCATCAATTAATTTCAAAGGAACACAAGAAGCAATGAACAGATTTGAGTCTGAAATCAAATCAGACTCCTCTGGAAGTTGGAAGTCTGCCACATCCCCACTTGCTATATAAAACCAAGTTTATTAGTCCTGATGTATTCACGGAGTTAATCAATAAAATTCTCGTAGCTGTGTGGTCCATTAAATGTTGCAAAGATGTTATTTTTTCAGAAGAGTTGGTTATTTCCATCGATGAATCAGGTGGGCAGCATATTTGTTTACATCTCGGTATTTTGTAATATGACGGCAGCAGAAAACATTTCCTTTTATTCGTTAGGTTCCTCAGGTACAAATACTGCGCTTTGGTAAGATCTAAATCGACATAAGCGCTTAAAGCTTCTTCGTCTGATAATATTTCAGCATAACATGACTCAAACGATTCTAAGACAGTTTTCTTCTTTTCGGTATCTGCCGTCCTTATAGCTTCCACAATATTAGCTTCAACTCTTTCACCCATAGATCGCAGTCCTTGCAAATATGCTTCATATATGTGCTCAAATCCGTATTCTCTCAAAAGTGTAGTGTTTTTGCGCCTTTTACTTGGTTCTGAAGAAATTTCATAGGAGGTATACGGTCTTCCTCGCTTTACAGAAGATGTCGAAGCCGTAGAGAAAGCTTCATCGTCTTCAGTCATGGAAACCGGAAAATTCACCGAATGCTCTCCATAAAGCCAATCGCTATTTTCTTTAAGAAATCGATCCTTTCTGCGTTGAGCCTTAATCCAACGCGTATTGCATTGCCATAATAACTTTTTTTTAAATCGTGTATTACAAATTCTGCGTTGACTTCCGAAACTTGATATTTTTCCCTTAAAAATGTGGATAAGGCCGACTCATTTCTTCCGTTCTCTATATAAAAAAGCAATAGCGGACGTTTTGGAAACTTTAAAGAACTCATTGCTTCAAATTTATTGCTTCCCGAAAACAAGCTTCCCGAAAACAAGCTTCTTTGTTCTAAATATCTAGTTCCGAACTTTTTGAGAAAACGCAGTAAACTGCCCGTATCAGCATGCAGATGTTTCTTAACCATTGTGAATTGTAGGTATCAAAACTAATTTTCCACAGTTCCAGTACCTAGCAGGTAATCGGACATATTGGTAACATCTGCATTAGGGTGCCCATCGAAAATGCTTTTTTTTTTTGGAAATTTCAAGACCCTACCGCCCAATTTTGTTCCTTTCTATGAGAAATATTATTGCCTATTTTTGTAGATTTTTTGAAGGTCGTTTAGAGGTCGCGACCTGTCAATTTAGGTCAGAAAATGGGATTTTGTAGTTTTATAAGTTTTTGAATAACTATTTTTGAATCGATTTCAAAGCACGAATTTGATTTGAGAAGAGGATATATAGGCCCTCAAAATGGTATATAAAGATTTATTATCGGACTTGGCTTGTTGGTATTTTTTTATCGAGTAAACAAAAAAAAAACCATATTTCTCGTAATTTTTTTTGAATTTTGACCATCGATAACTTTCACAATTTCAAAACAGGTGGTACTATCTAAAAGTACATTTATCTACAAACAAACTGATAGCCAATTTATTGAAATCGCGTAAAAATTGTCGAAGTTAGGCCACTTTTCTTAAATACGGCCGTGAATTTATATGTGTGTATGTACCGCAATTATAGATTTTTTTTAGCAGTGTGGCTAAGGAATTCATCAATATTTATTCAAAATTGATATATACAATCCCTCTTAAGCAAAAAGTTGGGTTTTCCTTAGCTTAACTTAATAGGGGAAACTCCATATTTTGTGCTGTACGTTAACTTTTTCTGCGAAGGCACAAATTTGGAATACGTATCGATAACTCAAGTGCTGCCACAGTTTTTTCCCTTCAAAAGCACATTTAAAAGTCTGCCTAATTTTGTGTATTCACAGGTGATAAAAGTACGCAACTGGCCTTGTATGTTAACTTTTTCTGACAGGTGTATGTCCTTTCACCGCCGAGAATGTAAATATTTCCGTTTTTGTTTATTGGCCTTTGAATTATAAACTATGATCACTTTTATTTGTTAAGCTGGAGGCCCAGAAAGTACATAAAACTCCAGTTTTAGTTTATTAATTTTTATTGCCGATATCTCGACCTTAATCTGATGTCATCCTCAGGACTTTACAGTCACACACATAGACACATAGGGCTGGTTTCTCCAACTCAACTTAACTTAGTTAAGCCAATTTTCTTGACTAAGTCAAGAATAAGCTGTGTAAAACGTAGGCTAACTTTTGACTTAAGTCCAAAAAGTGGCTAAACTAAGTTAAGTTGAGTTGGAGAAACCAGCCCATAGACTTATTATCAACATGTAATTTATTGCAAAACATAAGCTAAACACAACTCACACTCTCACTTCCTTATCAAAGCTTCTATGTCCTAGCACCACTGGGACAAAGTGATCACTGCTTCAATACAAATATATTCACATACATGTATTAATTTTGTGGTCTCATTAAGCAACTTATTTACATAATTATTCCACTTATATATACTAATTATCCGGTTCCTTATCAAAGCTTCTTGTCCTAGCACCAATCATCTTTATCTTAATCTTTATCTTAAATTTTACGTGTTCATCTCGGCGAGATGTTTTATATCTTAAAATTTAAATTTAATCAAGTTAAACGAATCACTATAATATGCGCCCAAAGGAACGGCATGTCCGGCGTCAGTTGTATTTATATTTGCACAGTTCGTATCTGTTGCTATATCAATACAGAATATATCTGGAATTTCAACTGCACCGGTACTTTTACGACGCCATAAAATCGGCAGACGCTATAATACGACACTTCCTGGTATATTCTTTTCTATCGGTCAAGGCGTTTTGTAGGTTGGATATACTTACAGAGTCAGTATTCACGTCGGCATGTGACTTAATGCTATAACCAAAGACCCAGAATAATAATTACTAATTATAATTATTTCTTGGTGGAGTTTTAACAAATGTGCAATAAATTTTGGTATGAAATGGAAGCAGGAAATAATATTACTCATATGCCGTATCGTACACGGACCTACTCATACTTACTCCTACATGGCGTATGAGTAACATTTTCCATGTTAAGCTTTACCCAGAATTGCAGCGGACGACGGTAAAGCGGTCGACGGTTAATTGCTGCGGCAGCGTTTTTACCGCCGGCGTTTTTTGGTTGATTTAAATTTATTTATATTTTTACCGCCCAGCGGGGACGGCGCATTGTTGATTGAGTGATGATTGTAGCAATTTTTATTATTTTCACGAGTTTGCCAACGTTTTCATCCATTTTGATTGCCAGAAAATCTACACGCACGCACGCGCCGAAAAAATTTTAAATTTTATGAATAATTTTTCAAATCAAAATGACAACTGGCGGAATCCGTCGTGCGACGCAATTGTGTTTACTCTGACGGATTTCACTGCAGCTACTGTCCAGCTGTTCACTTATCGCCGACCGCTTTACCGTCGCACTAAAGGGTATTTGAGCCAAAAAACCGGGCGAAATTATTTAGGGGCCTATATTATCTCAAAATATAATAAAAAACAATATCGAATCAATATTTTGGATTTATTAATAAAAAATACATTAAAAAAACCAGAAAAAATTTGTTTAGTAAAAATTTTAGAAAATTTGATTTTATTCGGAGTCAGTGCCATCCGATTCGCTGTTGCCATCCGATTCGCTGTTAACATCCGAATCCTCTTCATCATCATGAATATCTTTAACTGTATTGTCGTGCGACCTATTAAGTTCGGTGTTGCAGCAATCAAAATGGTTTTTGCTTCGGCGGAAAATGGTAAGATTTTCTTTTTATTCTTTGGCCGACTCGAGCTGAGAGAGGATCGGATATTAAAAGTAATCTATTTAAAGTGTCTTTGTTGCACTCAGTACTCGAAAATTTGCTTGCAAAGGCTTCCTGATATTTGCGAATATGCTTATTTCGCGCCCCAGCGGCTTCCTCAGACATTTGTAGTTTAGGTTTTACGTGGGAACCTACCGCAATTTATTGCAGTCTAAGCTCCACGGAGCCCCTAAAGCTCAACGGATCAATTCAATGCGAAGATCAGCGCCCCGAAATGCAAGCATCTCGGTACCAATTGGCAGTGCGGAATGGACACACTAACCACCTTGGTAGGGTTCGAGGCCTATCTAAACCTCTGCCGTGCTAGGGGTCCGGCACCCGGTTGCAATGGAACTCCACATCGAGCCAACACGATACTCCCCGTAGGGCCAAGCCGCACGAGCAAGCTCCAAGGGCAACTGCTCCCCCTGGTACCAGAATTAAGTCTCCGGTTAGACCTCGTGGCCGAAGCCACTACCAGTTGAGTTACCATACTACTCTGGACAGGTGGCCATCCCACCACACATTTCTACTCATCTCGTTTTCGCCGTTTGAAAACTTCCCGCGCGAAAACCACCAAGTTTGTCACCGTGAAATGTGTGGAGAGGGTACTACCGAAGTCGTAGCGTCCATCCGTCCATTTTACCCCCATGCTGTAAAGATTCCTCACGTCGGAGTATCTTGGGCATTCACAAAGCACGTGCTCGACATCCTCAAGCTCCGCTCCACACTCACACCCCTCAGAGTCATGGAGGTTCCTCTTACGCAAATAAGCATTAAGAGGGCCGTGCCCCGTTAGTAGCAATGCCTGAAGTCCGGATTTTCTCCCATAAACCCTACACTCGGAATGAACCGGTATGTGACACGACCGTTGAGGCTACTGTCCTAACGGTCCTGCCACATACCATGGATTCTGTCATCCAGCAACCGTTTACGTTCAAGGTATCCCCTCTCCAGGTCCCTGTCCGATATCCAACCCGTCAAGTTCGGTAGTCCGATTCCCCTTCTTAACCTGAATGTCATAGCTCGCGCAATGACCACCAGGTCAAGAGGGGGCTCCCCCATCAGCACCTACAATGCCTCTCTCGAAACAGTGCGACACACCGATAGACAAGCCAACAATACCCTCTGACAAGACAGAACCTTCCGGCGACCCACAGCCAACATACCTGTCTCGAACCAAATAGCGGTACCGAACGCGGCACAAGCCACAGACAGGCCCCAATAGATGGTATGGCCCAGGCCCCAGTCACTTCTCAAAACCCGAAGCACCTGCCCTACCACACCAACAAGGCGCTCCTTAAGGCGCACTAGATGGGGGGTAAACACCATACGCTCACCCATGGTCAGCCCCAAGTACCTGACTTGCGTCACATACTTAACGCTGACCCCATTCACACGCACCAGTGGCGTACGTCCCAACGACAACTTGCCCTTGAGCAGCATTGCCACCGTCTTGCCCAGCGATATATCCACTCCCTCATGCAGTCCCCAACCACTAACTTCATTAAGCAGCTGTTCACCCTTCCTTTCCACCTACGCTCTGGAATAACCCTCCGCCAAGACAAGAAGGTCATCGGCGTAAGCACTATAACCACAAAGCTGCTCGAGCTGCCAAAGCAAGGAATCCATCAAAAGGTTCCATATAAATGGACCGCAGATGGACCCCTGCGGGCAGCCACGAGCAACCTGTACCTCAACGGCCCCCGCCACAGCAACCATAACAGCTTTTCGCTCATCGAAATAGCTCCTCCAAAGGGTCTTATCAGCACACCCAAGTTGGTCCAAGCGCTCAATGACTCTGTCCCAACGTAAGTAGTCAAACGCCTCTTTAAAGTCAACAAATATGTCAAGGACATATTTGCTGACGCTCCCCCGTACTACACTCTGAACATTTAACCACGCATCCTCTATACTACGTCCTTTCCTGAAGCCATACTGTCTATCCGACATGCTACCCCGCGTTAACTCCTGAAGCCGCTCAACCATGATCAGTTCCAGCACTGGAAGGAGGCTGATGCCCCGATTAGATGCAGGATTACTCCTGATTTTATCAAGTGGCTTCAGGAGGGGAACAACCCTGGCAATTTTCCACTCACGTGGAAAATATCCCTCCCAAATACATTTATCATAGATAGCCTCCAAATATTCCGGAATGAACTTCCACAAGCATTTGCACATCTCCGTTCAAACCGTCAATACCCGGTGACTTTCTAGACCTAACCAGACCAAACGGTTAACCCAATGCACCTCCGCTCTGGGAAAGAACGTTCCTAACAAAACCCCTGCGCACTGCCCCATGTTGATAACGTAGAGTCGCCAACGCGAAGAGTGGTGATTTCTGCCCCACGACGACCCCGACAGATCTTGTAGACCTGCCCGCAATGGTCATCCCTATTCTCCCCGACAAATCTCCGCCAGTCCTCCTCCTTCGTCTTGACCAGCAGTTTTTTGTTCTCCCGCATCCCACACCTAAACTGAAGCTTAAGTTATGTATGCGGTATGTCTAGCCCTTTGGACTAAACGCCTCAAACGACGGACAGACTTCCTCTTGTCATTGAGCGCTCTAGACCATCACTTCACCCGCCTAAGGTTAGTCGGCTCCCACCTCCGAAGCACTCGGTCATTGACCCCCCAAACGATTTTGTTAAGACGAGCAATTTGCTCGTCCGAGGTCACCTCCGCAAAATCGTTCAGAGGTATCTCTTGCATCGTCGCCCTGGCGAGGAGGCCATATTGGTCCCAATCCACACCACTAGTGCACCACCTTCTTGTCTGGCATCCAGACGCCCTATTTGGAGGTGTATGGGGCGAGATCACAATCTCAATAAAATTGTGGTCCCTAGTACCCCATTCACCCCGAATGCTCCAACCAAAATCAAGAACCCTAGTACCCGCCACGTTCGTTATTGTCACGTCGATGTCACTAACACCCCTAGGTCCATCAAACGTGTACCATTGACTCGGGACATTGAGAATGTCCACACCGTTAGTCATCACCCACTCACCTAATACTTCACCCTGCTGCCACATCGGGGAAGAAGCATTCGCGTCTAAGCCAATGACCGACGGCGTGCTACTCGCAAGTAGTAGCAGCGAGTCAAGGTAAACGAGATACGGCTCCATTAACCTCCCAAAACTCCCCTCCACACCCCACTCCGACTCATCCACCAGCACGCACTCGTACTGCGGATTAGCCACCACGACTGCAGCATTGGCCCTACGGTCAGCAAAGACCCTAAAGCCCCCAGGAAGACCCCGTACCACACCGTCTGTGGCATAGGGATCCTGAAGCAATACAATGCCGCAGCACATCTCCAGCATTAACGCACCCACGTCGGACATGACGGCGTAGGCACCCTGGCAGTTTATTTGCAGGGGTCTATCCATCAATGTTTTGCAAGCGCCCGGGCAACAATTGCACCATAGATGGGACAATCAGCCGACATCATAAGATGCCCGGCCGCCCTTCCCCTAAAGTGGCAGTTACGACAATGCGGAGCATTACCGCACTTTGCCACATGGTGCCCCTCCCGCCCACAACGCCGGCAAACATCGGATGTAGCCTTGCACTCGGCCACCCTATGGTCGAACCCATAGCACTTGAAGCAGCCAGGTGTTAGGATCTCTGACCGTACCCGGAAGGAAAACCACTTAATGTAGCAATGGCCGGCCATCAAGAGGGCGGACAATAAATCATCCGAACCCCTCAAGACAACGTTAGTTGCCCCACCAGGAGCCACCTTCCAGGGACGGCTGACCATCCTAACATCCACCTTAAGGCATCGCGGTTTGATCCCCAGAAGATTTAAACGATAGAGATCCTCCATGAATTCATCAGGGGAGATCTCCGTCGGAACCCTCTGGACAACATACCTGGGCCCCTCCTTCTTAAGGTCACTAACGTTCAACCCCACCTCTGAGAAACGAGAATTCCTCAGGACCTTCTCCTTCTCAACTACAGAGGGCACGCACAAAATCGCACCCCTCTCACCCTTAAGAGCCTTGATCTCAAAAACTCACCCCTAAATTAGAGGCCACCTAATCCACCACCTTCTTCAGAACATCCTTCGAGCACTCAGAAGTCTTGCTCTGCACCACCATGGACCACGTCTCCGTCAGCTTAGTCACCAATGCTGCAGGCACCACAGGCGCCAGCAACGGCGGAAAACCAGCCGGCGGAGGCACAAACCCACGCGGGGCAGACCCGCCCTTCCGAGCCCCAAGCAAATCAACCTGACCCCTCAGATAACAGTTCTCCTTTATGAGCCTCAATAACAGAAGCTCATAGTCCGTTGGAAGCTTCATCAGCTTCTCCCTGGCCTTCGGGCCTAAACCCTCAGCCTTGCCCACAATATGAAAGAGCCTAACCTATATGAGCGTAAACACCCGCACAATGCCCAGCCAAAGGCCAGCAACTACTTACCAACCGCCAACACAGCAGCACCAGAACTGGCAAGCAGCGGTCCAGCACACACAGAACCGCAGAACACAGAACAACGCACCAATACCGCAAAAAGCCTACACCCACGGTGATTTCTAGGCAATTATCCGTATAAAACAGAAAATCCCCAAAAAATCCACCGATATCCCGAAAAAATCCAAAAATCCACCGAAAAAATACTTGCAGCGGCAAACAAAATACTGCAACAACTATCACAGCACTAAATCAAATCACGGGACGAAACGACTTAACGACGATTCGACGATAACAACCAAAATTCGCACACAAAAAATTCACCATTCCTTCTCTGAAAGACTTTTGTAATTTCTCTTTTGTTTCTTTAACAATCTTTTTCTCTTCCGGTGTACGGGCTTGCCACTTCTTGATGGGTTGTTTATATGCTACATGCAGCAGTGTCTCAAAAGAGCCTATTCTGGCATGGAGTACTGAGAGCCCAAACTTTATGGCTTCTTTTTTAACGGCACCTTTCTCTAGTTTGTTAAAATCCTTTGATGTCTGGCCACATATATAACATCGCATAGTTGATGCAGTGTCCGTTGCGGAGTTGCAGACCTTTCCGTCTACCATTGTCAGTAAAATATTGTGACTGATTTTCACTAATATTTCACTGTATACAGTTTCCTTCTGATTTTTAGCTTGATTTTCGATGTATTATAAAAGAAAAAATTTAAGAAAAAAATATATTTTTTGAAAAATTTTGCCTTTGACTAAAGAAAAATGAAAAAGGTTGGGGTGGGTCGGGGGGAGATTTTATTTTTCATTCAGATAGGCAAAGGTTCAAACTTTATTACCACATTTTAAATGTAAGGCGACAAAGCCCGACACATAAACAAAAACATTATTGATACAACCATGATACAAAATTTATAATTTTTATATGAAATCTCAATTTGTAAACGCTAGTCAATAGCACTTTCAATCTTGATAATTCATCAAGAAAAGAGCTTTTGATTTCTGTGCTAGAATTTCAATTCTTGATAAATAATAAAAAATTTACAAATTATAAAATTTTTTTATTTATCAAGTGCACAGAATCGGCCTGTACATATTTATTGATTTTTTGGTCTAAATAAGCAACTTATATTTAAATATTTAATTATTCCACTCATATGTATAACTTATCTTTAGTTGGATTCCTTTAGATGTCGTTATTGGTCAGCTAGGTCTCCTATTGATGTCCTAGGATTATCCGTTGGTTACTCCTCAGGAATAAAACAATGCTTTGTTATTAGTAATTAACTTGAATTTTGGCCCTAATATATGAATATACGCGCCACTTTTTCAACGCTTGGACTATGGCGAGTACCTCATAGGAGTGATACTTCTGTTCGGCTGGTGATGTTTTGCGGCTCATGAATTGGACCGGATGGAGTAGCTGGTCTTCGGAGTTCTTTTCGTTTATCTTAACTTCGCCTTCTTCTCGTTGATTTCGTCTTCACCTTCTCTCTGCTGTGCTTTCGTTTCAACTCCTCTAACTGTTATACGGTCTGCTGTCGCCGGTGAAGTATGCAATTTTTCTCTGCTTATTCCAACTTGTGTGTAGACGTAGACTTTTCTGCTGAAGTGAATTTTCAGCTCGAAATGGTGATGTACCCGTCGTCGCTGAACTATACGACTGAGTTCTGCTTGTGAAAACTTGTATGATGACATATACGTGCGCGTCGTCGTTGAAGTTGAACTGCGCTCTTCTCGTGGTCACTGGTTTGCTGGCGTCGCTGTGGTGATTGCTCTGCTTATAACTGCACTTGCATACCTCCTTTGGGTCGATGCATGTGTATACACATATATCTTGATGTATATATTAGGGACATATGTAACGGGGAAAATGCGGTGATAAATTTGTAGCCCCTTTGGTCGCAAATTTGTGTTGTTCTTGGCGCAACAAGCGCATATCTAATCTTTGCTCCGGTTTGCTCAAATTTACGTATTCCGGAACGAGCCCCCGAATGTAGTTCCGCTCTTTATTGATTAAATTTATTTAAATGTACTTATAACATAAATTACAACATCAACCTTATTGCAATAAAGCCGGTATTAGATGTGCTTTGGCTGGTGGCAAAGTTTGAACTGAACGTTAATCGCTCATCAGTTTGGTTATCTAGTTCGTTCTCTGTCATACACTCGTTTGTTCTCTCTTCTTGTAAATTATCACGTCCGTCTTTTGTCGTTGTAGAGTTGCATTTCCTTACGACGTTGGTCAGCTAGGCCTCCTCTTGATGTCCTTGGATTATCCGTTGGTTACTCCTCAGAAATAAAACAATACTTTGTTATTAGTAACTTTATACACGAAGCACTTCTGTGCCGTTTTGCTACCACTCCAATCGAGGGTGAGAATTAATCCAAAACATACTGACTATTTTAATTATTAAATAAGCTAAATAAGCTGGTGATCGCCGCCATTGGCATCGTTGTTATTGTTGCCATAGCTGATATTTTTATTATTTGTGCGCGCATTTGCTGGCTAAGCATTTTGTTGGTTAACTTGATGATTTTATGCAGAAATTCAGTTCAGCCATTAGCGGTTGTCCGAATTCTGTTATTGTCAACATTTCACGAGAATGTTTACTTGACAATAGTTTACTGAAAATATCTCACTTACTTACACTTAACTTACACATAAATATGTATGCGTATTGATTTTGTAGTCGCAACTTATTTACATAATTATTCCACTTATATATAAAAATAAAGATAGTGATAAAGATAAAGATATAGATAAAGATTCGGTTCCTTATCAAAGCTTCTATGTCCTAGCACCACTGAGAATTTAAATATTTCGTTGTTAAAGTTATTGTTTTACGTGTCCATCCAGTAATCGATTTCCCCAAGTCGGCAGATCCACTCAGTTAACTCAGTTTTGATTATTAAATATGACATCGCAAATCAGCGACTTAAGAGGAACTGACTTGAACAACAAATCAGTGACTTAGAGGTACCCTCAGCAAAAGCACAGTGACTGCGACGTGGAATATTTCGTACACATATAGGAGTCACATATCTTATTTGTTGCCGAGGTCGGAGTAGGTGCGTAGCTTTGGTTCACATCAACAAGTAGAGTTGGGAAAGTGCATGTCCCTGTCCAAAGCAGTGGTTGCTGCCAGCTGGCCACAGTTTATTGCTAACCCAGTGGCCGATGACTGAAATGACAATTATTTAATTTAAAGAATTTGCTAACAATAGCTCATATTTTGAATGGTTAATCGAATGATTTCATTGTAAATCTAAGATTAAAATAACCAGTATGTTCTGGGCAACGCACAGTGCTTAGGGCCTACGTAAAGAGTGGGTAACAACTGAGTTCTGGGCGGATTTTGATGATTAATTATACTATATATGAGTAAAATAGAGGTCGCTGGGCTGAAAATTTATTTTTGACAACTGCAATACTTTTTGAATACATGGACTTTAAAGTAGCGACTTCTGGGTTTTGGCACTATAGTTGCAATTAATTGTATTTACATATATATATTAAAAATGTTCAACAAATATGAATGTTTTTTTTTTTGATAGACAATTTTATAATAATCCAGAAAAATTTTCATTTGAGAAAATCAATAAACACAAACGGTAAAATATTGAACCAAGAACAATACGAAGTATATAAAGTACATACATACATATGTATTTATACCCTACAGGCACTTCTTCATATTGTTTCATAAATATGCTGGAAATCAGTTTCTCGGTCAAAAATTATTGTAGTTTTATAATTATAATTAGGGGATTCACATGACGTGTTAATCGTCGTAAAATTTTAAGCTGATTTACCCTAAATGTATTACAACCTATCTAATTTGTTTTTTTTTTATACAAGGATAAAGTTTTGCTTTTAATTTATGGAAGTAAAAGGCTTTGACAATATTTAGGTTTCATAAAGAAATAATACTAACGTTAACGAAACTAGAAAACTACTGAATTACAAATTTCTTTAACCATTTTCACAATTTTCACTTTCAATATCATTTACTACATGAAAATAAATAAAATACATTTTTCTGCTGCAATTCCGATTTTTGCTTTAAAGTGGAAATCTCAGTTTTTCGCTTGTTGATTTCCTTTTTGCAGAAATGCGTTTGTGCAGATCTTCTCTACTTAAGGAAATTTTCTCAGCGTAGGAAGAAAACGAAGGTTGTTCTCAAAGTCGATGCTAGTGAAATCTTTTCCACAAATGGCGATAGTTTTTGGTTTGAATCTTTTGGTCTGCGGCAGAACCGGATCCATTTTTGCCGCAAATAAAGGTTGGATGGGAGGATAAAAAAACTGCAGCTAGATCCCTTTACGTGGACAATGCCACAATTGGCAACCACACACCAAATTTTTTGGTTGGTTAGTTTAGTAAAATCACACCGCAGAAAATTCACTCAAATTTTTATACCCGAGCGCACTTGTGCACAAGGGTATTATAACTTTGTTCACATAACGGTTGTTTGTAACAGGCAAAACGAATCGAGATAGATATAGACAAATGTATACATAAATGATCAGAATGAAAAGAGAAATCGATTAAGCGGTGACTGTCTGTCCGTCCGTCCGTCCGTCCGTCCGTCCGTCCGTCCGTCCGTCCGTCCGTC
>NW_023458557.1:74306673-74313277 GCF_013731165.1 Rhagoletis pomonella
GTCCGTCCGTCCGTCCGTCCGTCCGTCCGTCCGTCCGTCCGTCCGTCTGTGCACACGATAACTCGAGTAAAAATTGAGATATCTTAACGAAACTTGGTACGTGAACTTCTTTTGGGCATGGGACGGATGGTATTGAAAATGGGCGAAATCGGATAATAACCACGCCTACCTCCCATATAACGGTAATTTTAAGAAATACGAAAACTGCGATATTTTAGTAACTACTGAAGATAATTCACTCAAAATTGATACTTACAATGAGTTTCAGACGGAAAACATGAATATTATAAATTTTTGGAAAATGGGCGTAGCCACGCCCACTTATGGTTACATGTGTATATCTTGGCAACCGCTGCACCAATTTCTTTCAAACTTGGCACAGTTGTTGGCCTTAGTACGGCATACTAAATGGCTGAAAATTTAAAAAATCGGACAATAACCACGCCTACCTCCCATATAACGGTAATTTTCAGAAAAACGAAAACTGCGATATTTTAGTAACTACTGAAGATAATTCACTCAAAATTGATATTTGCAATGAGTTTTAGACGAGAAATAAGAACATTACAAAATTTTGGCAAATGGGCGTAGCCACGCCCACTTATGGTTACATGCGTATATCTTGGTAACCGCTGCACCAATTTCTTCCAAACTTGGCACAGTTGTTGGTCCTGGTACAGCATACCAACTGGCCGAAAATTTCTAAAATCGGACAATAACCACGCCCACATTCCATATAACGGTAATTTCGAGGAATACAAAATCTTCGATAAATCAGTAAATATTGAAGCTAATTTATTCAAAATTGATGATTGCAACAATTCTTTACCAAGAAATACGTTTATGACAAAATTTTGGAAAATGGGCTTAGCACCGCCCACTTGTGATCACATATATGTATCTCGCTAACCGTTCTAGCAATTGGTACCAAGCTCGGTATGGTTTTTGTGCTTGCCACGTAAAAGCAAACCGTTGAAAATTGTTGAAATCGGACTAAAATTGAGGCCGCTTTTCATATAACGGTAAATTTCAGATATGCTTGAAATTTCAATATTTCGAAATTTAAGGACGCTAATTTACTTAAAATGTATACACTCCGGCTTATCATGTAGCGGTAGCTTTCGGAAAGGTGGAAAACATATATTTAATACTTGCGCCGGGTATTTAATGTTCGGCTCCGCCCGAACTTAGACTTTCTTACTTGTTATTTGTAAGTTTGTCTCTAAACATTCAAGTACAAATGTCAGCACAAAGGATAAATGCTTGTACGACGTCAACGAATGGGTGGATGCTCTCAAATCGACAAAGGGAGGGTTAGCCGTCCGCGAAAGGCACAAATTTTATTTTCTGCATTGTGCTACTTCGTACTTTTTTAACCCTTTCAGGACTATTGTTTATCTCTATCTTATATCTAAAAAAAAATTGATCGCAAATTGTGATTCATTACCATTATAGCGATGTTAAACAAATTTCCTACAAAATTGTAATTGATGTTTTTTCCTTCAAAAATTCCTTTAAGTCCAAAATGTTCATTATTTTATACAAAAAAATGGAACAAAATAATTTCTGTAATGGTTCGATAATATTGTTTTTTTCTAATGTTTTTTTTTTGATTTCTCACGATATTATCTATTAAAATTTAATCCAGTTAATATTAAATTTAAATATAGTTATCTTTTAAAAAATTATAATTTTAGAAAACATATCATTTTACAAAAAAAAATATTCCCCAAAAAAATATTTATCTTCAAAAATAATATTCTGTTTTTTCGAATGTTTGATAAGTTTTGAGTTTAGTTAAATAACTTTCCTAAAAATGTGTTCTAGAAACAAAAATTAATAAAATATTTTAATGAAGCGTTTTTTGTCGCCCGACGCTTCTTCTACAATTAATTTGTAAGTTTCGGGGTTCCGTTACTAGCCCGTTATGCCGTAGTGGTGTGGCTTTAGTACTGAAGAGCAGAGCTCTGCTTGCACCGAGGAGTATCGCTCTGAAGACGTCGGAGAGTAGAGCTCTAGTCACGCCGATGAGTGGCGCTCTAATAACGTCGGAGAGTAGCGCCTTAGTCGTGTCGGTGAGTGGCGTTCTCGTAGACGGTGTTGGCGTCGCTCTGCTGGCGGCAGAGGGTAGCGCTATTTTTGATGCCGTTGATGTCGCTCTGGTTGACGCCGTTAGTGTAGCTCTGCTGACGGCGGGTGAGCGGATGCGTATGCGGTTACACGAGAGGCTGCGGTGAGAGTGTGTGTAGCTTGTGGCGCTGCCACTGGGAAGGTGACGTCCAGCCCGACAGTCAAGCCGGTGCAGACAAAATCACCCTACCAATAGCTGTTGCAGAAGTGGAATAAAGCCCGACAGTCTAGCCGGCGCATGAAGTCACTTCTTGCCAGTAGCCGTCTGTTCATGACCACAGTCTCGTGCTGACTGACTGATTTCTTGCCGTGCTACTCCTTTAATAGGCTGTGTGCTTGATGTTACGTGGTTTTGCAACTACATGTTGATTTTGTGTTGTGTGATTTTGCGTTGTCATGTCAACGAAGAGGTTGTCGATTGTTGCTATGACTTGTGTTGGTGTGGGTTTATTACGTGGCTGGCTGCGCTGGACTTGTGTTTATTGCGCGACTGGCTGCTCTGATTTGTGTTGCTGTTGTGTGATTGGCTTGGTAGTCCTCACACTGCCCCTCTACTTGGTGGCCTGGAACTTCCTTGGTCCTCAGGTGGACGTGTGCGCCCCAGTGGTGTATAGCTACCCGGTAGTCCTTTGTACTCAACCTCAGCCGGGGTTTGCATACGCGTGCGGTGATGTTTTTGAGGCTTCGACGGATTCTTTCTGCTCTTGTCGGGAACTGGTCTAAGGCCGGTCCATCTGCGTCGCTGATTAGGATTTTTATTCCCTCTGGTGGTATTGTTGATTGTTGCGCCGTTTGCGATACGGGCTGTTGAGGTGGTACGGGTGACCGAACTAGTGTTCGTGGTGGTGTAGTCGATGCGGCGACACCTATGGTGTGGGTTGGCAGTGAAGAGTGCGGTTGTGACGGTGGAGGCTCCGCGCCTGGGCGTCCACACACATGCTGTTGAAATGTGGCCCTTACTTATGCCCGCTTCAGGGCCGCCATACCGGCCGTGAACGGCTCGGCGTTGCATCCTGGTGCCCCCTTGGCTTGCCCGACGAAGCGCTTTACTCTCTCGATAGTCTCTAGGGTATACACCCCGCAGTCCCCATCGTTTTCTTGTTGTGAGACCCTCGGGTGTACTTCTTAAACCTAGAGTCGGGGTGTTATTACTGGGAATCTCCTGCATATAAAGAGAGTTTTCCGATAGAAAAATATTTATTCTTAAGAATTCTATACTATTTCTACGAATAGTGGTTTCCCCCCCATATAAAATACATGGACTACTTTGGGCGCTTTGAGCGACCTCTAAATATTTTTTGATTTCAAAATAAATAATAGGGGTATATTTTTTTCGGTATAGGACAATCCTAGGGGGTGAGAGCACAAAAATTCAGACTTTACTTTTTCACATGCATTTTTGGTCCACCCTAGGGTACTCCCTTTGCAGGAACTTTCCCCATGATTGTGTTACGTTGGCGACTCTGCCCCTCACCCTGAAGTCCACGGTCCATAGGTCACGCTCCTGCCAGCGTTTCATGTCGAGGAGATAGTGGGTCGTCTCCCGTTTCGCCAGGCCCAGCAGGTACCATGCCCGGTACTGCCCTCTTGCTGAACAAGTCCATCCTCCGTATCCAGCGATGGATGCGACGATAGTTTTCTTCCGGGTTCTCCTTTCGCGTTAACTGCCATATAACAAAAGGGCTGAGTATAGTGGCCGGTGGCCCCAGCTCGGCTTCTAGCCTTCTCGCCCATACATCCATCAAGGCGTCCGTCAACCATCGCGTTCCCTCTAGTGAGCGCAGATTTACCGGGTACAGTGCGATGCTGCCTGGTCCTGACGGGAAAGTCAGTTCCGGACCTTGCTCCTCCCGTGGCGTTGTCTCTTGCCCTGAGGAGAGTTGGATGGCCGGTGACTGTATTCGCGTCGCGGGTGACTGACTGTTGGTCGGCCCCTCGCACGATTTTTCCGAGCTGTCGTTTGAGCTAGTCGTGCTGTCGTCCGAGCTAGTCGCGCTTTCGCTCGACCTGCTACTCTCTGCTGAGCTGCTGCTGGTAGAACTCTGCTCTGTGACGATCGCTTTCTCTGCTGCGACTACGGGGCGCCGCGCGTACCGGCGGTTACTCTGCCGAGGGTTCAATCGGGCGTTAGTATGGTGCACCTGATCGGGTGCGCCCTTGCAGCGGCATCTGCCCAGGCGGCGGCGCGCCTGGCGGCTTGCTGAGTGTTCACGGCACTTCGGGCTGCCATGTGTGCGGTGGCTGTACGCGACGGTCTAGTGTGCGGCGGCTGCCTATGCAGTGGCCGTAGGCGCCGTGCGGGCGCACGTAGTGTTGACAATGGCGTGCGCTGCGGCTACTGGCGTAATCGCCGTATGCGTGGTGAAGGCGCGCGAGGTGCTGATGCTGTTGTGTGCAGCGGCTTCTGTGTGGGCAGCGGATACCCGCTGCCTTGCTTGAGCGTTAGTCGCGTAGGCAGAGAACGTGTCGCGTGGACTGCGGCGTGGGCGTTGACGGCACGCATGGCTGCGGCGCGGCGTGCGGCGGCAGTGCTCGTCAGCTCCGCGTGTCTCGCGGCGGCGTCGGCTGCGTTGGCGCCGGCTGTGGGCTGTGGGCTGCGACTCTAGTACCTGGGCACGAGGACGTTTTGCCTCCTCCTCCTCCATACGTTCGCGTACTCGTTTCACGCTGTTCGCCCATCTGCCGTTGCTGTCTATTTTTTTTCTCTGGTTTCCAAATTTTCTTAAGGTTCCGAAATTATCGTGCTCACTCTCTGGTGGTTCGCGGTTGAGTGGCTGGTTGGAGTGACGTATTTTTTTAAGTTTAGTTGTCTCCTTGCGCCTGTATGGCCTCGCTGGTATGGTACGTTTTTAATTCCGCGATATTGGCGACTTTTTCTTCCCCCTATCGGACTTGCGTAGCAGGACGATCACATGTGATATGTACCTCTGGATTTTGTAGGGCCCGTCATATTTGGGGGCCAATTTCGCTGCGAATTCGTCCACGGCCTTTGATAGGCGGTGTTCCTTGACGAGAACTAGTTCGCCGACCCTAGGAGTCCATTTTCGACGTCTAAGATTGTAGTGGCAGGCCTGGTCCGTCGCCGCTCTCTCCATGTTTTGCCGGACAATCTTGAATGCCTCCTGCATTCTACTGGACGTCTCCTCGGCAGTAGGGGGAATAGTACCCGTCCCAATGTTGACCTCGTCAAATAGTGCTCCTGGTAGTCGTGGCTCCCGCCCTTGGACGAGAAAACCTGGGCTGAACCCCGTAGAGGCGGTGATGCTGGTATTTATGGCCAGCTCTATTTCGGGGAGGAGGTCATGCCATCACTGTTATTCGCTTGACCGTCCGGTTGGCGCGTTCTGCTGGATTCTCCTGGGGGTGTATGGCGCAGTAAACTGTTGGCGTATTCCCATCTCTTGCACGGTTAGAAATTTTGGCTTAAAATTTAAACTTTTTTGGTCTGTATATAGGACACGACCGAAAAAATACTAAAGTTTAAACTTTGAAAAATGTAAACATGCTTTAGTCTTTTGAGGTTTAAATTTTAATCCAGAGTCTGACTATTTTTTAAGTCTTCAAAAGGTTTAATTATAAGACCTCTCTATGCTAAAATGTAGTACTCGATAATTCTAAATTTTAGATCTAAAGCTATTTTATGTTACTCCTAACATATACTACAAACCAGTCTGATGAAATTTAATTTTTATCCTGAGATTTGTTTCAAAATAATACTTTTTATTGCTAAAATTAAAACCAATGAGGTTTACTTTTTAGTCTGAGATTATCTCAAAAACAAACTTCTAATGCCAAAAATTTAAACCAAAGAAACTTACCTTTGATATTTATATAAATTCAAGTTTATTAATTTATTGACTTAAATTATTACAAATATTCTGGTAGAAGTACAGGCATCATTAAATATATTTTATTATTATTTTCATAAGCTTCATAAGGTCTATTAAATTTTAATTCATTAAATTTTATTATACATGAACTGCCATTGCAAAATATTTCGTACGCACTTAAAATGGGATTGAAATATTTACGAAAATATATCATTAAATGAAAATATATTTCACCATTGTTAACGTATATACATTTTATAAGGCCAAATTTATTTACATCGGTAGTCTCCTTTCCCAAGAATACATAAAAGTTAGGTCTGTAGGAGAAACCATAATTAATCTTTACGCTATTTGCAGTATACATTTTGATATTAAATTGTTCATTTTCCATAAAGTATTTTTTAACTTCCGGTTCTAAGATTGAAGTTGCTTTTATTTTTAACTTTTCAAATGAAGCCGTTTTTTCTGTCGTCATGTGCTCTAGAAAATAATTTAAGTTTTTTCGGTACCGAGAAGCTAATGTTTTACAAACATTTATGTAATTGTTCGTTACAGAAGCTTGCTTGATAAAATCTCGATGTCTAGTTTTCTAATGATTGAAGGATAATGAGTTAGCATATGATGTTTCGGCAAAAGATTTAAAT
>NW_023458557.1:74313377-74316372 GCF_013731165.1 Rhagoletis pomonella
AAGACGGTGGCAATGCTGCTCAAGGGCAAGTTGTCGTTGGGACGTACACCACTGGTGCAGGTGAATGGGGTCAGCGTTAAGTATGTGACGCAAGTCAGGTACTTGGGGCTGACCATGGATGAGCGTATGGTGTTTACCCCCCATCTAGTGCGCCTTAAGGAGCGCCTTGTTGGTGTGGTGGGGCAGGTGCGTCGGGTTTTGAGAAGTGACTGGGGCCTGGTCCATACCATCTATTGGGGCCTGTTTGTGGCTTGTGCCGCGTTCGGTTCCGCTATTTGGTTCGAGACAGGTATGTTGGCTGTGGGTCGCCGGAAGGTTCTGTCTTGTCAGAGGGTATTGTTGGCTTGTCTACCGGTGTGTCGCACTGTGTCGACAGAGGCATTGTAGGTGCTGATGGGGGAGCCCCCTCTTGACCTGGTGGTCATTGCGCGAGCTATGACATTCAGGTTAAGAAGGGGAATCGGACTACCGAACTTGACGGGTTGGATATCGGACAGTGACCTGGAGAGGGGATACCTTGAATGTAAACGGTTGCTGGATGACAGAATCCATGGTATGTGGCAGGACCGTTAGGACAGTAGCCTCAGCGGTCGTGTCACATACCGGTTCATTCCGAGTGTAGGGTTTATGGGAGAAAATCCGGACTTCAGGCATTGCCTGAGTTTGGATTTTCTACTAACGGGGCACGGCCCTCTTAATGCTTATTTGCGTAAGAGGAACCTCCATGACTCTGAGGGGTGTGAGTGTGGAGCGGAGCTTGAGGATGTCGAGCACGTGCTTTGTGAACGCCCAAGATACTCGGACGTGAGGAATCTTGACAGCATGGGGGTAAAATGGACGGATGGACGCTACGACTTCGGTAGTACCCTCTCCACACATTTGACGGTGACAAACTTGGTGGTTTTCGCGCGGGAAGTTATCAAAAGGCGAAAACGAGATGAGTAGAAATGTGTGGTGGGATGGCCACCTGTCCAGAGTAGTATGGTAACTCAACTGGTAGTGGCTTCGGCCACGAGGTCTAACCGGAGACTTAATTCTGGTACCAGGGGGAGCAGTTGCCTTGGAGCTTGCTCGTGCGGCTTGGCCCTACGGGGAGTATCGTGTTGCCTCGATGTGGAGTTTCATTGCAACCGGGTGCCGGACCCCTAGCACGGCAGAGGTTTAGATAGGCCTCGAACCCTACCAAGGTGGTTAGTGTGTCCATTCCGCACTGCCAATTGGTACCGAAATGCTTGCATTTCGGGGCGCTGATCTTCGCATTGAATTGATCCGTTGAGCTTTAGGGGCTCCGTGGAGCTTAGACTGCATTAAATTGCGGTAGGTTCCCACGTAAAACCTAAACTACAAATGTCTGAGGAAGCCGCTGAGGCGCGAAATAAGCATATTCGCAAATATCAGGAAGCCTTTGCAAGCAAATTTTCGAGTACTGAGTGCAACAAAGACACTTTAAATAGATTACTTTTAATATCCGATCCTCTCTCAGCTCGAGTCGGCCAAAGAATAAAAAGAAAATCTTACCATTTTCCGCCGAAGCAAAAACCATTTTGATTGCTGCAACACCGAACTTAATAGGTCGGACGACAATACAGTTAAAGATATTCATGATGATGAAGAGGATTCGGATGTTAACAGCGAATCGGATGGCAACAGCGAATCGGATGGCAACTGCGAATCGGATGGCACTGACTCCGAATAAAATCAAATTTTCTAAAAATTTTACTAAACAAATTTTTTCTGGTTTTTTTTTATGTATTTTTATTAATAAATCCAAAATATTGATTCCATATTGTTTTTTATTATATTTTGAGATAATATAGGCCCCTAAATAATTTCGCCCGGTTTTTTGGCTCAAATACCCTTTAGTGCGACGGTAAAGCGGTCGGTGGTAAGTGAACAGCTGGACAGTAGCTGCAGTGAAATCCGTCAGAGTAAACACAATTGCGTCGCACGACGGATTCCGCCAGTTGTCATTTTGATTTGAAAAATTATTCATAACATTTAAAATTTTTCTCGGCGCGTGCGTGCGTGTAGATTTTCTGGCAATAAAAATGGATGAAAACGTTGGCAAACTCGTGAAAATAATAAAAATTGCTACAATCATCACTCAATCAACAATGTGCCGTCCCCGCTGGGCGGTAAAAATATAAATAAATTTAAATCAACCGAAAAACGCCGGCGGTAAAAACGCTGCCGCAGCAATTAACCGTCGACCGCTTTACCGTCGTCCGCTGCAATTCTGGGTAAAGCTTAACATGGAAAATGTTACTCATACGCCATGTAGGAGTAAGTTTGAGTACGTCCGTGTACGATACGGCATATGAGTAATATTATTTCCTGCTTCCATTTCATACCAAAATTTATTGCACATTTGTTAAAACTCCACCAAGAAATAATTATAATTAGTAATTATTATTCTGGGTCTTTGGTTATAGCATTAAGTCACATGCCGACGTGAATACTGACTCTGTAAGTATATCCAACCTACAAAACGCCTTGACCGATAGAAAAGAATATACCAGGAAGTGTCGTATTATAGCGTCTGCCGATTTTATGGAGTCGTAAAAGTACCGGTGCAGTTGAAATGCCAGATATATTCTGTATTGATATAGCAACAGATACGAACTGTGCAAATATAAATACAACTGACGCCGGACATGCCGTTCCTTTGGGCGCATATTATAGTGATTCGTTTAACTTGATTAAATTTAAATTTTAAGATATAAAACTTCTCGCCGAGATGAACACGTAAAATTTAAGATAAAGATTAAGATAAAGATGATTGGTGCTAGGACAAGAAGCTTTGATAAGGAACCGGATAATTCGTATATGTAAGTGGAATAATTATGTAAATAAGTTGCTTAATGAGACCACAAAATTAATACATGTAAGTTATCACACCCATAATCCCAATACCTACCAATGGCGCCCCCTTTACTCACGTTGCCGTGCATGTGAGTTTGTTGGCCAAATTAGAACTTTCGCTGACGTAGTCCAC
>NW_023458557.1:74316472-74318496 GCF_013731165.1 Rhagoletis pomonella
GCACAACAAAAAGAGATCTCTACCGGAGCGTTATGATGAGAACGATATCATATACGTGAAGGACAAACAGATCAAGGGAAAGCAAAAACCCATTTTCAAAAAAGAAATTGTCGCTAAGGACAACAAAGTGTCCGTAACTACAGTTAGTGGGAAAAAAATCCACAAAACACATATAAGAAACGTCAAGCGTAGGAACACATCCTAGCACTTGAAACAGAAACCGAAAAATTTTGAAAATAACACAAAAAAGAATTTTTTTTTTTTTTTGAAATAAAGGAACGTTCAACACTACAAGAGCGGGCTTATAAGTGGGACAAGTCGTGCCCTAGTAGGGGGCGACGCCATCGAATTTGACAAATGGCTACGTCGCCTCCAAAAACGGAATCTGGCGACCCCCCATAGCCGGTTCGAGAACAGTGTGGACCTCTATCCTACAAAAGAATTTAAACCGAATTTTTGCAAAACTTGCGCCTAATCCGCAAGAAAACATGAAAAATAGTTTTGCGCCTAATCCGCATAACACATATTATACTGAATCCTTGCGCCTAATCCGCAAGAGAAGATAAAAAAGATCTACAAAAAATATGAAAAAAAAAGAAAGAATACAAAATATGAATAAATTTTAGTGCAACCTTGCGCCTAATCCGCTTGGGAAAATACGAAAAGAATATACAAAAAAAAAAAACAAAAAAAATAATTTTATTTACAAATTTGCGCTAATCCGCAAAATATACATTGATACGTAACCTTTGCGCCTAATCCGCTTGGGAAAATACGAAAAGTTTAACCAAAAAAAAGAAAGACCAAAAATTATCATTTCATTTGCAAAATTTTTTTATTTTTGTTTTTATTTATTTTGCCTCCAGTTAACTAACCTTTTTAAATTATTGATTTTTTTTTGTTTTTTATTTATTTTTATTATACCTAACATTAATACTAACACAAACTAAAACAGTCAACAATTGCAAAATGTTAAATAAATTCAAGGAAAATATTGTTTAACCTTAACATCAATCTGAAACCTAAAACAAGAGAAAACAAACCACTAACGATCTTGAAAAAACAAATTTTTAATTAAGTTAACAAATACTAACACACTAGTAAACTAACAACAACATCCTTGCAGACTCCCACTACTGGCGTCGGCCATCAGCGCACTCCATATTTTCAACTACACGGCACCAATCGTAACTATCCAAGACGGAAATGGGTGGATCATTGATGGGTCATTCAAACTTGTACACGTCATTAACCTCCAACAATATGCCACGGTTCTGAGGCAAATGGAAAACCTGGCAAGCCAATTAATGAAACGCAGCAATGACCAAGTTCTAGCACAGGTATATATTAACCAAACATTGGGGCGACTAGAAGAGCTAAGGGTAAGAAGAAGCAAAACCAAAATCACTCGATCAATCGACTGGATAGGCTCAGCCTGGAAATGGCTGGCAGGATCACCCGACGCAACCGACTGGAGCAATATTCTCCAAAGTCAATCTCAGATCGTCGAAAATAATAACCATCAGTACAAAGTTAATAACAAACTATTCTCAGCTACGGAACAAGTCCTGAAGGAAATAAACGAAGTGGCGGACCGCACCAATTACGTAGCAAAGGAAACCGAAGCAATAGAATTCGAACAAAGCGCACTTCACAACATTCTGCTAATCCGTGATGAGATCAATGAAATGGTGCGGGCATGTCAAATGGCAAAACAAGGAATTATTAATACCAACTTACTCGACATGGACGAAGTCAATCAGATCCTATCTGAAATGGAAACTCTCCCATACCAAAACATAATAGAGGCCATCGAGTATGGCCAACCTTCGATATTCACAAACGGGACACTACTCCTCTACGTCCTATCTATGCCGAAAGTAACGACAAACAATTACAACCTCCTTATCACTCGAGCTGGCATCTACGAGGGTAAACAATTGGACTTACCGTTCAACAGAATGCTCGTCAACCAAAAGGAGACATATGGGCTGATTAAAAGTTGCCTGGTAATTAGTTCATCC
>NW_023458557.1:74318596-74322173 GCF_013731165.1 Rhagoletis pomonella
AAGGAATACAGAGAAAGGAAAATTTACCTTTTTACTATTATACAAAGCGCCAATGAAGTACTGGCTCTTGTAAGTATCCACTAACCATTCTTATATTTTATCAATAGTACTTGCACACCTTACGAATCATGGATCCCGAGGAAATTAGAAAATCCCTTACGGAGACGAATGGCGCTATCAATGCCATCCTTTCGCAGCTAAAGAAAATGGAACAACGAATCAAAAACGTCGAGTCAAAAAACAACGACGAATCCCTGTCGGGACTTAGTAACGATATCGAGAGGCTAGAGGCCCAAGTAGAAGAAGTTCGGAGACAGTCCACAGATACCAGACCAAAACCAATTGTAGAGCCACTAGTAAGTCCTCGGACGGAAGGCGAGCTAGCGGCGGTTGCGAAATTGCCAGATTGTGTAAAGGAAGTACAAATATTCGATGGGTCACGGGAACACTATGGCTCCTGGGTCCACAGTGTCGAACAAATTATTAAAGATTATGAGATAGTGCGGCATAAGCCAATTTATGCAGCCATACTTAGACACATTAGGGGGGAAATCAGAGGCGCGGCAGACTCGGCGTTGCTTGCGCATAATATTTTAGATTCCGACTGGGGCAGGATAAAAGAAATCCTCTCCCTGCATTATGCTGATATTAGGGATATAGAAACCCTTGAACAGCAATTGACACTAATGTCACAAGGGCGTCAAAAGATGTCCGATTTCTATGCACAGGTACGGAAACAACTCTCTCTTATGATAAACACAATAAAAGCTGAAAAGTACGCACATGGTGAAACTGTAGAAGCATTGGCAGGAGCACATCGTCGAAGAGCGTTGGATGTCTTCATAAGGGGCCTAAACGGGGATCTGCCTGCCTTGCTTCTAGTCCAAAACCTGAAATCCTTACCGGAAGCATATTCGGCATGCCTCAAAATTTTAAACGTAGACCGCAGAAATGCCATCTACCGCCCACCCTTCCACAGGGATAGTAGGAATTTTAACGACAATTATCAGCCGTCAGCCCAAAAATTTTTTTCCCGCGATACAAGAAGCTATTCCCACCTAGACCAGGGTTATACCGCCCAAAGGAATTCATTCCAACCTAGAGACAACCGCATGTGGCAAAATAACAGCCAACCAAAGCCAAGACCCCCATACTCAGCATCAGCGCAAACAAGGATGAGCAACCAGCCGACCCAAAATTGGAGAAATAACAGCACCCCCTTGGCAGTGGTAAAAACAGACATAGAACCATCAACCCAGACCCGGCAGACAGGCGGAACTAGGTTTTCTAGATACGATAGCACCAAAAGGGGTACAAACTCCACGGGATATTTAGATAGAGCCCCAAGTAAGCAACAGAAGCTCTTCCATTTAGTACCAGTCGACGAAGACGAAGGCCAGGAAATATCAACTAATAAGGAGCAAACCACGGGGGATCAGGTAAATTTTACCATGGGAGCCTCGTGTCCGGCGTACCGTATCTAGAGTACGCAATACAGGACTTGGGTATTTTAGAATTTCTGGTGGACACGGGGGGCCAACAAGAACTATATAAGCGAGCGCGTAGCCCAAAACACTATACCAGTGGAAAAACCTTTCAAGGTAATCTCAGCAGGGGGAACCATAAATGTAGACAAAAAAGTATGTGGACATTTTTTTGAATTCGTGGGCAAGGACATTTCCACAACATTTTTTGTTCTCCCAGGGCTCAAATCGTTCGATGGGATAATAGGTGATGACACGCTGTCAGAGATCAAAGCCGTTTTGGATAGGGAACTCAATGTTCTCATTCTAAAACCAGATATTGTGCTGCCCCTTAAGCGGAAGGAAGCGCAGCAGGTTAACAGCATCAACCTTAACATCCCTTTCGATGATTATGTCACCGACCATACAAAAAACAAGCTTTACCGGATCCTAGAAAAATTCGAAATTCTATTCGGCCCAGTCGACCGAGGCGCAAAAATCCAAACTAATGTCCAGGCGGAAATCAGAACCGCAACCGAAAACCCTATTTATACAAAAAGCTACCCCTACCCCGTTAATATGCGCGAGGAGGTGGAAAAGCAAGTCCAGGACATGCTATCACAAAACATAATTCGCCCTTGCAAAAGTCCCTATAACTCGCCCATATGGATTGTGCCGAAAAAATCTCAATCGGACGGTGAGAAAAAGTACCGCATGGTAATAGACTTTAAGCGGCTAATTGCCGTAACCATTTCTGACACTTACCCCATCCCTGACATTAACGGCACCATCGCGAGTCTCGGTAGTGCAAAGTACTTTACGACACTAGACCTAACTTCGGGATTTCATCAGATCCCAATGAAAGAAAGCGATATTCAAAAAACGGCATTTTCCACAATGAATGGAAAATACGAATTTTTGAGACTTCCTTTCGGTCTCAAGAATGCACCCTCTATCTTCCAGCGCATGATAGACGACGTGCTAAAAGAATTCATTGGTCGTATTTGCTTTGTGTACATAGATTACATTATAATCTTTAGTAAGGACGAATCTACTAATTTAAAAGATATTGAAACTATTCTTGCTAGGCTTTTAGCAGCGGGTCTCAAAGTTAATCTAGAGAAAACTCAGTTTCTGAAGAGAAGCGTCGAATTTCTGGGATACGTTGTAACCTCCGACGGAATACTGCCTGACCCAAGGAAGGTAGACTCTATAAAAAATATGTTGCCTCCGACTAACCTAAAAGAGCTCAAGAGCTTCCTAGGATTAACCTCATGCGCAGGTAAGGGCAACACAATCAAAAAAGGTGCCAATAACTTTGAACAAGGAAGCACAGGAAGCATTCTCAAATCTCAAAAAAATACTGACAACTTCTGAAGTCTTGACCTTCCCCAACTTTGATAAGCCCTTCAATCTAACGACGGATGCCTCCGATTTCGCTATCGGAGCGGTGCTATCACAGGATTACGATGGCAAGGACAAACCGATAGCATTTATATCTCGAAGTTTGTCCACCACAGAGGAAGCATATGCGACAAACGAAAAGGAAATGCTCGCCATCGTATGGGCGTTGGATAACCTGCGGAACTACCTATATGGTGCTAAGAAGATACGGATATTTACAGACCACCAACCGCTAACATTCTCTCTTAGCAACCGTAACTATAACGCCAAGCTAAAACGTTGGAAATCCAGGATTGAAGAGTATAACTACGAGATAATCTACAAACTAGGCAAATCCAACATCGTGGCTGACGCCCTGTCTCGACTTAAAACTCAGGCAAATCCCCTTACCACGTCCACACCCGAAGACGCAAGCCAAAACGCAACAACGGGATCAACAGCGGACTCCCAAAGCGAAGAAGGTTCAACCAGCGACACCGTCCATAGCGCAGAGCAGGATAACTCGGATCTAATA
Organism: Rhagoletis pomonella; assembly: GCF_013731165.1. Taxonomy (NCBI): domain Eukaryota; kingdom Metazoa; phylum Arthropoda; class Insecta; order Diptera; family Tephritidae; genus Rhagoletis; species Rhagoletis pomonella. Next base: position 74,321,978 of record NW_023458557.1, read on the forward strand.
CCGTTCGTGGAAGTGCCTCTAAATGTATTTAAAAATCAACTTGTGTTTGGGGGTAGACTAGAAATTTTCGAGGAACCTCATCCGGGTTATTCGCGACATTACCTGAGGTGGGAAGGAGTTAGCGAGGAAGAACTCATTAGGGTACTCAAGGAGAAGTTAAGGCCAAACGTAATAAATGGCATCAAAATGCCAGAAG
>NW_023458557.1:74322273-74326861 GCF_013731165.1 Rhagoletis pomonella
TGCCAAAGCAAGGAATCCATCATAAGGTTCCATATAAATGGACCGCATATGGAACCCTGCGGACAGCCACGAACAACCTCTACCTCAACGGCTCCCGCCAAACCAACCATAACAGCCTTTCGCTCGTTAAAATAACTCCTCCAAAGGGTCTTCTCCGCACAGCTAAGCTGGTCCAAGCGCTCAATGACTCTGTCCCAACGTAAGTGATCAAACGCCCCCTTAAAGTCAACAAATATGCCAAGGACATATTTGCTGACACTCCCCCGTACTATACTCTGAACGTTTAACCATGCATCTTCTATACTACGTCCCTTCCTGAAGCCATACTGTCTATCCGACATGCTACCCCGAGTTAACTCCTGAAGCCGCTCAACCATGATCCGTTCTAGCACTTTTCCAAGCACTGGAAGGAGGCTGATGCCCCGATAGGATGCAGGATCACTCCTATCAGGCGACTTCAGGAGCGGAACAACCCTGGCAATTTTCCACTCACGCGGAAAATAACCCTCCCATATGCACTTATCATAGATAGCCTCCAAATATTCCGGAATGAACTTCCACAAGCATTTGCACATCTCTCCGTTCAAACCGTCAATACCCGGTGACTTTCTAGACCTAACCAGGCCAAACGCATAACCCAACTCCCCAGCATCTAGTGGGGGGACAGGTACCTCTTGTGCTTGAGGAACCTGCACCTCCGCCCTAGGAAAGAACGTTCCTAACAAAACCCCTGCACACTCTTCCCACGTTGACAACGTAGAGTCGCCAACGCGAAGAGAGGTGATTTCTGCCCTACGACGACCCCGGCAGATCTTGTAGACCTGCCCCCAAGGGTCATCCCTATTCTCCCCGACAAATCTCCGCCAGTCCTCCTCCTTCGTCTTGACCAGCAGTTTTTTGTACTCCCGCATCCCACACCTAAACTGAAGCTTAAGTTGGGACAGATTCTCCTCCCCAGTATGTCTAGCCCTTTGGACTAAACGCCTCAAACGACGGACATACTTCCTCTTATCATTGAGCGCTCTAGACCACCACTTCACCCGCCCAAGCTTAGGCGGCTCCCATCTCCGAAGAACTCGGTCATTGACCCCCCAAACGATTTCGTTAAGACGAGCAATTTGCTCGTCCGAGGTCATCTCCTCAAAATCATTCAAAGGTATCTCCTGCATGGTCACCCTGGCGTGGAAGCCGTATTGGTCCCAATCCACACCACTAGTGCACCACCTTCTTGTCTGGCATCCAGACGCCCCACTTAAAGGTGTATGAGGCGAGATCACAATCTCAATGAGATTGTGGTCACTAATACCCCATCCACCCCTAATGCTCCAACCAAGGTCAAAAGCCCTAGTACCCGCCACATTCGCTAGTGTAACGTCAATGTCGCTAACACCCCTAGGACCATCGAACGTGTACCATTGACTCGGGACATTAAGAATGTCCACGCCATTAGTCATCACCCACTCACCTAATACTTCACCCCGTTGCCAGCTTCGACGTCCAGACGAATGTCCGGATGTCTTACTGAACCACATCGGGGAAGAAGCATTCGCGTCTAAGCCAATGACCAATGGCATGCTACTCGCAAGTAGTAGCAGCGAGTCAAGGTAAACGAGGTATGGCTCCAAGGGTTCACCGTACTTGCAGTATACACTAGCAAACATCAACCTCCCAAAACTTCCCTCCACACTCACAACCACACCCCACTCCGACTCATCCACCAGCACGCACTCGTACTGCGGATTAGCCACCACGACTGCAGCATTGGCCCTACGGTCAGCAAAGACTCTAAAGCCCCCAGGAAGACCCCGTACCACACCGTGTGTGGCATAGGGCTCCTGAAGCAATGCAATGCCGCAGCCCACCTCCAACATTAACGCACCCACGTCGCACATGACGGCGTAGGCACCCTGGCAGTTTATTTGCAGGGCTCTATCCATTAATGTTTTGCAAGCGCCCGGGCAACAAATGCACCATAGATGGGACAATCAGCCGACATCATAAGATGCCCGGCCGCCCTTCCCCTAAAGTGGCAGTTACGGCAATGCGGAGCATTACCGCACTTTGCCACATGGTGCCCCTCCTGCCCACAACGCCGGCAAACATCGGATACAGCCTTGCACTCGGCCACCCTATGGTCGAACCCGTAACACTTGAAGCAGCCAGGTGTTAAGATCTCCGACCGTACCCGGAAGGAAAACCACTTAATGTAGCAACGACCGGTCGCCAAGAGGGCGGACAATAAATCATCCGAACCCCTCAAGACAACGTTAGTTGCCCCACCAGGAGTCACCTTCCAGGGACGGCTGACCATCCTAACATCCGTCCTTAGGCATCCAGGTTTGATCTCCAAAAGATTCAACCGATAGAGATCCTCCATGAATTCATCAGGGGAGATCTCCATCGGAACCCTCTGGACAACAACCCTGGGTCCCTCCTTCTTTTGGTCACTAACATTCAGACCCACCTCCGAGAAACGAGAATTCCCCAGGACCTTCTCCTTCTCAACTACAGAGGGCACGCGCAAAATCGCACCCCTCTCACCCTTAAGAGCCTTTATCTCAAAGACTCTCACCCCCAAATTAGGGGCCACCTCATCCACCACCTTCTTCAGAACGGCCTTCGAGCCTTCAGAGGTCTTGCTCTGCACCACCATGGACCACGTCTCCGTCGGCTTAGTCACCAACGGTGCAGGCACCCGTGCTGCAGGCACCACAGGCGCCAACAACGGCGGAAAACCAGCCGGCGGAGGCACAATCCCGCGCGGGGCAGACCCTTCCTTCTGAGCCCGAAGCAAATCCACCTGACCCCTCAAATAGCTGTTTTCCTTTATGAGCCTCAATAACAGAAGCTCATAATCAGTTGGAAGCTTCATCAGCTTCTCCCTGGCCTTCGAGCCTAAGCCATCAGCCTTACCAACTATATGATAAAGCCTATCTGAGATAGCCTTCATCTTAATCTCAACACCACCGTCACTCACCTGTGAGTCGACCGGTGGATCGACCTCTCCCGATCTCGCAGACCCTTCTATCACCGACGTTACACTCGCCGAATTTGCGCCCGAAACCACATTAGCAGACCCGTCAGCCGTGCTCAACCCGGTATCTACTCGCGCACCTTTACGCGGGGGAGACCCCGACTCCCGACTCTCCGCCTCCGACTCCGCGCACTCCATTCCCCGCAAAGACTCCTTGCAGACCGCCGGCAACTTAGTACCCGCCCTCCTATCAGAAGCCTTCTTCTTCCTCCCGTTTTTCTCCGTGGGTTTAAACCCCTGCATTTGGCCCGCTGAACCAGCCAACGGCCCTCGCGCACCTCGCCACAAACCTAACCTGACGGTACCCGTGAAACACAACCGGAAAGAAGCACCAACTCTTGGTAGTGCTTAATAACGGTGCCCGCACTATACAGGCGGCGACCAAAACGGGCAGTCAAAACAGTAAAAACTGCTGGGCGTAGACCACACCCCAGGCAATTACCTGGTAACGCTCACCCAAAAATCCCGTCGACCGGAACAATGTTCCTCGTTACGGGAAGGATCGAGCGGCGCGGTAACTACACCTAACGTACACCGCAGGCCAAAAAGCCACCTATATGAGCGTAAAAACACCCGCACAACGCCCAGCCAAAAGCCAGCAACTACTCACCAACCGCCAACACAGCAGCACCAGAACAGGCAAGCAGCGGTCCGGCACACACAGAACCGCAGAACACAGCCCAGAACACCAACCCCACAGAGTGCTTACACCCCCGGTGATTTCTAGGCAATTTCCTGTATAAAACAGAAAATCCCCCGAAAATCTCCAAAAAATCCAAATAACGAAAAAATACACCGAAATTCCGAAAAAATCCAAAATCCACCGGAAAAATCCCGAAAATATACCGCAGTCCCGAAAACCGGTCCCGAAATGATCCCAAAAAATTTTCGGGATTTACGTCACTAGTATAGCGAAAAATCACAACACTAGTGAAAAACCAATCACCCAATGTACCGTAATCGGAACACCAATTAGCACGGCAAAAAATCGACCGACTCGCGAACCGAAAATACCGCAGCAGCACAAGGCAGCGGCACAAGGCACTGGGTATTTAGGGCAAAACAAAAAACGATCAACCACGACGAATCACCAATAGCAGCAATTGTAATGCAGCGGCAAAACAATGCTACTATATAACTCCAAACTAAAACGCGACGCAAGTTCAAGGTCACCCAAATCGCAGTAGCAGCGATTGTTGCAGCGGCAAACAATTCACTACCACACACGACTGACAACGCGACGAACGACGAAATGACGGAACACCCAAATCACAGCAGCAGCAATTGTTCGCAGCGGCAAACAATGTACTACAGTACTGCGACGAAACGACCGACGGACACCTAATTACAGAGGCAGCAATTGCTCGCAGCGGCAAACAATATACTGCAACACTGTCACAACACAACACTGATCAATACGCGACGAAACGACGGAACGACGATTCGACGATAAACACTTGAAAATTCGCACACCGATACCGACAACACCGACAACACGTACGTACGCTAGTAGATAGGGACAGTGGGAATCTCGTTAATCCATTCATGCGCGTC
>NW_023458557.1:74326961-74332889 GCF_013731165.1 Rhagoletis pomonella
CCTTACTGCCATAGACAAATTTTCCAAATACGCGCAAGCGAAAATCACTAAATCAAGAGCAACGGAAGACATAAAATTAGCCTTACAAGAGCTATTTACATCCTTGGGAATCACAGAGCAAAATGTTATTGACAACGAAAAATCTTCAAACTCATCTTCCATAGTATTTATGTTAGAAAACCAGTATGGCATCCATACACCAGCTCAGTAAACGGTCAGGTAGAGCGTTTGCACTCAACCCTTACCAAGTAGTTCTGAGGAATTACTGAATAAATCCATATGCAAATATAACTACTCAATACATTCGACTACCAAACGGAAACCCATTGAAATATTTTTCGGCAGAAGCGTTTACAGCGACCCGACATTAATCGAAAAAGACAGACTCGACAATATCAGGAAAATAGTTGACAAACAGGAAAAGGACCTTACATTCCATAACATAAAGAGGGCAGAGGCAAAAACATATTCAAGTAATGACATCATGCACGTAAAAATCAATAAGCGAATAGGCAATAAACTCACCCCCAGACACAAAAAGGAAGAAGTGCTCGAAGACAAAGGAAACGTGGTGACAACCAAATCCGGAAGGTCGGTGCATAGTCATATCAAGGCTCAATAACAAGAAGAAAAAAAAAATAGTAAACAATTTCATTCACGACATTGATACCCAAGCCTACCGAGACGTTTTGGAAAACATAACTCACATAATAAGTAAGTAACAATTAGAAATGAAAATATGATCGCGAATGAAATAGCGTCAAATTTGCAAAACAGGCTAAGATTAATAAAGGAAGAAATTATTAATATAAAATACGCCATGAAATGGGCTAGGTTAGGAATTGTAAACACTATTATTTATTCTAAACAAGAAAGAAATTGAAATAACTGTTAAAGAATTTAATAAAGAAAATATGCCCTTCTAGAATTAGCAGAAATTAGTGTACTAAGTAATTCTACAACAATTTGATACATCCTGAAGATACCCCTAACAACAAGGGAAGTTTATAACAATTACATAATAAAATAGTAATAAAGAATAATGTCATGATAAACTTGAAATTTAACAATGTACTTAGAAACAAATACGAAATATTGGAAATTAAAAATCAATGTAAAATACAATAAAATTAGTATTTGTAATAAGGATGACTTGTTAAATTTAAGAAACGATTTTTGTATGCCTCAATTCTTCATGCCACATGATAAACTGTCACCATATCCCAAGAGACGAGCTCATCGCACCCGGGATCGTTTTCCGTAACGATTATCACGGCAACATTTTAGTAGACGGCACTGTGCGAACCATGAACAGCACTTACATAATAAATTTTAAAAACGCATTCATAGCTGTCAATGAGTGAACATACAAAAATTTTGAATCACCTGCAGTAAAAGTGATGCCAGCAATTGCGCAACCAACGCCAATAGAGGAAAGCAAAATAAAGCTCCTTTCACTAGAGGCACTTAACGAGCTACATACATATAAATAAAAGAAAGAAATAGAAAGATCAGTAAATCGAATTTCCGCAGGGTTTACTATTGTTATAGTAAATATCCTCTTAGCCAGCACCAAGAATCGTTTTTATAAAATAAAGAACAAAGAAAGAAAAGCAGAATCCGGTGCTCATGACAGCCAGTTTCAAGAAGCCATCATCCCGGTCCCTACACCTGAAACAAGGCCCTTCCAAGTTTCCCCTCTAAGCTCGAGGACAAGCGTTTTTAAGGAGGGAGGAGTTAAGGTAGCAAACAATCAAAACTCCAAAAAATCTTTCGCGCGCTAATGCATTCCAATTCTTGCACGCGCATCCGCGAAAATGCTGACTATTTACAAGTGTGGACACCCGACACCCTCCACCAAGACCAAGGCATCGCACCTGTTAAATCAACGTGACAATGAAGATTCTTGAGGTATAGACTTAAGTGAAAACAAAAATTGTAATCAGTCCTAATTTGAGTTTGAATAAACAACACGGCTTGCTGCCGTAAAAAATAAATTTTTTTAGTAAACTTAACTTCGGTTAGTTTAACTTATACACTCTGTGGAAATGATTAAAAAGTGGATAATTGCAATAAAATACTATAAATGTGAGAGTTTTAACCATCAAATATGACGAAATTGTAAAAAATCTCTGTATGCTTGCACAAAACACATTTCAGGAAAAGCAAAAGGATAGATTAATGAAATCCCATTTTTTTTATCATTTGTAGGTGTTGTAAACAAAAATGTTGACGAAAAAATAGATTTGAATGGTGGTACACAGAATCATATTAGAGATTTGCTTAAGAGAGGGGTAGGATAACAATGTTTCACAGAGTGCAGCGAAAATTTTTGAAGAAAAGCTGGATCTGGCAGATCAAAATGCATCGTAATACAGCGAAACCGCAAAGGATCGTTGGTGCAGAAGAGATTGAGTCACAATTTACAACTACCATGCCGTTGAACACAAATATGTAAATAAATCTAAATAAATTGCGTTTAATTCCACAAACCAATTTTTCACTTATTTTATACGAAGTTGTGTGCATTTCTTTCACTGCTCACAGTAGGCTTTGAAAGCTTTTGAACTAAAGAGTTAAGTGCGAAAGAGCCAGCTCTTCTAATTGAACTAGTTCACTAGTTCGTTCATAAAAGTGAATTAAAATTTTCTATGGCAACACTCCAATAAAAATGCAAAAAGAAACAACTGATCGGGATTCGCGCTAAAAAGGACATTTTATTTTACCGAATTTCTAATGTTTTATATCGTTTAGTGAAATTTGTTTAAAAAAGTAAATATTTGAGTTGAGTTTCTGAAATTTGTTGCGTAACAAAAGACTTTCGCAGTCAAATGCCAAAGCGAAGCGCAATTTAGTCGCATTTCGAAGGCAAAATTGAACAATTAAAATGTTCAGCAGCTTTGAATTATTTTTCACAAGTCGGGAAGAAAGCGCAAATGTCGCTTTAATATGACGACACATAAGAGATCGTTCCAATCTTTTAGATTTACCAATCGTGAAGCAAATGAAAAAGTCGTCACATTATTATATCCTTAACAAATCCAAATCTCCAGGTTCGTAACCAATTCCGCAGGATTATTGATAGAGAAAAAACAGTAAAAGTAAAGTTATTCAAAAAGGACCACCAACCTAAGGATACCAACACAAAGGAATGCTGAAGGCTACCAACTTGAGGTAATTTGGATGTGCGTGTCAGTAAAATTATACACAATGGCGATTTTGTGTGTGAACTTTTATAAAATATATTGGCCTTCACAGATGCCCTTAGGTATGAAAGTAGAAGGGCAGTAATTTCAAAGTTAAATTGCTTGTCACATTCCGTGCCATATCGATGTAAACAAACAAGCTTCCAATAAATAAAGGCCATTATCTTGTGAGATTGCTACAGCGTCAGGAGTGCAAACTTGCCCCGCAAATAAAACCAAAAGCAACAAATAGCCGAAGCCCTACAGGACTTATTAGTCTCGTTGCCAGAAACGGCAAGCCTGAGACAACTCAAAGCGTTGCTAACTTCCAACATAGGTGCACCGCCGGGGAAAAAAAAACGGTGAACCGGCTAACGAAACTTTCGGAAACACTGTTGCGAAAGCGCCTTTAGTAGCAGCGAATGGCAACGCAACCTCAGGTACAGCAGCAAATGATAGCAATAGCGCCACAGCAGTAGCAACAGAAACGACAGGCAACAACGCCTCTTCAGCAAACTCAGAATTACATAACTTCCGAAGAAGCCCCCGGCTCTGTCACAGCAGAGAACGACAACAGCACCGTTAATACGGTAAACGACGAACTAGCGGATCTTGTTGCGCAGCATCGGAGAAAACTGCGAGTCCTTAGGCTCCTAAGCGACAAACTTCAGCGACATTGGCAACGCTATCACTAAATTTTGCGGCGGCAGACATCTAAAAGTGGATTGATGACTTCCAACTACGTGACCAAGTTCTACGATTGCGACGACAAAATCAAATTGTTGCTTTCTCGCCGAATGCTAGCACAGTTATTCGTTAAAATAACGGTGACTGCACGTCCGTGCCTTTAACCGAGTTTAAATTTTCGGTGTCCAAATGCTAATTTTAAATCATTTTTCAATGGTTTGCCAGGGGTCTGTGAAATGTTTCGAGGGGTCGGGAGCTGTGCTCTTTCTAGTGGCTGGATAACAAGAGCCACGCCCTCTCCCTTTCCTAACCCAAAAGCAGTGGGCAAATAACTCAACATTTTCCCAAATTTTTGTGAATGTACAATCAGCAAATTAATATTTAAATGAATTCCGTGACATTTATTAAATATGTTGATGGAATTATTATTTTGTCATAGCTTGTACGGCCCTGTTTCCAACATCTTGTGCTGTTTCCGAAAGCCTATCACACACTTTAAAACACAAAGTATTTTGCTTTCTGTGACAAGGCATAAACACGTTCCGGATCAGCTATCTGCGTAAGTGATTTCAACCCCTGCGCCCGGTACACGTTCCAGTTTGTCCGGACGAGTTGTTTTTCACACGGTAAAGAATTTTTTTTTAAACTTTAAATTTCAAGTTGTTTTATATGAGAAATTTTTATTTAAAATGGCAAAAATTATTACAAAATTTTTCAAAGGTAGTTAATGCATTCCTATAAAATGTAACCATATGGAACTATAGGTTATAGCACTCCTAAGTTCCAGCTATGTATTTTCTAGAGAACCCATCTAAGAAATTTAGAGCCCACTTTATTTTAACTTTGACTGCGGGACATTGTATTTTTAATTCATAAAAGCTGCCCTTTTAACTTCAAAAAACTTCAAGTATATGCAAAAGAACTGAGCTACGCTGACGAAGGCGCAGGCGCAGGTATCAGCTAGGTTAGTTATAAACATACACAAAAAAAGTTGATTGGTATGCAGGAAACGTTGAGCTCTTTGTGAACCAAATGAAAAAAGTGGTACATTTTAGGAGCTGGTGTAGTTTTCGTACTAATTTCAATACATAAATATTATTATAAATTCATAAATTTACTCCAAGTTATACACTCGTATGCTACTTGAGGTGAGACACAAAAAGGTAGAGAAAAGAAGACGAATCTATTTTTTAAATAATACTTCTTTATAACTTAGATGGTTTTTAGTGACTTCCATGGTACATTCGAATTTGAAAAAGGCTATTGAGAGGAGCCTCCGTTGTAATAAATAAATCATGTATGCGGTTTTGAGAAGAATCGAAAAAATTTGTATGTTGTCGAATCTTCTCAGAAAAAACTTTAAATGCAGTAGAGCGATTTTTACCACTTGCCTTGCTTTCATCATAAATCGACCGATTAGAAGACATACGTACATACATATGTATACAAATGAGCTTAATACCAGAAAAGTAGTCTAGTGAACGGGATTTATTATGTATGTATGTACTAGGGTTGTTTGGAATGTCATATATTTCACATTCGCGAATATGAATGCGAATTTTCGGAATGCGATTGCGAATGTTCTATTACTTAAAAAGTTTGCAAATCATTAGAACACTGAACGAGTGCTTAATCTATACAGTGTTTTAATCTAGTAGCCAAAGTTCAAAAGTGGCATATTATATTTCAAAAAAAAAGCAATTTTGCTGCCTTTTATCCCATGAGGAGATTTCTTGCCGGCTGCACTGGACAATTGCTCACTCAAATATTTGCGGGCCAGATCTGTCAATTTGTTGTATTTTAGTTTACGTTTTCCACCAATCAAGAGGATTTTCACCGAGATGAGCTCGTCTTTCTTTAAGATAGGCCTTCAATTGAGTTTAATCTCACATTTTTTAATGTCTCCAGATTCGCTGATGTCTTCTTTCGCTAGAGGAATCTAAAATTATCTTTAGGTTGCTTATAAGACTTTTAGCAGTACTTTTTGAAGGCCCATCAATGTTGCTTGATATACTACTTAACCGTTTAGCGCCCGTAGCTAAAAGCCGGTTATTGT
>NW_023458557.1:74332989-74337583 GCF_013731165.1 Rhagoletis pomonella
CGGGTCCTTGAACACTAAAAAAATTAAAGGGCCAACTTGCCCTACAAAGAAAACACAAGAAAGGTTAGATTTACAATAATTTATTGATAGGTAATTTATCAAGATAGAATAAGCGGGTTAGTAGTCCACCATGCAACTGCCTCTTCGATGCGTGCTGCTTCCTTTTATAGACTTGTCGTTCTGCTGCCTTGAGGTGCGCGGTATTTGGTACGCTGGCTTAGGCCGTGGCTTCCCATGGTTGACATGCACTGAGGGCATGTGCAAGTATTTCACAATCGTGTGAAACATAATTTGCTGACGCTACTGTCTGGCTCTGTTGGTATGGTTCTTGTTGCGTAACCATTAGTACGTGGTACTAATCATGAACTTGGTTTCCCACAGGTTATGTGGTGAAATATCATTGGCCTTGAATTGGGGCGTTGGGTTGCAATACGGTATGACTGCAATTATGCTGATGCAGTGGCACGTGTACGAGTAGAGTGTGGGAATGGAATATGTTGGGTGCCGCAGCGTGTTAACTTGTATATACATATGTGTGTACGTATGTCTTCTAATCGGTCGATTTATGATGAAAGCAAGGCAAGTGGAAAAAATCGATTTTTTCGATTCTTCTCAAAACCGCATACATGATTTATTTATTACAACGGAGGCTCCTCTCAATAGCCTTTTTCAAATTCGAAGGCACCATGGAAGTAACTAAAAAACATCTAAGTAAAAAAGAAGTATTATTTAAAAAATAGATTCGTCTTCTTTTCTCTACCTTTTTGTGTCTCACCTCAAGTAGCATACGGGTTAGAGTCCAGCGCAATTGTATTTGCCGCATTTCATTCAATAAGTACTCCTTGCATTGTACTCTACTCCCAACACATTGTTACTTTTTTTCCGCATACATACACTACTTGGCGTTGAGAGAGTAAATACTTGACGTACTTGCTATTACTCCACCAAAGTACGTACTCTACTTTCCCTCATCGCGTACGCGAGATATTTACTGCTGCCAAAAGGGAGTAGCAAATATACTCTCTGTATACTTGTAGTACGGTAAGTACTTGCGTATTAAATTTCAATTCTGGTTGTTAGCCTACTAGTTGATATCGTTTGCAGCGCTGGTCAGTGAAATTGAAAGAGTAAAAATAGAATATGGAAATCGACGATGTAAGGAAATGTTTACGGCCTTATTTATAAAAAATAACGTAGATTTAGACAGTTGTTGAATGTGACATTTTCATAAAACTTTTGTATTCAAGCAGCTTTTTAAATCTATGTATGTACTTAAATTTTTATGAAAGTATTATTTCTCGTCTCTAATTTTCTATAAAACTATTTGCAGTCATTAACCAACAAATAAGTTGTCAAAAACAATAACTTAAGCAATGCTGCTATACGAAATAAAATTATTAGTGGCAAATCAAAATTTTGAAAAGTGCCGATTTTCACATTCGATAGTTGGACATGGTAGCGACGAGATGTACGAGCATTTTTTTCTTAAGAGCTGCATACTGATTTAAGAAATTTTTTATAGAAGAAAATGTATTTTCCATTTATTGCGCGTAATTTTATATGAATTTTTAGTTTTTCTTGAGAGCCTTTACAAATAAAAAAAATTTCGTAATATGTACATACATATGTACATACATACGCAGCCATATAACTTGATTTCAAGAGAAACGAATTTTCATTTGGCACGTTCAGAAGGCGAAACAGCTCAGTAACTGGTGCGATTGCACCTTCTGAACGCGTTGTTGCGTACTTCTGATCAACTGAATAGTTGCGTGTTAGATGATCGTAATATTTTTCTGATCATTTGAGACAACAGGTTGGTGTGTACCTTTGGGAGTTGAATTTGACAGCTAATGTATGAAGTCGTTCAAAAGACGCATAACGATCACTGATTTTTGCTTAGCAACGGTTGCGCTCAACTGCTGCGCCTTCTGAACCTACCTATTGATAACTTTTTTTTTTTTGATAACACTGCGACAGCTCAAATTGGTATTGAGTAAACCCAAATGCAAGATAGAGTTTTTGAATTTCATTGAGTTTTTTTAATAAATACTGAAATTAGAGGTGTATGAATGGCGAAAGAAAAACTTCATCCGATTTTTTTTGAATCGAAACTACATTTTAACATATGTACATATGTCCATGCATACATAAATATATTTAATATGAACCCATGGTTTCAATTCTACGCATATCGTCAGGGTTTTCCTCACAACTTGGTTTTGCTGCAGTGAAGCGACAGAACAAGTGATGAGAAAAAATATATGCGGACACTTACATATATATGTATCTATGCACATACGTATCTATGCACATACGTATCTATGCACATACGTATCTATGCACATACGTATCTATGCACATACGTATCTATGCACATACATATCTATGCACATACATATCTATGCACATAAGTATCTATGCACATACGTATCTATGCACATACATACATATGTACTTAGGTATGTATATCAGCATTTTAGTTGAAAGTACGTTTTGCTCGTCGCTCTCTTCATCGCTCCACTACATTCCTGTCCCTAGTTTTTTTCAGATACCACAAATGCGCGATCCAGAAAATTCTTCTATCATTCTTGCCACAAATGTATGTTTTCTTCGAAAATACTCAAGTACTACCAGTAGAGTACTCTACTGTCAAATACCTTTTACTCGCAGTAGTTGCGGAAGGCAAAGTAAATACTCTACGCGTGTTGCTATTGATCGGTAGTTTACGTACGCTTGCTGAAACTGGTTTATGCTTACTCACAATTGACCCGAACGATGAAAGTAGGGGATGGAAAGTATTTGCGCGGCGATCGGATGTCTTGCTGGGCCGTTTAAATGGAATTGCGCAGGAGTCTAATACGGGTGTATAACTTGGAGTAAATTTATGAATTTATAATAATATTTATGTATTGAAATTAGTACGAAAACTACACCAGCTCCTAAAATGTACCACTTTTTTCATTTGGTTCACAAAGAGCTCAACGCTCAACCAATCAACTTTTTTTGTGTATGTTTATAACTAACCTAGCTGATACCTGCGCCTGCGCCTTCGTCAGCGTAGCTCAGTTCTTTTGCATATACTTGAAGTTTTTTGAAGTTAAAAGGGCAGCTTTTATGAATTAAAAAAACAATGTCCCGCAGTCAAAGTTAATATAAAGTGGGCTCTAAATTTCTTAGATGGGTTCTCTAGAAAATACATAGCTGGAACTTAGGAGTGCTATAACCTATAGTTCCATATGGTTACATTTTATAGGAATGCATTAACTACCTTTGAAAAATTTTGTAATAATTTTTGCCATTTTAAATAAAAATTTCTCATATAAAACAACTTGAAATTTAAAACTTGAAATTTAAAGTTTAAAAAAAAAATTCTTTACCGTGTGAAAAACAACTCGTCCGGACAAACTGGAACGTATACCGGGCGCAGGGGTTGAAATCACTTACGCAGATAGCTGATCCGGAACGTGTTTATGCCTTGTCACAGAAGGCAAAATACTTTGTGTTTTAAAGTGTGTGATAGGCTTTCGGAAACAGCACAAGATGTTGGAAACAGGGCCGTACAAGCTCCGACCCCTCGAAACATTTCACAGACCCCTGGCAAACCATTGAAAAATGATTCAAAATTAGCATTTGGACACCGAAAATTTAAACTCGGTTAAAGGCACGGACGTGCAGTCACCGTTATTTTAACGAATAACTGTGCTAGCATGCGGCGAGAAAGCAACAATTTGATTTTGTCGTCGCAACCGTAGAACTTGGTCACGTAGCTGGAAGTCATCAATCCACTTTTTGATGTCTGCCGCCGCAAAATTTAGTGATAGCGTTTCCAATGTCGCTGAAGTTTATCGCTTAGTAGCTTAAAGATTCGCAGTTTTCTCCGATGCTGCGCATCAAGATCCGCTAGTTCGTCGTTTACCGTATTAACGGTGCTGTTGTCGTTCTCTGCTGTGACAGAGCCGAAGAGGCGTTGTTGCCTGTCATTTCTGTTGCTACTGCTGTGGCGCTATTGCTATCATTTGCTGCTGTACCTGAGGTTGCGTTAACATTCGCTGCTACTAAAGGCGCTTTCGCAACTGTGTCTCCTAAAGTTTCGTTAGCCGGTTCACCGTTTTTTTTCCCGGCGGTGCACCTATGTTGGAAGTTAGCAACGCTTTGAGTTGTCTTAGGCTTGCCGTTTCTGGCAACGAAACTAATAAGTCCTGTAGGGCTTCGGCTATTTGTTGCTTTTGGTTTTATTTGCGGGGCAAGTTTGCACTCCTGTCGCTGTAGTGATCTCACAAGATAATGGCCTTTATTTATTGGAAGCTTGTTTGTTTACATCCATATGGCACGGAATGTGACAAGCAATTTAACTATGAAATTACTGCCCTTCTACTTTCATACCTAAGGGCACCTGTGAAGGCCATACTGGTTTTCTAACATAAATACTATGGAAGATGAGTGTGAAGATTTTTCGTTGTCAATAACATTTTGCTCTGGGATTCCCAAGGATGTAAATAGCTCTTGTAAGGGTAATTTTATGTCTTACGTTGCTCTTGATTTAATGATTTTCGCTTGCGCGTATTTGGAAAATTTGTCTATGGCAGTAAGG
>NW_023458557.1:74337683-74344091 GCF_013731165.1 Rhagoletis pomonella
TGATTTTCGCTTGCGCGTATTTGGAAAATTTGTCTATGGCAGTAAGGATTACTTTGTTATTAGTGTGGTAAATGTCGATATGAACTACATGTCCAGGATAATTCGGAACTGTGGTTGCCTTTAAAACTAGTTTTGAGGGGTGCCTTTCATATTTGTTTTCATGGTATATCTTACATTTCTTAGCGATTTTCCTAATCTTTGAATTCATTTGAGCGAAGCAAAATTTTTCTAGAATTTGGGCTTTATTATCGGTTGAATTCCTGTGCGCTCTTTTATGCTCTTTAATTATTTCGGATTCCTGCTCGGATTCTTGTACTACGTCTTTTACTATATTCCGTGTGTATCGTATTCTATATACCTGCTAAAATGTGTTGGATATATAGTTTGAATTTTACCCAGGATGTAGTCTTCTATAAAGATTGCATTGGTAACTAAAGGATTTAAATAGTGTGTTACTGCAATTTATTTGTAACATGTGTTGAATATACAAAGCTAATATAAAGGTAAAACTAGCTGTATTGCAAAAAAGATTCTAGATTGTTCCGTGCTCTTTGTTTCTCCCCGTTCGTCGTTCGCCTTTGTCGTCGTTTACAAATTGTGTTGTTCTGTCGTTGGCTGTTGTGTCAAAACTCTCCCTCTCCCATCGCTATCGCTGTCCTTTATACAAGGCAGATGACGAGGTTGCCCATATGTTTTGATTTCGATTTAAAATGAAATGGACAGGGTGCCATTACATAGCGCTTAAGATGGTTTATTAATATCTCTTCTGTATACTCGGTTTCTTCAATAATATGCCTTTGATAAGTAGGGAAGGGTATTTTAAATTGATAAGATGAAGTGTCTGCGGTACTGAGGAATAACTGGTTCTTGAATGCATTAACCAGGGCATCCGTGTAAGGAATTAGGTTTTGAGATGAACTTTCATTACCATGCTGAGTCGCTGTTAAAGAAATAATCTGCTCCTTCTGCGATGGTCGGGATAGTCTGTCTGCTACCACGTTCGTTCTGCCAGGTTTGTATTTTAGCTCATAGTTATACTCTTCGAGGATCGCTTTTCAGCGCTTCATTTTACTGTCGTTATTTTTGTTACTGAGCACATACGTTATGGGTTGATGGCCTGTATAAATTTTAACTTTTGCCGAACCGTAGCGATAATTTCACAGAAACTTCCATGCCCATATGATGGCGAGCATTTTTTTTTCGTTAGCTGCGTATTTTTCTACTGTTTTCGAAAGAGTCCTAGAAATTAAAGTGATTGGTCGGTCCTCTTGTGACAGAACTGCGCCTATTGCGTAATTAGAAGCATCAGTTGTGAGCTCAAAAACTTTATTCAAATTGGGGTAGCTCAGCATAGCATCTCTTGAAATTAAAACGTTTTTAGTTTTTTTGCAACGCTGCGATTGCTTCCGAGATGGTCTTATAATGCCATCTTCTAGAAGTTTGTTAATTTGTCTTTCGACCTCCGATTTTAATGACATCGGATATGGATAGCATCGAGAGTAGATTGGGTTGTCGGTTTTTGTCCTAATCTCTGCTTTTACTGCAGTTGTACTGGTCAGCTTTTCGTCGGGTTCCGCAAACGGTTTGGAGTGCTGGTTACAGAGGTCATGGAGCTTTCCTTTCTGCATCTCTGACATGTGCTCTATTTTGATTTCTAAACTATTGACAGATGTGGATACTAGCTGTTTGATTTTGACTTTTTTGCTATTTTTGATTGTCATATAAGTGGAAGTGTGTATTACTGCGTTTAACTGTTTGAGGCTGTCGTTGCCGAGGATACCATGGTATGATCTACCTGAGGGCAAAATGAAAAATCCAAAGTTTTCGTCGTTTAAGCCGAAAAGATTTAAAAAAATGTGATGGGATATTTTGATTTTTCCTCCGACTGAGTTTGCGTAAAAAATATTTTGGTTTGGTAGTGGACTTTTTGCTAATGAGGGTTGTATTTCGTTTTTAATGGACCAGTGTCTATAAGAAATTTTAGTACCTCTCCATTACCGGTTTTGCACTGAATATACAGCAATGCAGAGTGCGTTAGCCTAAAAAATGAACATCACAAAATTCTTCGCATACCTTTTGGTCGCTATTTGCGTATTTTGAATATTCCTGATAGTAGTCTTCGTCCCAAGATTGGGTTTCTTGTGCGTCGTTGTAGATTGCGTCATATTCGTCGATGTCGTATTGGTTTCCGCTAGCTTCATGGTTAATTCTTTGAATCTTATTAGGAATATTTTTAATGTATTGATTTGTCTGGGTTGGGGGTGGACGCTTTGACGCGGAAATATTATAACCCGGCCTATTCATATAATTCACATTCCTTGTCTGGAGAGATTGGTCGACTTCCATAGGTGTGTATGGTTTCGGCTGTTGCGGCCATGGGTCTATTAGTTTGATTACTTGACCTGTTGAAGTACTGTGGCTGTTGGTACTGGAGTTGTTGGTATTGGGGTTGGTGGTATTGAAGTTGTGGATATTAGGGTTGTTGGGGAAATCGATTGATAGGAGGAAGCGGTCGGGGTATATGTGCAATCTGTCTATAGAAGAGTTGATAAGGGTATGAAAGGTTTCTTAGAGGAAGTGCAGGTTTTTGCTGCAAATAGTTGGGTTTTCTAGGTAAACTACATTGATTGTTTGCGTGCACTGCCCTGAAGTTTTGGTTCTCCAGTTTAATGCATAAATGCAAGGCTTCAGGTAGGTCGGCAGGTTCCTTCATACCGAGGAGCCTATATAAATTGCCTGATAATCCCCTAACGAAAGTATCGAGTGCTTTGCCGCGATATGCATGGGTAGGGATTTGCATGGCCTCTTCGCTTAAGCCCATGCATGAAATTTTATTTAATATGAGGGAAAGGTGCGAATAAACTTTCGCATAGAACTTATGCACAGTTTTTCGAGCATGAATCAAATAAGTCATTCGATACTCAATGGTACTCAAGTCTCTTTTATCGGCGTAGTGCATTGTAAGGCATTTGTAGATCGCCTTCCAGTTCAAGGGCATATTGTAAGACTCTAGAGCAGCGTCGGCACTACCTAAAATTTTATTGCGGATAACATTTAGAATGCCGAAATATTTAGGTGAACCTAAACTAGGTTCATAAATTTTCAGAATGCGTTCGACACTTTTTTTCAGTTGCTGTATTCTGCTGGGTTGCCACTAAATTCGTGCAGGGATCTAACTACGTCCGTTACCTTGTCCATGTCTGTCAAGTTATTCGTATAATGGTCATCAATGGTTTGGTCTCTTATAACTTGCGACGGAGGGTGTAGTATGCCTCTTAGCAAGTTGCTTTCATCAGTCGTCGGTATTTCCGTCATTAAATCTTCAGGAGTGGCGTTTACCACATTGGAAGTAGAAGCAGTAGGAGGAGGAGGTGGTGGAGCTGCTGCTCCTTGTGCACCAGCATTTTTGAGCCTTTAAATTTTCAGTATTTATATGTATACATATAATTTGTTTTAAATTTAATATACTCTGGAGGGTCCCCCTTTGTGGAGTGAATCGCAGAGATATAATTTATTATAAAGCTAAAAGCTTTTGGCAGTATTTAGTGTAAGGATGTACAAGCCTTCTTGCTATATTTAATGTGATGATTTACGTGGAGCCGACACAGTTTGGCTCTGTTTTAAGTTAATAAAAATAAATGAAGACATTTTTAATATATCTATTATATTAGAAAAAATTCAACCTTTTAACTTTTAATTTCACTTTTAGTCATTCACTTAATTAAATTCTAATTTATATTCTTCTTAAACTTATATTCAAATATCTTACGACACTAGTCCCACGGCGTACGGGGTTAGTCCTTTTTGCATCGCTACTTGGGTCCACCGTTGCGCACTCTGCATGGGAGCGTGGCTGTCTTTTACCGACGCTCTCCACTGATTCCTTCCAGTCGCAGTCCTGACACTTCTTGAGGACTGGATCCTCCGTGTGGCATTACTTGGGGGCCTTAACTTTTTCGAGGACGAACGCGACTGGGCCGTTGGGCGCCAGTTAAACTAACCGAAGTTAAGTTTATTAAAAAAAATTATTTTTTACGGCAGCAAGCCGTGTTGTTTATTCAAACTCAAATTAGGACTGATTACAATTTTTGTTTTCACTTAAGTCTATACCTCAAGAATCTTCATTGTCACTTGGATTTAACAGAGTTTTTGAATATGCGTGCAATCGATGCGTTAAATTCGCTTAGAAGTATTATAGCAGAAGAATATTGGTATAAAAATTGTCAAATATAGTGGATATATGATTCAGATTTCTTGGGATTGATAGTGACAATCTATTTATTACATTAGATACCGCTCCCAGCTCTGGTTCGCCAGGAAACTTTCAATATTCTTATCTCCGGAGTAATGCTCAAAATTCTGTGCATACACCAAAATAGAGCATAACACATAGAATTTGAACCACCACTTGTGGCGGTTATTGGGAAAATATTGCTTCATGAAATGCCTAATTTTGTGTTTTTATGAGAAAAATTTAAAAGGCGTTTCCAAATCAAGAATTTCAAGTCGATATTCAGTGTTTCCTTCAAACTTGTCAGCTTTTTGGGCGATTCCCATATTTTTAACTCTCCCACTATGTTTTTATGGTTGCTGGTGTAAATTTTCCCGAACTGAGTTGTGTTTAATGTTCTCTAAACGTTGAATATCAGTAGATTTAAGGACTGATTATAAAATATACATGTAAATCAAAGAGGTTGATTTGTAGTTGATAATTTAATGATGAGAATTCAAATGTAGTACAAAGTAAATAAAAGCGATAATATAAGTTTAATATTTTGGACTATTTAGTTAAATAATTAATAAACGAAAGTTTTGTT
Source organism: Rhagoletis pomonella (assembly GCF_013731165.1). Taxonomy (NCBI): domain Eukaryota; kingdom Metazoa; phylum Arthropoda; class Insecta; order Diptera; family Tephritidae; genus Rhagoletis; species Rhagoletis pomonella. The sequence continues at coordinate 74,342,501 of NW_023458557.1, forward strand.
AAAACGGCTGCTACTGCTGGCAGTGGCGGATTTAAATATTTGCCGCCCCTAGGCAATTCATAACTTGCCGCCCTTTTTTCACGAAAAAAAAAATATATATATATATCAAATATGATTGTTTGAAGATTTTTTGACCTCGCGCAAGACAAACAGAAGACCATACACAGATACACTGCCTAATTTGACATACGACGGAAGCTGCCCTTCAGATTATTCACGTTATGATACACTTATGAAAAACTGGTGGGCTTGGAATCAAGAATTTTCTCGAAAATGCACGCTCGTTTTTCGGCAGTGTTGTCAAGTGTGGTAACCTTTTAGATGATTCTCGTTCTCGGGGCAGCGTGTCGGCTGTTTCTTTGCGTCACGCGCAGTCGCGCCGTCAGGTTTCTAAGCCGCGTGAATGAAAGTTAAATGGAAATTTCAACGACTGCTATACTAAGGAAAAATTCGCAGCGTAATTCTAATTTTGAATTGTATTGAATGAGATGAATCATTAATAATATTTTACAGACACAAACACAATTTCAAGTGCAGCTGAATCCAAATAAATTTTTTTCTTTTAATTTAGCTGTCTTAAATTTTGCCGCCCCTTAATTCTGCCGCCCTAGGCTTCAGCCTATGTTGCCTGTACGATAAATCCGCCACTGACTGCTGGTACTCGGCTGACGATTACTACTAACTCGTTGATCTTCTTCGTTACTCCTTCACGGACTAGGGTTGCGGCCTTGCGATGCATGAACTAGGATGCCAGATTACATACATAAATAAGCAAGTGTATGCAAACGTCCGAATAAATATATATCTTATTCTGAAACTATAATGTACATTACATCAAGTTTCGTCAAACGACATTTGCGGTAGGAAAGAGCAATACTGGTCGCCTAAACACGACCGAATTCTTTTCTTTTTAATTTAACTAAGTTTTGCTAATATGCATATCTCTTCAAAAGCAGATGGTAAGTAATTTAAGTGGTTTTAAATGTTTTAATTTTCTGTTCATTTTTCCACCGCACAAATCACAAAATCTGTCATATTTTACTGTTTGCCAATTGAAGTTCATGTAATAGGGATGAAACGATACGAGAAAAAAAGGTGGAGAAAACATCGATGGCACTATCGATCCATCGATGTTTTTGAATTTTTGTCAAACATCGATGGTTTATGGCGACTATCGATGTTTCTTTTGTACACCTCTGCGCATGTAAAATGAAATAATATTAGTTTTTAGCTTATAATCTTTCTAGTGTACCATCTTCATAGGATAACAGCGAGCACGATTATTGCGCATATTGTTAGGGCTTCTGTAAAGATAGAAAAATTGATCTTCTTATTAACGTATCCTAGATAATTAACGTTCTCAATCGTGATGTCGTGCACATATCATAGGTTGACCTTCATTGTGTTATTCCTGACATTCGAAAGGGCTGCTGGCAGAGCTTGCGCTGTCATTACCTCGTTGCTGGAAAATACTTGGTCACCAATCCTGACTGTTGACGTAGAGGAGCAGTGTCCCATTCGTGTATACTGATAATTGACCGTATTCAATAGCCTCGATTACGTTTTGGCATGGAAGGGTCTCTATTTCTGA
>NW_023458557.1:74344191-74350025 GCF_013731165.1 Rhagoletis pomonella
TATACTACTTAACCGTTTAGCGCCCGTAGCTAAAAGCCGGTTATTGTCCGCACCATGGTCGCATAACGAATGCGAATACAAATATTCGCAACATCTCTGGTATGTATGTACATACATACATAGATAACTGTGGGCTACACTTTAGTTGCTCATACGCCAAGTAGTACAACATTGGTGTACGTATGTATGTATGTTAGCCATACGCCATGGCACACCAGTACGGAGCTTGCTTAATAAATTTACTTGCATTAGATTGAGTTGCACCAAAATATTATTCTCACTATTCTAATTACATATGTATGTAAATAAATTTCGATCTGGCAGGAATGTGGAATAGCAACTCTCATGAATAAAGAGGATAGCAGTAAGACATATGTGAAGGACGTGGCAGGAATTTGAGCTTTCTTCTGCGAAGTTCCCAGAGACAATCGACTGCGTCAAAGTGACTAGAAAATTTCGATTTCTTTCTAGCTTGATCCAAGCTACATATGTACATATGCCACACCAGGGCTCCAGAGCTAGTATGGTTCGCTCACTCGTTAGTAAAACACCTACGTATCTTTGGTTCACGAGCATTTGCGCTGGATAAAACCATAAAAGGCAAATTCCAGGCAAGGGGTAAAGAGTATATCTTCGTAGGTTACTCCAATACAGCAAAGGCGTATCGTTTATACGACAGGCAGCGACGAGCAATCATCGAGCGGCGAGACCAGTACCAGTAGCATCACTTCAGAATGCAGTTCTACAGTAGAAAACAATGATTTCGCGACAAACATCATTCGCCTTGAGTCTGAAAGTATAGTCGAGCATAATGTGAGAGATGACTCCGGCGATGAGGAGGAGGAGTTTGCCACGGCAAGTGATCCTGACGATGACGAGCAAGAAGCGCAGAGTGAGCAGATTACGAGTCCAGAACAAGACGACGTACCACGACGCGGGCCTGGTCGACCTAAGAAGCAGTATCAATTTCTAAACAAACTCAATTGTATAGAGGATATCGAGACACCGCAAACGCCAAAGGAGGCGTTGAGTGGCCAACATGCAGGTGATTGGCAAAAATCAATGCAAGCAGAATACGACGCGCTTATCGCAAATGACACATGGTCATTGGTTAATTTACCAAAGGGGCACAAAGCCATCGGTTCGAAATGGGTATTTCGGATAAAACGCGATGCCAACGGTGAAATTGAGAGGTTTAAATCCAGGCTAGTTGCCAAAAGCTGTGGGCAACAATTAGGGGTCAACTACTGGGAAACATTTTCACCAGTCATACGTTATGAAACTATTCGCATGCTTTTTGCGATAACTGCAGAAACTGTGTATATGAAGCAACCAGAAGGTTTTGTCAGCAAGCAGCATCCTGGAAAAGTGTTGCAGCTACAGAAAACAATCTACGGGTTAAAGCAATCCGGTCGTGTTTGGAATAACACACTAGATGCAGTTTTGAGCGACATTGCTTTTAATAAATGTAAATATGAGCCATGTTTGTACGTCAAAAAAGATAAGCAGAGGTATAGTTACATAGCCGTCTACGTTGATAATTTGATCATCATGTGCTCCAGCGATAACGAACTAGCAGCAATTAAGAAGAAGATAGCATAGCATGGTGGCGCTATAAACTATTTCCTAGGGTTGGAAATTCAGCGAGAGAGCGACAGAGGCGCGATTTCTCTTTGCCAGAAGAAGTACATAGAATCAATTCTCGAGACATATGGTATGCAGAATTGTCGAGCAGTAGCAACACCACTTGATCCTGGTTTTCAAGTTGGATGCAATGACGACGAATGTGTCAAGGTAAATGCTACTGGATATCAATCGCTAATTGGTTCGCTCATGTATTTAGCGGTTTTGAGTCGGCCAGATATTTTGCACGCGGTAAGCAAACTTTCTAGGCGTAATATAGATCCGCATATTGAGCACGAGACAGCAGCAAAGCATGTCTTGCGTTAACTATCAGGAACTATAGACCTGCCCATTATATATCGCAAGACTGGTGAAGATGTCAAGGGATTCGCTGACGCAGATTGGGCGTATTTATTGGGAAGCAGCGTTTTCTCGTGGGCTTCAACGAAGCAAAGTATAACTGCGTTAAGCAGTACTGAGGCTGAATATGTAGCCTTAGCGACGGCTGCGAAAGAGGCAGTATACCTCAGCAAGTTATTGGCTGAGATAGGGTGGTCAAGTTCAACGCCAATGACGCTTTATGGTCACAACATCAGCGCACAGCATATCGCACGAAATCCAGTTCATCATAAACGTACAAAACACATACATATTTAGTATCATTATGTTCGTAAAAAAGTTGAAAATAATGAAATTAATTTGGAATATGTTCGTACTGACAAAAATGTTGCCGATGTTTTGACTAAGAGTTTAGCCAAGCAAACGCATTGTAAATTTGTAAGGATTCCTTTGTATACAGTAAGGTTAGTTTTTAAAGCTAATACTAAGCTTAAGAATAAGTGTTGGAAATGTAAGCTTAATATCATATTTTTAGTCTGGCAACATTGAAATGTCATTCATTCGTTGTTTCTTACATTTGAAGTTTGACACCAGCAACAATAGCAGCAGCAGCAAATGTACAAACGTGGGAAGGAATGCATGTACGTGACTAAATGCGAATACAAATGCAGCGTTAACAATTTAGCTTTAAGAAATTAGAAAATAAGAAATAGAATTAAGAAATAGCATAGGTAGATTAGAATATGAATATTCAAATAAAGCCAGTCGGGATTGGACAATCAAAAACATCTGGCGCCCACACGGGAAATCCGCATATATTCTCATAGAGAAAACGGATCAGCAGTAGAACAAACAAATACCCACAGGACATAAAATTCTTATAGAGAAAAGGGTTTTAAGCAGCAGCCGGTGATTCAAGAAATACGCACAGGATAATTTTGGAAGCAAGCGGCAGAGTGCGGAAATCTATTCAATGTTTTTCATTTTAGTTTAAGAAAACATTGTGAACATTTTGAGTTTTATTTAATTAAGTTCAGAATAAAGCTGAACAAGTTAAGGGATTTAGTTGACATTTTAATAAATAGTTAATTCTAATCCTTTTACACGCGTGCCTATGAAATGGCCACACTTGATCTAAATAAATTATAATTGTCATTATTTTCGCAGATGCAGTATATGCCAGACGAGTAACAGGTCTATACATACATAAGTAAGTATACCTAAATTAGCGCGTTGAGCTTATGTCTCTATTTAATAATGGTTCTATGACAAAATACTCAAGAACGGTATTCTTAGATTTTTAATTACTTCATTTCATGCATTAATTTTGATATGAAGTTTTTTACTAAATACCAGGAATAAATATTTATTCATGAAATATTTTCATAGAAGGTAAGGTGCACCATTAATGAGCTGAAAAACCAAAAAAAAAAAATTAAATTTGTGCGTGCGTCTAAAAGTGTTGGATTAATTTGTGGATTGGAGCCTTTTGAAATGACCTTTTGAAACGGCAATGGAATTTCGACATTCTTCAAGGAATTGTGAATATAAGCTGCCTTCCATTTGGCATATTTGCGGTTTATACTCTTCAGAAAGTTACATACAAAAAAAAAAATATTTTTTCTATTTTCATTATATGTTACAGTAAAACCCGCTTAAGTATCGCACGAAAAATGTCAGCTTTTTCAAGTACTTAGCCGGGTTGGGTACTTAAAAGAACGCGCTAAGTACCTCTATGCGGGTACTTAAGCGAACATAATTACTGATGTAGTTACATCTTCTTGTTAACTTGCATAAATACCTGATTAACAACATTTAATGAAGTATATATAGTTTAAAACCAAAATCGTAGCATTATTTAAACACATCTACAAGTAAAGAAAAACTTTATTAAAAAAAAAAATATGGTGCAACGGTATGTCATTTTTACAAGAATTAAATTGTTTAAAAAGTCAAAGTTGGACATACCATTTTGTACCAAATTCAAAATGATATTGTTTGCCATGATTCAATAATGAAAGGTTTTGTAAGAAAAACTTTCTCTCGCTCTAATTTTATCAATGACACTCCCACCCTACTCCTAAAAAACAACAGTAATATTTCTTTTACAAATTGCTTTGGAAATTTTAAGATTTTTTTTTTAAAAGTAGTGAAAGCTTTGCTTTTCATTGAAAAAGCCTAATTGGCATCACTGACAGTTTCTTTTGCTCATATTCGTTGACAATTAATTTCTTTTTTCATGCGAATCCTGGTAAGTAGCAACTTAATATGCAATTTTTTAATAGTTATTGTTAATTTAAGTATATATTTTAATTGCAGATCCTAAGTTTATCTTCTATTGCGGCTTCTGAGCGGTGCAATCATTCATTTTCATGTGAGTATGCGCTTATTAATATGATGAAATTTTCTGTAATTGATTCTTGCTTGCAGGCTTATTAAGGTGCTCCCCAATATCTCAGCAAGAATTTGCAAATACATACAGGTAACTAAGAGCATTTTTTTCATTTTGTAAAATAAATTGATACATATATTTTTGTACGTTTTTTGACTTGTGCTCCGACCACGTATAATTAACCTGGGCCGACTTTCTCTAGTGCAGGCAAGTTGCAGTGCATATAAAACCAAGTGTTTTAAGCCAACTAAATGTAATGTTTTTGCAGGTTTTGCTGCCTTTTCGCCTCTGCTCCGGCCACATATTTATATATCCCGACGCTCTCTCGTGCAGGCAAGTTGCAGTTCATGTAAAACCAAGTGTTTTAAGCTAACTAAATGTAATGTTTTTGCAGGTTTAGCCTGTCTTTCGCCTCTCCGGCCACGTATTTATCTGTCCCGACGCTCTCTCGTGCAAGTAAGTTGCCGTGTAGTAATATGTGCGTATACAATATGTTAGTAGGTTCGTACACATGACTTCTAGGTGAAAGCCGAGTGGCTCCGTTTGGCTCACATGTGCACCACTGACATATGTACATATGCATCAGCATCAGCATATATATTTACACACTTGGACTCATACAATTAAGTCATCTCTATGACTAAACACGGAAACTTTTGGTGCGGCAATTCGAAGCTTGTGGGGGGTACACTGCAGAGCATAATTTTTGGCGCGTTTACTTTTGCCGTTAAGTCTCGAGTTTTAAACGTTTTAAGTATCGCTGTTTGTTAAGCGTCAGTTTCATCTAGTCCTTCAAAGTATGATATTGCTCCGCATTGTAGTAAATACATACGTGTAGTGTAGTATACAAGTACATATTACAAATATTATTTTATTTAAACAACACATAAATAAATAGAAAACATAATATATGTATATAAGAACATGGTTTTTTCTTTGTAGTTTAATACATCTTTTTAACTATTTACTAACATGTATATATGTACATATGTTTGTACATATTTAAAATTCTTTCATGTGTTTGACGTTCACATTTTTAAATATTTGATGTTTGCTTATGTATGATTTTATAAATACAGTTGCGGACATTGATATACAGACAGATAAAAGGAAGGTACCAAGCGGAATTTCATTGTATGAATTCTGAAAAATTATTGGCTTCTTATTCGTGGTAAATATGTATGTATAATATATAGTTTGGAAAGTTTCCCGAATTTAAGAAAAATTATCAAAACGGTAAAAAACATTTGCGGAAAGAAAAATTTTTGTAGAACTTTCTTAGGAGGGAACCGAAAATCCAATCGTGGGCCTTTGGCATATCATGAGTACGAACTGAGTTCTAGAGGATGTTCGGTGCAATGTTATCGAAGCAGAACCATTACCGAAATTTATAAATTTTTTGTCGCAGCGCGTAAATGACTTATAGAAAGCGGAGAAGACTCTGCATGATATTACTATAAAACATTTCTTCTAAATTTTT
>NW_023458557.1:74350125-74353279 GCF_013731165.1 Rhagoletis pomonella
ATTGTTTGCCACTTATGTATGTTTATTTATTAATTTTTGAGATTTTTCAATCAATCAAAATTCTTAAGCGGGTCTCGCTGTATATATTTTTGAAATAAAATTACTCCACCTTGTACACCAAAAAATTTTTTTAAACCATCATGCATAGCAGTTCGTTGATCTTATCTTCACGGCTACCGAAATCACCAACCACAACGTAATGATAAGCCTTCTTTGGCCAGCCGCCGGTTCATGTGTTGAGCTTGAATGGCCACAGGAAGTTGGAGGCTTTCCACTTTAAAGTGGGATCCAACGGTGAATATTTCGTGTGCCAAATAATCAACACAGTGAATATGGTGCGCTTTGCGCAATTTGCGTTCGATCACCAAGTAGTCAGAAATCGGGACACGCTGATGGTTGTGCTTGACAATCCCACGTTTTTAGAACAATTCACGCACCGATTTAAGATTTGAATAACCCCATGTAATATAGGATTCGGCAATACGTAGCATATTAATGGTTGCCTTGTTCAATACATACATAGATACATATGATGCAACCAGGCACTAAAAAATAAAATTGATTGTTCGGATATGACATCCTTTGTTATAATTCCTCCGCTTATGAAGCTGGAAACATGAAACTTCGCGCTTTTTCTACTCATTACCTAAAGTGAGCTTACAGTGAAAATGACAAAGATCGGTTGACTACAACCTATAGCCTCCATACCAGTTGTATGTTGTATGTTGTTCAGATATTGGGGTTTTAGATATAACTCCATTTATGAAGCTAGGAACATGAAATTTCACACTATTTTCAGTCACTACCAACAGAAAGCTTACAGGGAAAATTTGTAGGCTCCGTACAACTGATTGTTCAAATATTAGGTTTTTTGATATAACTGCTCCATCTATGAAGCTATAAACATAAAGCCGATTGTTTAGTTATTGGGTTTTGCTCCTTCAGTGGGACGAATAAAACCGAGCATTTTCGTGAGTCTCTCTGTCTTCGGCATAGCCGAAAACAGCACTTCCCTTACTTGTTTTCTGTATAATATCTGTCGGGATGTTTAGTTTAGTTGTAGTTACATATATCAGTATAGTGGGTGGTGATGCCGACTTAGGCGCACCTGGACGGTTAGATTGGATATTGAAAGCAAGATTGAGAATGAGAGTAAAGTTATGATTAAGATAAGGATTGAGATAAAAAATGCTTTTACATGAGGGGATTTACTGATTTTGATCGTCTGCAAAAGTTGACTTTCTGTCTAAAATTTTTTTATCTCCATTTATACGTCGGCGGACGGCGGAAATTAGGATTGAGATTGAGATCAAGATTACTGGGTTAAGATTTAGATTAAGATCAGGAGTGAGGTTAATAATAAGATTAAGATCTATATTGAATATTAAGATAATTATTCCTCGATTAAGATTAAGATTGAATTTGAGATTAAGATTGAGATTGAGATTAAGATTGGGGTTAAGATGTTGATATTAATATAGTTGTTCATGATGAAGTGGAATAATTTCCGTCGCGAGTAGAATCCTCGTAACTTCTAGTGTTAGTCACTGTAAACGAATTTTCAATTTTTAGATAAAGATTTGGACGTGCAACTTATGTCATGCCATCAAAGAAACCACGACAGTCAGTCTAGTTCTGATGATTGCATAAATGAATTAGCTGAACTCACGATTGTACCGGCAACTATAAGTGAAGAATCGTCTACTTTGCTAAAAAAAAAAAAAACTAGCCGAGTAAAAGCATCGATTTCAAATGTATATGTTTCCATGGCAGCGAGTATAGTGAACAGCAAAGCGTACATAAACGTTTGTAAAGGAAGCTTTGCTCGATGCTAGCTCTTCGCTTTGCTCGCCGCTCCACTATGTTTTTACCCTTAGACTATTAATTGAAAACATTTTATAACTATAAGGGTATTTTCATTAAAAGTATATTACTTTCCTAACTATTTTAGGAAATGCTGAGATGAAGAAAATAAAAGAAACGCTACGTTTGAGAGGAAACTATGTATATAACACCGACAAAGCTTACAACAAAACAGGGGAGTTACTCGTATCTCGGAGACCCAAAGAAGAAAGATCTGCAAGATTGTATAAAACTGGTCATAATTGTAAAGGCGCTTTCTCGGTCAAAACAATCAGACGTCATCGCCAAAATTGTCTCGGTGCCTCAAGTAAAGCTGAACGATCTAATGTCATCCTTTCAAGGCAAATCGAGGGGCGGTTGCACAACTCTGCTAATGACTGGCTTGCCAAAGTCATGGAGGTATTGAGAGAAGATGATATTGTTCGATGAAGTAGCAGATTTTAAATCAATTTACAACCCAAAACTGTACAAAACTATGCTGGATGCTGTAAGAAAACTCTCGGGGTTTGATCCATTGACTGGAATTATCAGACTCCATCACTGGTTACTTCCGTCGGAACGTATATTAAAGCAGTTGGTGACCTTCTGAAACTTCACTGGGTTGAAAACATTGATGAGGAGAAGGAAAAAATTGTTGATAAATACTTGTTTCTTCATACTATGCAATACAGCCAAGTCGTCAACAGGGTCGCACGTGAAGCTCAATCGGCAAAACATCGAAAACAAGTGAAACCATTGCAAACTACCAGCGACAATAAAAAACTATCAGATCATCTTAATAATGAAATCATTAGTACTTACACACATCTCACTGAACAATACTGTTATCAGACCTGGCTCAGCCTACTCCAATATACCTTGATTTGTATTCAGACTTTTAATCGTCGTAGAGCTGAAGAAAATGGAAGAGCGTTGATCGCTGATCTTAACGCAATGGAGAAAATATCAGAAACCGAACAGCCAGAGATCAATGAGAGATTATCTGCAAAACAGAAAACTTTGGTCGAGAAATATTCAAGATTTGTCATCACCGGAAAGTTTGGCCGTGATGTTCCTGTTCTGCTAAACTCACAAATGGAAAAATCTATTCGCTTGATATTATCGCATCGGAGCTCCACGAAGGTCCCAACAAAGACTCCGTATATATATTTGGTATCCCTGGCTTTACTGCTGATGCGACAGTTTTCAAATGAATGTGGTGCTGAACACCCTGAGAGACTACGTGGAACGTATTTGTGAAAGCACGCACACTGTGTCCACTGCGGCAATAAATCAATTTGGACCTGCTCTC
>NW_023458557.1:74353379-74360391 GCF_013731165.1 Rhagoletis pomonella
AAAAAAAAACCGGACGAATAACTAATCAATAAAAATCCGGATGTTCCGTAACAATAAGAAATAAGTATTCGTCCGGAAGTTCCGGATGATTAGGGACAGCCTTTTATTTTTTACGTACAAGTTAACACAGGTAACCACTCATCCGGCCAAAACACCGCTTCGACCGAATTTGCTGACGGCGCGTCTATAGCTTTGCACGTAACAACAAGCAAAAGTTCAATACTGCTTTAATAACTCATACGGCCATTCTGCCGACGAGACACTTATAGTCTTGCGCGTGGCAACAACAAAACAAATGCAAGACAATAAGCGGAATAGGCCCAGCAATTGCAAGTGCAGAAGTCACGCGGCTAATAACGTGCAGTAACTGAAATTAGGGCAAGAGTGTAGGTATTTAGACGCTAGCGTGGCTTTTATGTAGTCAGTTATTTCAACTCATCCGCTGAGACCGGCTGCCCTTGGTAATCCAAGGGAAATAAAGAATCTTAATCAAAACTAAGTGGTTAAATCTTACTGGCGCCCAACGTGGGGCCAAACGAATAAAATCCTTATAAAGGACGCGCGTGTTTGGTCTGGGTTCGGACCCACCTCCTAAAAAGAAATAGACTCACTCAGAACTACAAGTGCTAAGTTTAAAAAAAAATTAAAAATAACAATTAAGTTTAAAAAAATTTACCATTGAAGTGTAACAACCATCAATACAGCGATCTCAAGGATCACAATTAAGTTTAAAAAATTCACCATTGAAATGTAACAACCATCAATACAGCGATATCAAGGATCACAATTAAGTTTAAAAAATTTCATCATTGAAGTGTAACAACCATCAACACAGCGGTCATCAAGGATCACACAAGATATTACAACGATCAGGGAGACACTAATGATATAATAACAACCATCAATACAGCGATCAAGGATCACACAAGATATTACAACGATCAGGGAGACACTAATGATATATTAGCAACCATCAACACAGCGATCAAGGATCACACAAGATATTATAACGATGATATATTAACAACCACCAATACAGCGATCAAGGAGCACACAAGATATTAGATACAGCGATCAAGGAGCACACAAGATATTGACATGAAAATATTAATGTAAGTAGAAAGTTTAGCAGCTAACTATATTAATAAAAGTTTAAAATCAATTAGATAAATCTGAGAAATCCCATTCGAGATTTTAGAAAAAAGTAGTATTTGAATCGGAGATTTGCTAAAAACAGAACAATGTCGATGGACGCCCAGACTCTCCAAGCCCTTCTAAATACTGCAATCCGTACGGCAACCGAGCATTCCAGACAGGAATTTCAGACCCGTATAGACAAACTTACAAATAGATTAGCTAGAATCGAGACCCCAACTCAAGTGGTTCAGTATGAGCCGGTTACAATTGAACCAAATGTATTGTGTGACGAATCCTTAGACCTGGTAAAGACCATGCCGGAATTCAAGGGTGATCCTACCCGTTATGTCTCATGGCGGCAAGCAGCTCACACTGCGTATAAGGTATTCGAGGGATTCCAAGGTAGTTCCAAACACTACCAGGCAGTAGGCACCATAAGAAATAAAGTAGTAGGGGCGGCAGATAGTGTGCATTCATCCTTCAACACAGTCCTAAATTTTAAGGCAATTATTTGACGGTTAGATTTTGCATATGCCGATAAAAGGCCTATCCACCTAATTGGGCAAGAGCTATCCACCTTAAGACAGGGTAAATTATCAGTGGTAGGGTTTTACGATGAGGTCGAAAGGAAGCTGACCCCAATAATAAACAAGACGATCATGACTCACGGTGGAAATACCACCCTAATAGAATCTCTCAATAGTAAATACCGCGAGGACGCTCTCCGTGTTTTTATTTCGGGGCTCAATCGTCCTTTATGCGACATACTATTTTCTTCCAGACCTAACGATCTTCCCTCCGCTTTGGATTTAGCACAGGAGCTTGAATCAAACCAAGCTAGGTCCATGTTGGCACAGTCCTTTAACAGGCAATCAATTCAGAATCCCAGGCAGTATCCGTATTTACCACAGTACCGAGCGATCCAACCTGACCAACAACGACAAACTCAGACACAAAGGGCCGTACCAATGGATGTAGACCCATCGCTCTCAAGGTTCAGACAGAACAAACCTCAACCAGTAAATGGTAATAATGGGAGGTTCCACCAAGGAACCTATCCAAGGGCTCCTCATCCAAATATTGGCAACCCGAGTGGCTTGTCTAACCGAAACACCACCCAGACCCTCAGTAGGGAAAGGACAGAGAAAAGACCGCACGGGAGCGACCAGCAGGCATTACAAAAAGTTCAAAAGATAAATAACCTTACTCAGGAGCAGGACGATCCTGAGGGAGAATATTGGGATAATGCCAGTTACGACGATTATTACCAGAGCGAGGGTTACGAAGGATGTAACCAAGTTGAATACCAAGGCGAAGACGAAACAAATGACGATGTGAATTTTTTAGGACAAAATCCCTCTTGCCCTATATCGAGCGAACAATCGGGGGAAGAGGTATAAAATTCCCTATTGACACTGGTGCTGCGAAGAGCTACATAAAACAACTCAGCGACCTAAGGGGAATCAAACCCGCAAACCGCACCTTTACAGTCAAATCTATCCATGTGGGAGTGACAGACGGACATAGGACAAGAAGTGGACGTAGCTTTAACATAGTGACAGCGACGTAAGGGAATGCAACTCTGCAACGACAACAGACGGACAAGATAATTGGAGAGATGAGAGGACGAAAGAGCGATTGACGACGACCACGTTATGAGAAGACAGCAAACGAACGAACGAACAGTTGACACTTTGGCACCAACCAGAACGCAGCTCATATATCTAAAACTATTACTTTAATTAAATTAAGTACATACGTGTGCAACCTAATGTAAATCTTTCAATAAAGAGATATTAAATACATTAAATAAAACCACGTATTAAACAAATCCACATTTTGGGGGCTCGTCCGGGGATAAGCCAACCGGAGAAAAATATCATCTGCATTTCATGCAAGCAAAGCTGAGCCAAGCGAAAAAGTAGTGACTGCGCGCGAAACACGCAAAACTGCAGAAATCAAAGAAGAGTGACGTCTGCGTTTGATGCCGGCAAAAGCTGAGTAAAAGAAAATTTGCGGCTGCATAATCAATTTTAAGGTAACCAAATTCTTAAAACCTTTGCAAATTTGACATTTGCGTTTGCTGCACCAACAACAACACGCATTTGTGCCCAAAGGTGACACAATTTTTTCACCGTTACATATATATCTACATGGAAATATATATGTAAGAACACATGTATCAAATCAACGGAGGTATGCAAGCACAGTTACGTAAAAGCAGCACAATAACCTCATAGACGCCAGCAGATCAGGACCTCAGCGACGTCAACAAAACGCAGTTCTGCTTTAGCAACGACGCATTCAAAATTGCTACAAAGCGAACGCATATAATACGAATGGAACAACTGCAGTAGCAACTTCGTCATCATAAAAGTTGTTACGAGCAACATTCATTAGTATACATGTTAACATGGAACACGTTAACATTTGCTGATCGCCACTTTGAGTGATCAGCAAAAGCACAATAATAAGAGCGGTAGTGCAGCTTGGGCTGCACAACGTTTCCCACAGCAAAAGCCAGATGCACCGTCAGCAACAGGAAGCCACCGTCAACACGCGCAGCCCAGTTTGGCAATTCAGAGAATCAGCGTCAACGATTGGCCGGTGCTAGTAAGTTAGCTTTTAAGTAATTCCAATTGTAAAATTTAGTCTTAGTCTTGCTGCTTATCAATAAAGGTTGACACAACCCAATTTTCAAAAATATATTTTTTTAGGGATTTTAGTAGAAAATCCCGTAACTGGCGCCCAACGTGGGGCCTACGCCAGTCGTGTTTTTTAAAACCCGTAACTAAATAAAGTTGTGCGCGTTAATAAAAATTAAATTAACAAACGGTTTCGCGAAAAATTTGCAACACCTGAAGCAGAAAATTTCGTGATACTGGGAGCAGAAAGATCGCCGATTTCGTAATAACTCCAGCGCATAAAGGTAGAACAGCCTCCAGCGCATAAGGGTAGAACAGCATAAAATTTCGTGATACTTGGAGCAGAAAGATCGCCGATTTCGTAATAACTCCAGCGCATAAAGGGTGGAATAGCACGCCAAAGACGACGTAGGTCCTTTAACCAGCTAAGTAACTAAGTTAACTCAGAGTCAGCGAAGGAGAAAAGGTGCCCTAGTAGCTCACAAATGTGCAAACGGGAAACGCGAGTCGTTAGCCGCCGGATGCTGCCATTAATGTAAGCATAGATTTAAGACAAACTAAAAAGTAAATTAAGTGAATCCGAAATTCCGATTGAAAATAAATTTTAAATTATCCTAGTCCTATTGAGGGAAAATTAATAAAAAACATAAGTGAAAATTTTTAAGAAATAATAAACAAAAAATTTTTAAATTAATTAAGTAAAGATAAATTTCCTATTTAGAAAAGATATTGTTTTTTAATTAATTCCTTTTAAGGTAAAATCAAGTGAATATATTAAAACCTTTTGTCCTTGAATAACACAAAGAAAACAATTTTTAACTGAAGAGCTTGTACAGCTCATAATTTAAAGAAATCTCTAGAAATAAAATAAAAACAACTCTGCGATTCACCACCAAAGGGACCCTCCAGAGATTGTTGAAGTTCCACAAAACATCACAAATATACATAAATAATAAAGTGAAAAGAATAGGCTAAGTAAACTCAAAATGTCAAACCCTCAAAATTTTATTCGACCACCTGTGCTAAACGCACCACCTCCCACACTCGCTACCCCTGCTAATACTACTCCTTTATAGATGGACCAGTTGACGGAGGTCATATCTGGCATCGTAACCAATATGTTCCAACAACAAGGGCGAAACATGGTTCAAGCCGCCCTCAACCCCAACGCGAGTTTTTCCGATGTTAGGGATATAACTATAGACACAGCTTCTCCCAACATCTCGCAATTAGACAAGATACCCGATGTGGTAAGGTGTCTTCGCGAATTCTCAGGGGCACCTGGAGAATTCAACTCGTGGAAGAAAAGCGTGGACAGGATCCTTCAGATCTATGAGCCACAAAGGGGATCTCCCAAATACTATGGGATCCTCAACGTTATCCGCAATAAAATTGTCGGAAACGCCGACATTGCCTTGGAGTCATACAATACTCCACTAGACTGGAAAGCAATTTCCAGATGCTTAACGCTGCACTATGCGGATAAGCGCGACTTAGGTACTCTCGAGTACCAGATGACGTCGCTTGTGCAGGGTAACCTGACAGAATCAGGAAGAATAGTACACAAAAGCAATATAAAAAACCAAAATTAATCTTTCCTTTTCCTTATTCACCCAGTAACAAAAAAAATAAATCAAACTTAATGTTTCCCTTCCAGATTCCTCCTTATTTACCCGATAACCGCATCAATAGACATTTACGACTACTCTACTGCACAACTAGTCACGATAAATGACGGACTTGCCAAAATTCAGAACGGAGCCTTTAGGCTAATACACGTAATCGACCTCAACAAATACGAACAATTCCTGACGGACATGTACAGTTTCACCTCCTCTGACATCCCTAAGGACACAATCCTATACCCCCTATTAAAACACGAATTAACACAATCTCTGCAAATTTTAGAAACAATAAAACCTGTCGAAAAAAAAACAACAAAAACGATCCAATGATCACGAAGATCTGGAGGCAATAAACAATAATTTTAATAAACTCAATGGCAACAATAATAAACAAGTATTAATAAACGAAATTTTTAACGAAAAAATTAATAATATAAGTATGATAGTAAATAATCTGTTTAATAGTATAAGGAAAGACACTTACATAGAAAATGAAACAATCACCAATTTGCAAAATAGGATAAGATTAATAAAAGAAGAATTGATTAATATAAAGTACGCCATACAATGGGCAAAGAAAGATATTTTAAACACATTATTGTAAAATAAAAATGAAATTGAAATTGCTTTAGAAAAACTAGAAGATGATGAAATACCATTTAAGAGTGCCGAAGAAGCATTAGAAATATCGAATGTAAATGTAATAAGTCAAAATATGACAATTTTTTACTTGGTAAAAATACCACTAACTATTAAAGAAAATTTTCAAAAAATTATTATTAGACCAGTTGTTAAAGAAAATAAAACCATAATTAATGTCGAATTTGAAAAAATTTTAAAAGGTACAAAAGATACCTATGGAATTAAGAAATTATGCGATAGCTATAAGAAAATTGAAATTTGTAAGCAAACCCATTTAATAAATATAAGTAATAGTAGTTGTATACCTAGAGTAATTAATAGTTTGAATTCATCTTGACCCATAACGAACGGCCAACACATCCAAGAAATTAAAGAGATAAAACCCGGTATATTACTACTTAATGGCTTCAAAGGCGAAATACATGCTGACGGAATGCAAAAAAATGTGTCAGGGACACACCTTATTAATTTTCATAAATCAACGTTACAGATAAATAATCAATTCTACATTAATTACGATTTGATTCCGCTGCCTGCTATTCCAGCAGTCCTACAACCTGCACCAATTGAAAAAAATCTAATCGAATTACTTTCTCTGGAAGCTTTAAAAGAATTCCATATCGCCAACATAAGAAGAATAAATATCCTCAAAACAGCAACAATATCCAATAGCTCACTTTCACTTGGAGCAGTTGCAACCACAATAATTGCCATTATAATTTTTTGCAAATTTTGGGAAAAGCACCAGAACAAAATAATAATATCTCCGATTCCAGAAACTTACCAGATTCCTTTGGCAAATATAAACTCAAATAAAACCAAGGAGCCCCCTAATGATCAGAATACTTACATAAATATCAACAACGTACCCTATTTTTAATAAACGCTCGAGGACGATCGTTTTTAAGAGGGGAAGTGTTAACATGGAACACGTTAACATTTGCTGATCGCCACTTTGAGTGA
>NW_023458557.1:74360491-74362918 GCF_013731165.1 Rhagoletis pomonella
AGATAGAGATAGAGATAGAGATAGAGATAGAGATAGAGATAAAGATAAAAATAAAGAAAGAAAAATCGAATCCCAACAAACGAAAATCATGCCCTAAGTAGAAATCAGCAAAAAAAATTATGTTTTCATTATATAACCTCAAATATCGCCAAAAACCGTGATTTTGGCACTTTGAGGTTAGGATATCTCAAAATTCTAGTGCTATAGCAATTGTGCAGCCAGATTTGGATTCAGCACCAAGAAACGATGTGTTTTACTCAGGTGGTACAAAAATAAAAAAATTTACAAATAATTAGAAAAGAAAAACAGAAATACTTAACTTACTCGCATATCTACTAGCATTTTCAAGGCGAATAGCATTTAACAAGGTGGTTTGCAAGTTCAGCTTTTTATCAATCATGGTTGTATTTAAGTGCATTTAAATTTGTAGATTTTTGTAAATTCAGTGCTGTCACAGCTTTAAATATTTAACTATATCGGAGTAATTTTAGTTCAGAAAAAGCACTAAAAAAGGAACTAGGCACTAAATAATTTTTTTAGGCGTTTTAATTTTCAAAAAGCACTAAATCTAGTGCTTAAAGCACCAAGTTGGCAACTATGCCGAAACTTATCCATATTGGGTGACCTATACACTCATATTACTGAAAAAAATTATAACCAATACTGTTCCTTGGTAATGTACCACAAATATTAATTAATAATTATTTTGTATTCTTACTAAATAACTTAAATATACACGTTTTCTATACCTGTAACTTTATTGGCTTTTTATTTGATTTGACATACAATGTTTTAAACCATGATAAGACGTAATCATACGACCTTTTACAACAAAAAAGGGAAGTACAGTATATTTTGCTTAGCTGCCCATCCTTCTTTGCACGAAAAACTTGTGCGCTTAACCGAAAAAAGCACTTGAGCGAATTTTCTTTACTACTTCAATAAGGAAGGTATCCGAATCCCTATGAAACCAAATAATGGAGGAGCACTTACCACGTAGAAATTACTGCAAGAGAAATTTTTTCCGAGTGGTATCTAATTATCTATATAACTACATAAAATAATTGCCGTTCTCGTTGTTCTGCGAGCAAAATAAATAATAGCTTGTTAAATTTGGATAAGTGTACAGCAAGTGCAGGTAAACGTAATACTTTCTTTGATAATTGATAATAGTTGGAAATTTTTAAGGCAGGTATCGCTAATGTGCAGGTATTTTGAATGCAAGTATCGGAGCAGTTTCCTTATAAATGTTAAAAATAATGCCGCTGATGCGCATTTTGGGGTAGGTATCTTAAATGTGCACTTAAGCACAAGGGCAGCAAAGCAAAATATACTGTACATACAAATTACATACATACATACGTGTAGTTAAAGTATATTCCAAGCGTACACTTTTCAGTATAATGGAGTATCTGCATGTTATTTAGTCCCCTATTATGGTCCACAACTCAACTTAGTGTCTGAGACAACTCAATTTGTATACAACTCAACTATTTATTGCTATTGCCGTTCACAACTGTTTTTAATTGACTGTAGCCATTGAAAAATTCGGAAATTCGATAGAAATTTTGTTATTTTCATAATATTACGTTATTTTAATGATACTAAAATAATTAAAAGCAAAAAAATGGAAATCAGTTACGAATTATGTTTTACCGATGAGCCCGAGGATGCTAGTGCTAGACAACTTACAGACAACTACGTTTCCAAAGTTGAGTTGAGTTGTGTCCCACAATACCAATTTACAACTTACAACCCAGCTATCTTGAAAGTTGTGAATCATAATAGGGGCCTTACTTATAATGATTGCGTTTATTTATTATATCTACGGTGACCATCCGTCCTTTACTTTAACACTCCTTTATAATTCCTTTATAATTTGTTTCAAAATAAAGGACGCATTTTGTCCTTTATTTCTTAATCTGTCCTTTAAATCAGCTCTGGATTTTTCAGAGGTAAATTTTTGAACAGAGAATATAAACCGTCTGTTTCGCACCTCTCTTTGTACAATATATAAATCACTAACCATTGCTAATACTGATAGAAAAATTAATATACATACTTTGAGTAAATTTCTCAAAAGAAAAGGGAAAGTTGGGCCCAGTACGTGTTGCTCGCTAAATTTCAAAACTGGCATTTAGTGTTCATAATTCAATGGAGCCTTAATTTTTCACTCATTTCGTAAATTTTTTTTTAATGAAGGCTTATAAAATTTGCAAGTGTTCAGTTAAGCCTAATTTGTGAATTTTTATTTTAAATTTTTTAGTGCAAAGTGCAGAAAAAGTAGCAATTTTGAAGAAAATGTATTCTACTTCTTAATAAATGTTGCATAATAAAAACCAGTTGAAAACAATTGTTATAAAAAACATTCACGAAAATAATTTTTTTTTTGTTTTTAGTAAAAATTGGGATATGCAGTTTAATAGA
>NW_023458557.1:74363018-74364369 GCF_013731165.1 Rhagoletis pomonella
CGCACGTAGATAGCTTATTGCTTGGATTAACGTAGAGGATACTTTTTTCTTTAGGTGGATCAAGTTTTGATCTATTGGAATAATCTTATTTAAGGGACGATATATTTGAAATGTGACACGTAGATGGCTTATTGCCTGGATTAACATAAAGGATAATTTTTTTCCCGTAGGTGGACCAGGGTCGGATTTGTTCCCAAAAATCTTAAATTTTGGTCCGATCTGCAAATTTTGGTTTCCCGACAATAGTTAAAAAATAATTTAAAATGTGCAAGCAAAGATGCCAACAGACGCTCTTATATATTTGATTTTAAAATAACATGAATAAACACATCTAATTCATAACATAACAAAAAATGTCAAGATATTTAAGTTATTACCGTTAGTAATTTTTCAAAGATATGTAATTATATAGTGCTTATCATAAAGTGTAGTTTATTCTTTAACAAAAACCGAGCAACGTTTAAAAAATCAACAAACTATCGTAAAAATTTCGAGCTTTTTAACTAGATTTTTAGAAAGATTTTGAGTATGCTGTTTTGTAGCTCATTAAATTTTACTTACTGTGATAAACTGCAAATTTGAAATAGCTGCGAATTGCAATTTTTTTGTTGACAATCTCAATAATTTTCTTTCAATGTTCGACGATTTGTTTATATAGAGAAAATGAGCTACACCTTCAACAAAAAAAATGCCTAAAATCAACGGCGCTTCCCAGTTGCTTCAAACTTGCACTAAAATTAAGTGGGCTTCAAAACTGCATACTCAAAATATTTCTAAAAAATCTAATTAAAAAACTCTAAATTTTGTTGATTTTTTTTAAATGTTGCACGAGGAAAGAGACTATACTTTAATAAAAAAGATATTAAAATTAAAAAAATTAATAAAATAATAGTCAATTCTCGTCAATATGGGAGTGTCCTAAAGTTATGATAAGAACTTTATATTTATATATTAGTCATAGTAATCAAATATTCCATTATCTCTAACAAGTAAAATGTGTTCCAAACTCATTGGCGTTAAATTGTTACGTTGGTCCGACAAAATATATTTTAAAGCAGAGAATAATCGCTGTACACTAACTTGAGTACAAGGAATTGCTAAAATAGTTTCAGCAATAAAAGTTAATGAATTGTTGTGTGTACTCCAAAATTCCATTACATTTTCTTCAAATGGAATCCTCTGCTGCCGTTCGTACAGAAGTAGTTCAGTATCCATAGTCAAAAACGTTGAATTTATTGGCTCTTCATTGGTGGGAATAGGGTATAACTTGCATAGGAATTCATCCATTGTCCTAGGTGCATTGTATGATTGACTGCTAGTTGAAGGCTCATCACTGTTCTGTTTTGATATT
>NW_023458557.1:74364469-74371674 GCF_013731165.1 Rhagoletis pomonella
GATACTGAACTACTTCTGTACGAACGGCAGCAGAGGATTCCATTTGAGGAAAATGTAATGGAATTTTGGAGTACACACAACAATTCATTAACTTTTATTGTTGAAACTATTTTAGCAATTCCTTGTACTCAAGTTAGTGTAGAGCGATTATTCTCTGCTTTAAAATATATTTTGTCGGACCAACGTAACAATTTAACGCCAATGAGTTTGGAACACATTTTACTTGTAAGAGCTAATGGAATATTTGATTACAATGACTAATATATAAATATAAAGTGCTTATCATAACTTTAGGACACTCCCATATTGACGAGAATTGACTATTATTTTATTAATTTTTTTAATTTTAATATCTTTTTTATTAAAGTATAGTCTCTTTCCTCGTGCAACAATTAAAAAAAATCAACAAAATTTAGAGTTTTTTAATTAGATTTTTTAGAAATATTTTGAGTATGCAGTTTTGAAGCCCACTTAATTTTAGTGCAAGTTTGAAGCAACTGTGAAGCGCCGTTGATTTTAGGCATTTTTTTTTTGTTGAAGGTGTAGCTCATTTTCTCTATATAAAAAAATCGTCGAACATTGAAAGAAAATTATTGAGATTGTCAACAAAAAAATTGCAAGTCGCAGCTATTTCAAATTTGCAGTTTATCACAGTAAGTAAAATTTAATGAGCTACAAAACAGCATACTCAAAATCTTTCTAAAAATCTAATTAAAAAGCTCGAAATTTTTACGAAAGTTTGTTGATTTTTTTAAACGTTGCTCGGTTTTTGTTAAAGAATAAACTACACTTTATGATAAGCACTATATAATTACATATCTTTGAAAAATTACTAACGATAATAACTTAAATATCTTGACATTTTTTGTTATGTTATGAATTAGATGTGTTTATTCATGTTATTTTAAAATCAAATATATAAGAGCGTCTGTCGGCATCTTTGCTTGCACATTTTAAATTATTTTTTAATTATAGTCGGGAAACCAAAATTTGCAGATCGGACCAAAATTTAAGATTTTTGGGAACAAATCCGACCCTGGTCCACCTACGGGAAAAAATTATCCTTTATGTTAATCCAGGCAATAAGCCATCTACGTGTCACATTTCAAATATATCGTCCCTTAAATAAGATTATTCCAATAGATCAAAACTTGATCCACCTAACGGAAAAAGTATCCTCTACGTTAATCCAAGCAATAAGCTATCTACGTGCGAAATTTCATTGCCATTCGTTTTGTGTTTAGTTTATGTATCTATTTCTTTGTACGATTCATTTCGTTTGTTGTTTCGTTTACAACTACTAAAAGAGTGTAGTGTACAATCGTCAAAATGAACTCAGCCGTTTTATATCTGTTTTGTGCGGAACTGTTGAAGTAATAAACAAAACGAAATAGTAACATACAATATAGTTTACTTTCGTACCCTGGTGTAAAACACAGCACGCTCCGATGAAATGACATAGATTTTTATACCTTTCAACTTGCAGTAATACAATTGTCGAAATCGCTGTTTCAATATGCCAAAAGAATGCTCAATTAAAATGCGATCTTTACTTAGTTGTTTATTGAAATATTTCTGGTCCCTTGGCAAATGGCCATTGTCTTTGAATGGAGTTATAATGCAATCACTACAGGGATAAGCCGAGTCCCCAAGCAAATAGTAATCTAAAAAAGTTTTAAATATTAAGATATGCTTCTACATAATTTGCTTCATAAGGATGTAGGCCTAAAAATATTACCTCCGCACAATGTTGTTAGGTTATTATAAACGGGAGAGTTTTGAAGAACCCAACTGTGGTGACTAGATCCCGGAAATCCGACGAAAACATTAATAAACTTACTTCTTTCATCACAAATGCCTTGCATAACTAATGTTACATGACCTTTTCGGTCAATATAATCGTCTTTGCGTTCTGAAGGGGGACTTATTCTAATATGCGTCCCATCGATGCAGCCTAATCAAAAAAAGGAAAAAAATAATTGAAATGAATACACAAAAATTCATTCCCACAACATTCTTAAATGTACTTTTACCTATTGACTTCGGAAAACCAAGCTGAGCAAAGTAATTGGCAGATTCTTGTTCCTTTTCGTTGCTGGGCCATTTGATAACTTCACGGCTCAAGCCGCTTATGAACATTGTCACCCTATCAATTACTCGGGAAATACTTGAGACTGTCGGTCTCAATCACGGGTCGGATAAATCACGGAAGCTACAAGTCTCATGACCGACAAACCACAAAAACACAGCCAGACTTTTCGCAGCTGACAAACGCTTATCATCCCTAAGTATTTTATATGAATCGGATTGCTCATATCTCGTTGTTAAACTAGCGAACAACTCCTTGGAAATGCGAAAATTTTTTAAGAACTCTTCACCAGTGTATGTGGGAACTACTTCTTCAAAATAGTTTTTAATGCTATTTCTCCTTTGCCGTATTTGGATAACTTCTTTAAATATTGCTTCATCTTCACTATCGGAGTTTTCCCTTATCAAATTTAAGAAGTCATCCGAGTCGCTTGAAGAGTTTACCAGCTCATCTAGAAGAAAATCGATGCATAAATAAAGAACTAATAAGTGGTCATATGAAAATGCGCACAGATTTTTTGTATGAAAAATTAGCAAGAAAGAATGTTACTCATACGCTATGTACACTCAAAAATATCTCGAAACTTTATCCATAGAATAAAAAATTAACTCGATTTTCAGAATCAGCAAGCAATTCTATATGGGAATTAGATATGTAGTGGCGTCCGTTGAACATTTTTCCTGTAAACCAGTGTTCTTTTGCCTTTTTTGCCCTTTCCTGTCTACTCGCTATTTTATTTTGCCTTTTCCAGCCTATTTCGTAATTTTATTTTGCCTTAGGTTTTTAGGTCCTAAACTTACTTGTTCCAAATTACATACGTTGTGTATTTACTTATTCTATATAACAATAACATATAAAGCTAACTTATGCTAAATGCAGTGCGCGCTTCCACTCCGCGGCGCCTGGCTTCAAGCCCTGCAAAAAAATTATAAAACAGGTTTTTTCTTAACAGCGGTCGCCCCTCCGCGGGCAATGGCAAACCACCGAGTGTGTTTCTGCTCGGTCAAACACTAATATATGTGTAAGAGCCAATCTATTATTCTTAACGAGGCAAAATCGAGGTGACTCTGTTTAGCAACAGTATGTTCACATTGCGTCGGCACGATTTCCGCTTAAAGTTAGTGTTGTAGTGTAGTATGTGTAGTAGGCAGGGTACGAAAATAAACTATATTGTACGTTACTATTTCGTTTCGTTTATTACTTCAACAGTTCGGTACAATACGAAAACAAAACGGCTGAGTTCACTTTGGCGATAGTACACTACAGTAGTTTAGTAGTTACCCTGCAGGGAATGTATCCAACTATGGGCTAACTTTAAGTCGATTAGGAAGGAGCTAAACGTCACTTATTATCTGTATGTTTTCTTTGACGAAAGCTAACTACATTTATATGGCGATAGCCGCGAAATAGCCAAGGGTGGTTTACCTCTGCATTAGATGTAGTCAAGGGTGCTTACCTCTGTATTTGATGTAACTAACTTGTAACTAACTACTTTTGGACATAAAATATCAATAGGAAAAACAAAATATTTTTTTATTTCTTTTATTTTATTTTATTTTTTACCTTATTTTATTACATGTCATATTTGTTTCCATATTCTGCTGTAGGTGGCCCCATATTCGAACTCCGTCAGACATAACTTCAAAATGATAATATGAAATTTCGATCTTCCTTTTATTTGTCTTCAATTCGAAAAAGTATATGCAAAGTGCAGGATATTTAAATAGAAACGCGTTTAAAGAAAACAATCTCGAGTTTTACTCCTGCATTACTTGTCCACTTGTTTCAAGTCAGCTTTTTGTAGCTAACTACAAGTTATGTATTTTATAGAAATCCCGCAAAAAAGCCAACTACAAGTAGGTTATTTTTTATCAATTGATAATTTTTTTCTGCAGGGTACAGACGAAACAACAAACGAAATGAATCGTGCAGAGAAAAATATATGTATGTATGTACACATATGCAATAACTAAACACAAAACGAATGGCTGCAATTAATAAAAAATAAAAATGTTTTTTAATTGAATTGGATATGAAAATTTATAGAAAAAAATATTTTTCACGTAATTGAAACGTTTGCATACCTATAAAACGTACCCTATGGTTACGATGACCATCCGTCCTTTATTTCAAAGGACAGTCCTTTATTTTATCCCCCTGTCCTATATAATTTTTTTCAAAATAAAGGACGCCTTTTGTCCTTTATTTCTTAAACTGTCCTTTAAATTAGCTCTGCATTTTTCAGAGGAAAAACTTTAAACACAGAATATGAGAAATAAAAATGTCCCTTATAAAATATAGTGAAAACCTTCGCCAGTTTGTTTCGCACCCAACTTAAGTGTTTCTATTTATTTAATCGGTAATCTTTGTACAATCTATAAAGCACAGGGAAAATTGTGCACAGGATCGTGTTGCACGCTGAGTCTCCAGTTCCACTGAAAGAGAACAATAGACCCCCTGCTGCACAGTGGTTCAAAACTGGCATTCAGTGTTCGTAAGTCCTTAATTTTAATTTTTTTTCATTTCTTTTATTTTTTAATAAATTTTACATAACAAAAAGTAGTTGAAAACAATTGCATGGTTCTAACAAAACGAAAAAAATACCCAAAAATAAATTTCAAATGTTATAGAAAATGTTCACCAAAATAAATATTTTTTTCGGTTTTAAGTAAAAATTAGTTGAATTATGGAAAACGCATTTTGCTAGCAAAGGATGCGAAGTCCTTGGAAAGGATTTGGCCAAATTTTTCGCTACAGCGGGGGAACTTGTACAATTGAATAATATAATTAACTGGTGATTTAAATTACGATATTGGTGAGGTACTTTTATCATACAAGTTGTATGTACGTATTCCCAAATCATTAAAAAAAAATGTCATTTATTTTACTTTGGTTAATATGGTCACCGTACCTATGGTACAATTGCCACAAACGGAAAGCAAACGTTTCTTTTTGGGGAAAATGACAGTGAATCTTACAATTTGTTTCTGCCTATGTACAAAACCACAAATAATATGATGATCGATGAGCAAATGGGAATTGTTTTGTACAGTTTATTTTCGTACTCTGGTAGTAGGTGTCCAAAATTCCAAAAAAAAAAACAGTACAGCCGTTCGCGAGATCAGCTCTTATAAAAAGAAGGGACTTCTCTTAAATATTAATAATAATAATAGATTGGCGCTTACACATATTTTAGTGTTTGGCCGAGCTTCTCCTCTCTTTAATATTAAGTATATATAAATAGGCAATGCGCGCACGCTTGGTGAGGCCTTGAAACACCTTTCGAAGTGTAAAAAATTATTCAATTTTATTCTATGTAGGTATATCTATAATTTTAAGCAAATCGGACCATAAATAAGATATTTTCTAATAGATCGGTCCCTGGGCCACCTATCAGAAAAAAGTATCCTACATATCTTCTTTTTGGTTGTTTGTGTTTCCGACAGGGTAGGAGTATGATGTATTGTGGAACGATTTTCCGTCATCCCTTGTCGAATTTTGTTTGGAGACAAACCGGTTTCGGCGTTGTGCCATCTCGTTCTCGAAACGAAAAATGACACTGAAGATGGCACAACGCCGAAACCGGTTTGTCTCCAAACCAAATTTGACAAGGGATGACGGAAAATCGTACCACAATACATTATCCTACATATCTCATACGATCTTCAAAGGTGACACAACTCAAAATTATACGTTCGTCAGAAAATGTGAAAAACTATTTCTTAGCACATGCTAATCATATGGGCAATGAGGACTTTACCTTAGGTAAATAAAAGCTCTGTGTAAATTTTTGGTGAATAATTTCAAAAATGCCCAATTTTGAGTTGTGTCACTTTTGAAGATTGTGTGCTATATACGCTAATCCAGGCATCTACGTGCCAAAATTCAAGCAAATCGCACCATAAATCGGAAAGAACCAAACAAATGAACAGTTGCGTAAGGACCCCGCTTAAGGCCCCGCCAGATAGAACTTCTTTTCTGCGTCACAGGGATGCTTTTAAATTCGCCCAACTCTCAACTTTTGATGAACGCATATGCGGCAAAACCACAACAACAACAGAAAAGTATGGAATAAAAACAAACCAGATGATTTTTGTCCAATCAAATTGAGCGGTTTTGTTTGCGGCAACGTTTTTATTGTGCCGTCTCGTAATTTTCTGTGCGTTTTGTTAGTCAAAAGCATCCCTGAACGCAAAAAGATTTTCTAGCTGGCGGGACCTTAAGCGCACACATTTTTGCATCTTTGCATTGCCGGCTTCTTCCCGCTTAACGCAGCTTGGTACATTTGGCACACACCGAACACACACCAACAATTTTTTTTTTTTTGAATATGTATCACTTTTGTGGTTTATATGTTATATTAGAAAATAAGTAACTATTTTTTTATGCAGAACGTAAGTCGAGTTGCTCGTTTTGGATTTATAGCAGTTTTAAAAACGATTTCATGATGTTTAACACATTTGGACATATTGACACGCCCTTTTTGTAGGTTCCGTCAAACAATGTTGAAATTATCCTTCCCAGATAGCTATGCTTTAAAATTCAAAAAACCATTTTCAAATCGGAGCAGTCTGTGCGAAGTTATTACATTGCATACATATTATGGGACTTTATTTTATAAGATAAATAGATATAGATAAACAGATAGAAGATTTATAGATAAATCATGTGTGTACATATATATATATGTATGTATATCTACATAGTTTCGTGTTTACAGTGACAATTTGATAATATGTATGTATGTATGTACATAAATATATTACATGACGATTTGTATATACAAAGGTAACATATTCAACATTTTATTGTTGTTGATTACTTGAATATGCGAGAAATGTGTCTAGCTTTTCAAAATGGCTACGCAGACTTCAATTGTATAGGTGGGAAACTTCGAAATAAGTTTTCTACAAATTGCTGTATAATCGCATTCACCACCCGTTGTTTGAGCCTCCGTAGTATAGATGACAGCGAAGGCCAGGAAGAACATCAGCAAAACGTTGACGGCAATCATTTTTTAATGAAGAAAATTTACTGCAGATACTTTTTGTGTAGGTATGAATTGTACTGACATTGCAATCGATTCGAGCTCCTTTTATATGCACCGTTACCTGTT
>NW_023458557.1:74371774-74375232 GCF_013731165.1 Rhagoletis pomonella
TTTTTTGAATTTTAAAGCATAGCTATCTGGGAAGGATAATTTCAGCATTGTTTGACGGAACCTACAACAAGGGCGCGTCAATATGTCCAAATGTGGTAAACATTATGAAATCGTTTTTAAAACTGCTATAAATCCAAAACGAACAACTCGATTGAAATGTTTCTTCTTTGCAGTTCAATTTTGAAATTATTACTTACGTTCTGCATAAAAAAAAATAGTTACTTATTTTCTAATATAACATATATTTGTGAAACAAAAGTGATACATTTTCAAAAAAAAAATTTGTTTGTGTGTGTGTTCGCTGTGTGCCAAATGTACCAAGCTGCGTTAAGCTTGAAGAAGCAGGCAATGCAAAGATGCGAAAATGTGTGCGCTTAAGGCCCCGCCAGCTAAAAATCTTTTTTCGTTCAGGGATGCTTTTGACTGACAAAACGCACAGAAAATTACGAGACGGCACAATAAAAACGTTGCCGAAACAAAACCGCTCAATTTGATTGGGCAAAAATCATCTGGTTTTTTTTATAAGCTTTCATTTAACTTGGTTATCCCGCGCAAATCGTGGAAATTTCCAATCAATTTTAAACTAACTTCCCGACAAGTTAGAGACTTGAAATTTTCAGCATAGTTCCAATCACGATGACAATGCAATTTAAAATATAAATGAATTCCCTATATGGTCCAGGGGTCTTGATTCAAAGTCGGTCAAAAATTAGTAAAATTATGGCTAACAATTTGCCAAAGAACGTAAAACCAGAGCAAAGCTATTTATGGCAAATTCTAGATATCAACCTAGTCTAGATATGAACCTCGTTGTAGGCATCATATCAGGGAGATACAATTAGAAGACTCGAGAAGTTTCCCCGCCAGAAGAACTTTAATATTGCGCCTAAATATATGCCATGCTACAGCGGAAGTGGACGACACGCCATTTCTTTAAATGAAATTAACTGCTGCTATATGTATGTATGTACATATGTATGTTTATACAAAACGTAAGCAAACAACATTTTGCTTGCATAGTCTTCTGTTCTCTTTCATTGCAAGTTGAATTATTTTAATATCTATTGCAAAATTTTGTACATAAAATAAAATAAAACTATTTAATATACAACGCTTTTATAAATGGACTAAAAATTAGAAAATAAAGTAATGTAAAAAAAATATTTTTTTAAAAATAAGCTTTCATTTAACATGTTTAATCAAAGGAATTAAATAAAGTAGTGAAACAAAAGATTTTTTAGCAAGAAAGTTTGTCAAAACTGCACTAAAATGAATAAAATAAAATAAGTTAAGGTCTCGTTAAAGTTACTAAAAGCTATTTAGTGAAAGGAGTTATTCAAACTCTAATGAAAATTACTAACAATTTGTACTAATTTACTTCGTTTTTAAAAAAGCTTGTCGGCGAATTCAGCGTACATGCATAATTGGTTAGGTATGTATAGGTATGTATGCAGATATTTAAATGACGATTTTCTGTCATCCCTTGTCAAATTTGGTTTGGAGACAAACCGGTTTCGGCGTTGTGCCATCTTCAGTGTCATTTTTCGTTCTCGAAACGAACCAAATTTGACAAGGGATGACGGAAAATCGTTCCACAATACATCATACTCCTACCCTGTCGAAAACACAAACAACCAAAAAGAAGATATGTATGACACTTTTTTCTGATAGGTGGACCAGGGACCGATCTATTAGAAAATATCTTATTTATGGTCCGATTTGCTTAAAATTATAGATATACCTACATAGAATAAAATTGAATAATTTTTTACACTTCGAAAGGTGTTTCAAGGCCTCACCAAGCGTGGGCTTTACCTATTTATATATACTTAATATTTAAGAGAGGAGAAGCTCGGCCAAACACTAACATATGTGTAAGCGCCAATCTATTATTATTATTATTAATATTAAAGAAAAGTCCCTTCTGTTTATAAGAGCTGATCTCGCGAACGGCTGTACTGTTTTTTTTTTGGAATTTTGGACACCTACTACCAGAGTACGAAAATAAACTGTACAAAACAATTCCCATTTGCTCATCGATCATCATATTATTTGTGGTTTTGTACATAGTCAGAAACAAATTGTAAAATTCACTGTCATTTTCCCCAATAAGAAACGTTTGCTTTCCGTTTGTGACAATTGCACCATAGGTACGGTGACCATATTAACCAAAGTAAAATAAATGACATTTTTTTTAATGATTTGGGAATACGTACATACAACTTGTATGATAAAAGTACCTTACCAATATCGTAATTTAAATCACCAGTTAATTATATTATTATTAATTGTACAAGTTCCCCCGCTGTAGCGAAAAATTAGGCCAAATCCTTTCCAAGGACTTCGCATCCTTTGCTAGCAAAATGCGTTTTCCATAATTAAACTAATTTTTACTAAAAACCGAAAAAAATATTTATTTTGGTGAACATTTTTTATAACATTTCAAATCTATTTTTGGGTATTTTTTTCGTTTTGTTAGAACCATGCAATTGTTTTCAACTACTTTTTGTTATGTAAAATTTATTAAAAAATAAAAGAAATGAAAAAAAAAATTAAAAATTAAGGCTCCAGTGACTTACGAACACTGAATTCCAGTTTTGAGCCACTGTGCAGCAGGGGGTCTATTGTTCTCTTTCAGTGGAACTGGAAACTCAGCGTGCAACACGATCCTGGGCACAACTTTCCCTGTGCTTTATAGATTGTACAAATATTACCGATTAAATAAATAGAAACACTTAAGTTGGGTGCGAAACAAACTGGCGAAGGTTTTCACTATATTTTATAAGGGACATTTTTATTTCTCATATTCTGTGTTTAGAAATTTCCCGCTGAAAAATGCAGAGCTGATTTAAAGGACAGTTTAAGAAATAAGGACAAAAGGCGTCCTTTATTTTGAAAAAAATTATATAGGACAGGGGGATAAAATAAAGGACTGTCTTTTGAAATAAAGGACGGATGGTCACCGTAACCATGGGGTACGTTTTATAGGTATGCAAACGTTTCAATTACGTGAAAAATATTTTTTTCTATAAATATCCAATTCAATTAAAAAACATTTTTATTTTTTTATTAATTGCAGCCATTCGTTTTGTGTTTAGTTATTGCATATGTGTACATACATACATATATTTTTCTCTGCACGATTCATTTCGTTTGTTGTTTCGTCTGTACCCTGCAGAAAAAAATTATCAATAGATAAAAAATAACCTATCTACTTGTAGTTAGCTTTTTTGTCGGATTTCTATAAAATATATAACTTGTAGTTAGCTACAAAAAGCTGACTTGAAACAAGTGGACAAGTAATGCAGGAGTAAAACTCGAGATTGTTTTCTTTAAACGCGTTTCTATTTAAATATCCTGCACTTTGCATATACTTTTTCGAACTGAAGACAAATAAAAGGAAGATCGAAATTTCATATTATCATTTTGAAGTTATGTCTGACGGAGTTCGAATATGG
>NW_023458557.1:74375332-74376563 GCF_013731165.1 Rhagoletis pomonella
TGCTGAAATTATCCTTCCCAGATAGCTATGCTTTAAAATTCAAAAAAACCATTTTCAAATCGGAGCAGTCTGTGCGAAGTTATTACATTACATACATATTATGGGACTTTATTTTATAAGATAAATAGATATAGATTGATAGATAGAAGATATATAGATAAATCATGTGTGTACATATACATGTATGTATATCTACATAGTTTCGTGTTTACAGTTTTTTTTTTTTTTTTTACGAGGAGGAAGCATCGAAAGCCTATACCCGTCAGTGTGGGACTTTAACCCGAACTAAACCTCCTACTGTCCGAGTACCGAACCCCCCGGTACCTCCGTCAAGTATTTCGTCGGGAGGCGGCTGAGCACTAGGCTCGCACGTTCGTTCCAGTCGGTTGTACTCAGTCGTGGGCTACGCCTAGTAGGCTTTGCCACGTCTTGTTTAAGGATAAATACCCTTTTTTAACTAATTATTCATTTATCTCTTAGATACAACTTATTATTTTCGCCTTTATAGACAGTAAGAGCAAAAACCTTAAAATGCCTTATGCGACGAGTTTCAAGCTTCGTGTTTACAGTGACAATTTGATAATATGTATGTATGTATGTATGTACATAAATATATTACATGACGATTTGTATATACAAAAGTAACATATTCATCATTTTGTTGTTGTTGATTACTTGGAACGCTGAGTCTTAGCGTTGCATAAGCACATTTAATATTTTAACAAAATAAAATTCGTGCACCCAAATAAGGAGTTGTCTGCAAATCCAACAACAACGAATTCGCATTTCGCCATCACTAACTTTAAGCGGAAGTCGTGCCGACGCTGTGTGAAGACACTGTTGCTAAACAGAGTCACCTCGATTTTGCCTCGTTAAGAATAATAGATTGGCTCTTACACATATGTTAGTGTTTGACCGAGCAGAAACACACTCGGAGGTTTGCCATTGCCCGCGGTGGGGCGACCGCAGTTAAGAAAAAACCTGTTTTATAATTTTTTTGCGATGTTACTTTGACCAGGGCTTGAAGCCAGGCGCTGCGGTGTGGAATCGCGCACTGCTTACCAGTTCATCACAGCGGCCGCCATCGTTAGCATTTAGCATAAGTTAGCTTTATATGTTATTGTTATATTGAATAAGTAAATAAACAACGTATGTAATTTGGAACAAGTAAGTTTAGGACCTAGAAACCTAAGGCAAAATAAAATTACGAAATAGGCTGGAAAAGGAAAAA
>NW_023458557.1:74376663-74379053 GCF_013731165.1 Rhagoletis pomonella
GTTATCCCCATTTGGGTTACTACCATTATTCATAAGTTAGTACCGCCAAACCATATGGAACGCTGAGTCTTAGCGTTGCATAAGCACATTTAATATTTCAACTAAATAAAATTCGTGCACCAAAATAAGTTGTCTGCAAATCCAACAACAACGAATTCGCATTTCGCCAACACTAACTTTAAGCGGAAGTCGTGCCGACGCAATGTGAACACACTGTTGCTAAACAGAGTCACCTCGATTTTGCATCGTTAAGAATAATAGATTGGCTCTTACACATATGTTAGTGTTTGACCGAGCAGAAACACGCTCGGAGGTTTGCCTTTGCCACTGTGGTGCGATTCACTACGAGATTTTAACAACTCGTGTTATTGTTGTGTCAGTTAAACGACAATTTTAACAATTTAGCTATTCGGTAAACGTTTCCCTAACAACATTCGTTAGCGCCAAATCAGCTGTTGTCGTTTACAATAACAAAGGCCTCTAATTTGACGGCGTCTAGATTGGTGTTGTTAATAAAACGTAAAAGGTACGTTCTACAATTTTTTCGTACAAATGCACAGCACCGCTAGCAAAAAAATTAAAAATCAAAGGATTTTCAGCATCAAACTTGCACTTTATTGTTTTAAAATTTAATGGGCTACAAAACTGCATACATTATTTTGTTATTATTATTATTAAAAACTTGAAGTTTTACGAAAGTTTGTTGAATTTTGTTTAAATAATACACACACACAGAATACACTGTTAAAAACAAGAAATATAAATTAAATAGGACAAAAAATAGTTCGTTAAAACTTGTCTATATGGAGTCCAGTTATAATTTTCAAATAGGGCGTAAAGCAAATATAGAAAACTGGAAGTTAAAAGGTTATAAGTCTATTTTTTTAATCTTACAGGAACTGAATATGCCTTGAATTTAAAGGAATTGAATAAATAAAGTTTTCAATTTAATACGTGTACATGTTTGTTAAAAGTATAAATATCATATATGTTCGTCCATATTTAAATATTTCTTTATTAATCATCATTACACTAGCATAATAAAATCAGTCTTGAAAATAATTACATACTTATGTACAAAATGTGCATACAGTGATTCTTTTTAAATAGTAACAATATTTTTCATGTTGAATGTTTTTTGTAAACTTTTTATTTACAGCTGCGAGCAAAATATGGCAAAAAAATTCAAAATTATGTTGCTTGCTACTTATGTGTATTTATTTATTTTTAATAAGTTTATTTTTAATATTTCCTTTTACTAGATATGTAACAACAGAAACCACATAAATAAAAGTTTCAAAGCTTGAAATTCCACTAAAAAATCAAACTTAAAAAAATTTTTATAAATATTTCGAACTTTTTATTCAGGATCTTTATAAGATTTACGGGTATGCAGTTTTGTAGCCCGTTCACTTTTAGTCTGATAAAGTGCAAGTTTCAAGTCGCTAAAAGTTACCGTTGATTTTTTAGAACTTTTTTGTGGAGGGTGTTGCACTTTTTCTTCCATATAAAATGCTTGTCAACTTTGTGCACACACGAGCGCCTTGGCATATGCAACGGATTTGTGGCCATTAGCGGCAGCACAGTTAGTGAATCGCACAATCGTTACTGCAAACAACAAAAATTGTTAGCTGACAACTCGACAAGTCGCATTGTTAAAAGTTAGTGAATCGCCGTTCAGGGCTTGAAGCCAGGCGCCGCTGAGTGGAAGCGCGCACTGCTTACCAGTTCATCACAGCGGCCGCCATCGTTAGCATTTAGCATAAGTTAGCTTTATATGTTATTGTTATATAGAATAAGTAAATAAACAACGTATGTAATTTGGAACAAGTAAGTTTAGGACCTAAAAACCTAAGGCAAAATAAAATTACGAAATAGGCTGGAAAAGGCAAAATAAAATAGCGAGTAGACAGGAAAAGGCAAAAAATGCAAAAGAACACTGTATTTTATATGGGAAAAAAACTTTTCGTAGAAATGGTATAGAATTCAAAAAAAAACAATATTTTAAGCGGAAGTCGTGCCGACGCAATGTGAACACGCTGTTGCCAAACAGAGTTGCCTCGAATTTAATATGTAGATTGGCGCTTAGACATATGTTAGTGTTTGGCCGAGCCTCTCCTCCGATTTGTGGCGTGCACCTTGGACTCCGAACGGCGATTGTATTTTTATGAGAAGCTGTTTTTCGTGGCAGAAATACACTCGGAGGTTTGCAATTGGCTGCCGAGGGGCGGCCGCTTTTAAGAAAAAGCCTGTTTTATTAATTTTTTGCGATCTTGCTTTGACCAGGGCTTGAACCGAAGAGCTGCGGAGTGGAAGCGCGCGCTGCTTACCAGTTCACCACATCGGCCGCCATCGTATGTTATTTGGAACAAGTAAATGAGAACTTTATT
>NW_023458557.1:74379153-74382868 GCF_013731165.1 Rhagoletis pomonella
TAAATGAGAACTTTATTTTAATATTAAAAGTAGTAAGTAAGTGAAAAATTGTATAAAAAGGAAAAGCTAATAAAGTCAGTAAGTTCATTTGACCATCCGATGCGTTGGCTGGAAGCGATAAGTGGCGGTATAGTAAGCTAAAAAAGGTGCACTTACCGGATCGAAAGACTGAAGTAGTGCAAAGTACTTTTCTTTCCTTTTCGAAAGGACATATTCCCAATGACTAAGAAATAAAGTGCATTAAAACTCTACCCGGTCAACCTCGAAAATTTAAAAAAATATAAAACCGACCAGTTCGATTAAAAACAAGATCGTGTAAGAAATCAACGCAAATTCATTATAACACAGTACAGTTTTTCCGAAACTGTTAAATGTATTGGAGTATACATTCTACATACTTTTGTGCTCTAACATTCATTCGAAAGCATAACACACGTACATATGTACGGTATACAATAATGGTATGCGAATAGGTGAGTGTGATCAGGGTGTAATACGGTGAATCGATTTATGTATGTATCGAGTCCAAGGTCACATCACTACTTTTGTTGCATTGAAAACTGGCGAACGCAAACCTAAATCCCGGAACAATACTCTGTTAATTTTTGAGTTACTACCTTGTATAAGCGACTGAATAATAAATACAAGTAAATAAATGATGCGTTGTATTTGGTTGTTAAAATAAATTTTTCAAAAACTACCCATGAACTATACCTACTTAAATACTTTTTTGAAGATAACTAGTAAACAACTATTTAAAAGGTTTTTTGAAGAAATCAAGTAGGCTGTTATTTGAAATATTCGATTTCAAAAAGGTATATAAGCATAAGTAAATTTTGTAGAAGTTCAGTTATTTTTAAACTTTCAAATTGGAAACATAAAATAAAACATAAAATTAATTTGTAATCAAATAATTATATATATATAATATATTTTTCTAATTTATATACAATGGAAAGTGGTTTATTAAGTGGATGTCCTTTAATTTTTTAACTTGAACATGACACCATAGCTCCACGGTTTTTGGATATAAGTTGTGTAACGAAGCGTTTTGTTGCCCCGATGCTTCTTCTACAATGCTGGGGTATACTCGCCGTGTCCAGAGTTCGTTGCAATACATTTGTATTTTCGGGTCTCTGGTAAATCGTACTTTATTGACTAATTTTCTTACTTTCTATTAACATATAACAAAGAAAAGTTGACGGTGGAAAATTCCAGTAATGTCGCTTCTAGTAGCTGGGTAATGGCTCCGTGTTCCATTACTGGCCCGTTATGCTGTACTGGCGTAGCTTTCGTACTGGTGGGCAGCGCTCTCGGCAATGTCGGTGAGTCCCGTTCTGGTCGTGCCGGTGAGTGGCGCTCTAACACAGTTAATACACGGAAACACGGAAACGAAAAGTGAACCGGTTCGGAGAAAATTAAACTCATAATAAGGCTGAAGGTTGAATACATTTGAGTTAAATTGTAGACACTTGCAATGGCAACTCTGAACTCGGTGATTTCACAAACTACAAAAATTCCCAATAACAAAACGAAAACATAGAAATGAATGAATCTCAATAAATAATACACAAGACTACTTTTTTTCATATAACGTTAATTTTAATGGTAACATTATTGTTAGTTTCTAATAGATGTTTTGTAAGTTCTTCGATGGATTTGTTTTCTACCTACCCTTAATTTCGAAAATATTGAAGTATTAAAAGTGTTTAAAACAATGTTTAAATAAGTTTAAAACACGTAAATTAAAATATTTGTTTAAATCGTGTTTTTTTCTTTAATTTTTGAATAAAACGCGATGTATTTGTCTTTAAAAAACATGTACTTTCCAACCCTGATTCTATAGATTTTTTTTTTATTTTGTACCAATAGCCCAATACAAAAATGAACAGATCTGAACAAGAAAAAAAAAGTTTCAACAAATTTTCGTAAAAATTTCAAATGGCTAAATATTAAGATTGATTTTTTAGATTCGAAATTAGTATGAAAGTTTGTTGATTTTTTTTTTAATATTGCACACAGTTGGAAACTTGGATTTACACGGGTTTTATTAAAGAATGCACTCTATATTTATAAAAAAAACTAGAAAGCCCGGCGAACTTCGCCCCGCCCAAAATTATTTTTTTATTGAAACATTTGGTCAAACTTTTTCACCAACAATTCACGTTCACGTTTGGTTTTGTGGCCGTCAGAAGGCATATCCTCCATAGATAACTTAACGAAAGCATTATGTCCGTAAAGATGTTCATGTGACAACAATGATCCGGTTAGTTGGTGGCAATTTCAATATGGGGAAGTATCATTGGTCCATAGAAATCCAATATATATTGACTTATTTCAGGCTAAATACCTTAAATATCTTAGAATTGTATTTGTAGGCATTTATCAAGAATTGTGTTTTTTCTGTTTAGTGGTTGATTTAACAGTGGTAATTTTATCACTGGGGTCTCCGAATTTCTTCACTTGACGATTTTTAGAAATAACTCGACTGAACCTTGCGGATTTTTGGCAATAGCATTGTCCCTACCGTTATCAATATCTATATATCTCGAATATGAGCCAAATCGGATCATAAATGCGATTTCTAGTAATAACTCGACTGCAACGCCACCTGTCGTTTTGAGTTGTGAACCTAAACTACACAGGGACCCACTCATACACATACAAAAATTTCATTAAAATCGTGTCGGTCGTTTAGGAGGAGTTCACTCAGAAACACACGTTCCATATCAAGTTTTAGGACTCTACCACAAATACTTCCAGAGATATACGGTATGTAAAATTCGACTTCTATGGGAGATGCCACGCTTCCTTGATGTATCGAAATTATTATCAGCCTATAACCATTCTTGGAAAAACTGCAGTAGGTGTCTCTCTTCTTCTTCTTTTTTATTATCGCTGTAACTGCGTAGGCGATTTTGGCCGAGTCCTAAACAGCACGCTTGTCATTTCTCTTCGGTGCCACCTGACGCCAATTGGAAATGCCAAGTGAAGCAAAGTCCTTCTCCTCTTGGTCTTTCCAACGCAGAGGAGGCCTTCCTCTTCCTCTGTTACCAGCATCGCGGCCCGCGTTCGAACGACATGGCCAAGCCAGCGGAGCCGTTGAATTTTAATTCGCTGCACTATGTTTATATCGTTATAAAGCTCCCACAGATCATCGTTAAATCGTCTGCAGATTTCGCCATCGGCAACGCGTAAAGATCCGTAAATCTTTTACAGAATCCTTCTCTCAAAAACTCCAAAAGCCGCTCCATCAGATGTTTCCATTATCCATGCCTCCGCGCCATACACCAGCACAGGCATGATGAGTGACTTATAAGAGGTGTGTGTAGTAGGCAGGGTACGAAAATAAACTATATTGTACGTTACTATTTCGTTCCGTTTATTACTTCAACAGTTCGGTACAATACGAAAACAAAACGGCTGAGTTCACTTTGGCGATAGTACACTACAGTAGTTTAGTAGTTACCCTGCAGGAAATGTATCCAACTATGGGCTAACTTTAAGTTGATTAGGAAGGAGATAAAAGTCACTTATTATCTGTATGTTTTCTTTGACGAAAGCTAACTACATTTATATGGCGATAGCCGCGAAATAGCCAAGGGTGGTTTACCGCCTCATTAGATGTAGTCAAGGGTGGTTACCTCTGCATTTGATGTAACTAACTTGTAACTAACTACTTTTGGACATAAAATATCAATAGGAAAAACAAAAT
>NW_023458557.1:74382968-74386691 GCF_013731165.1 Rhagoletis pomonella
TGCTGAAATTATCCTTCCCAGATAGCTATGCTTTAAAATTCAAAAAACCATTTTCAAATCGGAGCAGTCTGTGCCAAGTTATTACATTACATACATATTATGGGACTTTATTTTATAAGATAAATAGATATAGATAGATAGATAGAAGATATATAGATAAATCATGTGTGTACATATATAAATATGTATGTATATCTACATAGTTTCGTGTTTACAGTGACAATTTGATAATATGTATGTATGTACATAAATATATTACATGACGATTTGTATATACAAAAGTAACATATTCAACATTTTGTTGTTGTTGATTACTTGAATATGCGAGAAATGTGTCTAGCTTTTCAAAAAGGCTACGCAGTCTTCAATTTTATAGATGGGAACCTTTGTAACAAGTTTTCTACAAATTGCTGTATAATCGCATTCACCACCCGTTGTTTGAGCCTCCGTAGTATAGATGACAGCGAAGGCCAGGAAGAACATCAGCAAAACGTTGACGGTAATCATTTTTTAATGAAGAAAATTTACTGCAGATACTTTTTGTGGAGGTATATGCACCGTTACCTGTTGGCAATTTATTTAAACAGTTGAATTTCGAAACCTCGTGATTATGCATACATAAATATACATATATGTGTTTACTCAGTGAACCTTAATATTGAATGGGAAAAGCCAATAACGCTTGCGTTTTGAATTTTGGGTACGCTGACAAACAAATTTTGCACATACGTATGTATGTATGTGTATGTAAGTATGTATGTTTACAATCCAAAGTTATCGACACTTGAAAAGTAATCGATGGCCTTGAAACTTATGGTGATTTCGTTTCTACCAAAAAATTTTGCCCTTGCACGGTGCAAAATGTGTTTGATGTTACACTCAACCTTTTTGAAAGGGCATGGCCTTCCTGTCCTTGTCCAGCTCACGCATTTAATCATATTATCGTTTTAAACAACCATATCAATGCTTCAAAGTAGTGGTGGCAAACTATCGATGGCACTATCGACAGTATCGATGGGACATCACTAACGCAACTATCGATGGCTACCACTATCGGCCATATTTGAAGTTCGATACTATCAAGGAATTGCCATATCTATGTATGATTTTTATGTACCATATCTAAATATGTTGAA
This sequence comes from Rhagoletis pomonella, assembly GCF_013731165.1. Lineage (NCBI taxonomy): Eukaryota > Metazoa > Arthropoda > Insecta > Diptera > Tephritidae > Rhagoletis > Rhagoletis pomonella. The sequence continues at coordinate 74,384,105 of NW_023458557.1, forward strand.
ACGTGTTTGTGTGAAATTTTTTATAATACTCGTGCGGATAGTGTAACAAAATATGGACAAATATCTAACTCACAATGTCAGTGGTAACGTGTTTGTTATAGATATGTTTATTAGGGCGGGTCGAAAATCGAATTTTATGCAAATCCCTTGGTAATAGTTAAAATATATTGAATCTTGAAGTCAACAACAAGCCTGCAAAATATTAGTATTTTATTTTAATTGTAAGAGCCCGCGCATCGACCGCCAATTGACCCACAATACACTAGTCGAATAAGACCAATTCTTGTTAAAAATTCTGGGTTCAGCAAAAAGGTTTGGTGCATATTGTTAGATAATGAATCCGTTAACGCAAAAGATAAAGTCAAATATCATTACTCGCAGCCCTTTAGCTTATCGTCAATCTCAAAGTTATCTTTTTTCAATAAGTTTTTAATTGTTCTCTTTATAATTGCACTGGCCTATAGTCAAAAGATGTAAAGAACAGCATTAATATTGCTGGCGTGCATTTAGGTCGCTGGTTCTAAATATTCTAATCTTTTTTTAATATTAGCTATAGTTTGCGAATTTTTGCAAATTTAGGAACAATTTCGGTAGTTCTAATAGAAAATCCATTATTTTGCATCATCGCGGATAAATTTTGTTTATGCAAGTGAGTATGGGAACACTGAATAGGCACAACTTTTAGAAACTCTCATTAGTTTACCTATGTTTATGCATACAATATAAAAATTGCAAATATAGGAAAATTAAAAAAAAAAATTGTTCAAAAATTCTTTTATTTAAAATAATTTATGTATAATCTGAACGATTTTCATCATATTATTATCATAAATCAGTAACAGTAAGTCTCGCCTTCAATTTGGTAATTACAACGTACCGATCGAGCAACATTTGGATCTCCAGTTTTTTTCTAAAAAAAAAAATGTATCTTAAGTTGTGTAAAAAACTTTTAGATAAAAGAGCCGGATTACAGAAAAGTGTGCCAGGGAGAGACTTTTTTCGTTCGAGCTTAATGCGAAGCACTATCGTCCAATTGGAAAGTCCTCAAAAGGATTTCCCAGGATATGTTGAGACTTTTTCACATAATGCAATTAGCTAAAATATTTATGTATATCTAAACACTTATTGCACGTCTCCTACTTTCATATAACGGCAAATTTAGAAACCGCGAAAAATGTGATTATTCGTTTACCATTCCGCACCAATTTTCAAGACGGCATAAATGGACTTAAAATGGGCGTTTCTCACAGTAATTGTGTTATGTTAATGTATGCAAATAATTATATGCTTGAAACTACTATTAACGTATCAAACGATTCCTAATCTTTGACAATACAAGTTTGATTTCATTCACCAGGATCTTGAAAACTGACCAACTCGGCGTGGCCAAATCCATGGTCCTTTTAATATTACATAAACATCCGAAAACACTAAAACGTTTGCAAATAAATATCGTCTCACCTTTTTGTATGTTTCACTTGGTTGCTGAAGTAATGAAGAATTTAAAATTCATGAGGGAAAATTATAGTTTTTGTAAGTTTTATCTTAATATCTTAGAAACTTTAAGACTTATGGAAAAATGATAAATGAACGTGAGGTACTGAATTTAATAACCCTTAATTTAATATACCGTCCTGCTTATAACAATTAACGCATTACATACATAGATATTACCAGCCAAAGATTCATTTTCAAAATTCGTACACACAGCCTAATGGGTATATTGCATGACCTAAAGTTTAGGTCAAGAAACTTTTTGTACAAAAAAATCTCCACATAAAATCATTAAAGTAAAAATGTTAAAGTTTATTAATTTTTTATAAAAGCCCAGTTTATCGTCTAACGAAAACCATGTAAATTCCAATTTGAAACATTGTGCAACAATTAATAAAATTCCTCCCAGTTTCACCGAAACTTCAAACTTTGGAATCAGAATTTTGAGAAAAATGTTTGGTATGCAATTTTATAGTCCATTCAATTTTAGTATAATAAACAGTGTCACGCATTTTCTTCTATGCAAAGAAGTTTGTTTTTGTATGGAAGAAATTGCGTGACACTGCTAGCAAAAAAATTGTCAAAAATCAACAAGATTCTTCAGCAACTTGAAGCCTGCAGTTTATTATATTATTTACTATTTAAATAAATGAATTCATATAAACTTCAAACGTAATTATACGTATTATACGGCAAAGATCGATCTGGATTAGCAAATGCATTTATGTTATTCACCTCTATTCCGATTGACGTAATGACAGTCGTTTGACGAAATAAAAAAAAATGGCATTCCTGTTTTCGTGAGTCGCAGCCATCGGCTTAATCTATTACAAAAAGACATTCAGGTTGACGTTTAGACTCATACAACAAATCAAATAGCGTAAAATTTTCTCGTTTGAATTTTTGTGCATGACAGAAAATTAAATTTATTTAGCTGACAAATTTGTTCTTGTGAAATAACAAAAAATGGTAAGTAGTAAAATTTCTTTAGCTGCATATGCACAAATGTATGTATTTTGAAGTTGGAAATTATTTGTTTTAGTTAAAAGTCACAACCCAAAATCAGTTCGCCCTGTTGGTGCAGGAAATGGAA
>NW_023458557.1:74386791-74388096 GCF_013731165.1 Rhagoletis pomonella
AAGTCACAACCCAAAATCAGTTCGCCCTGTTGGTGCAGGAAATGGAAAAAATTCCGCAATTGGGATTCCATAAAGGCGTCGCAAAGTTGGATGCTAGAAAGGAATGGCTGAGAAATGCAATAGCCTGGGACCACCCGTTCGACATGGGGAAGGCTGACTAAAGGTGGGTGAATCAGAAATTTGGTATTTCCTACAAATACTTTGTATGGAATATATAAGTGTTTATATGTATCTTTGTAGGTCTGGAGTGACTTAAGATTCAAAGTAAAGAAGAAAGTAGTTTTCAACAAAAAGGAAAGTCGTGCAACTGGTGGCGATATAAACAATCAAAAAAGTCTTTTGAATATGGAAAGCGCAGTGGCAAATTTAATGTGCTTCGAAAGTATTGTAAATCCACGTGGAACATCATTTGCTGGCGCAGAAAAAGCGAACAATATCCAAATTTCCGACGAACTAAATGAAACAGATGAGATCGCTTCGGGGGAAGATGTTGAGCAAGAAAACATTGAGCCAGTAGCTAAAAAAACTAGGATTCAGAAAGAAGCTTTGTCGAATAAGCAAATTGATGTTCACCAAAAATTGTATGAAGAGATTTCAGGAAAAATGAGAAAATTGAAAAGCACTTAAAAAGTACCGAGCGATACACCCGGAAAATGTAGGAGTTGAAAAATGAGAAGTTGCAATTGTATAATACGGTAGACAAACGGGCTCGATTATTTGCATAACCAGCCTTAATTTGCTTTAACTCATGCATTTTCCTCTTTAAAATGAGCATAAGCAGCCGAACAAATGCACGAAATTTTTGGGAATTAACTCGGATCCGGGGAATTTTCGATGACAACACTGGTAAAAACGGCCAGTTGTTGTCTTTTGTACAATAAGGAAACAAAGCAGTCGAGTTTCGCGTACGCGGTAGCCGAGTGGTGAGAGTTGCGAGCTACAAGTCTGCAGCTGCCAGGTTCGATACTCGGTTGGAGCGATTGCGAAACATTTTTTGTTTTTATTATTTACTAGCTGTACCCTGCCACGCTTTGCTGTGGCATATTCCTGTTATATGGACGATAAATTATTAACGAAACAAAGCATACGTTTCATATGTGTTTGGTTATGTAATAAGTACTCAAGTATCAAGGATATCTGGTTTGCCGACATAGGAACACGCAACATCTGAGAAGCAGTCCGCATCTAAATCTAAACCATACTTTTCCAAAGTTCGACCTGGAGCATTATTGATTGTGATTCCGAATGTCAATCGAATTGGGAATTCCAATCATTTAAATTGAATCATCATCATTAAATAGAATC
>NW_023458557.1:74388106-74389273 GCF_013731165.1 Rhagoletis pomonella
TATTTACTGCCTTTACACTTGTTTTAACGTTGGCCATCTTTTTACATTACAATAATGCGATATTTTAGCTGCTATTAATTTCGCACAGAAAAAGTAATAATTTGACCTAATGTGCATCGCTTAGATTGATCTTGCGATTTTCTGTTCGGTTGACATCTGTTTTTGCTTTAAGCTTAGCTTTCAAGTTCTGAACCTTTTTGCTGACCTGCTGCGGCGTATACTCAATACCCTTGTCAGTTAAAAGATGACGGGAAATAAGCTTAGTCGCTTCTTGTTATTTTTTTAGCTTTCACTGAGGGTGTTTGGCTTTTGGAGACTAAAATTCTTCCATATTTGGATAAATATTTCAAGAACACCTGATCAGCTACTCGTGCAATTTGAGGTTTTCCTATTTTGGGGTCATGACCGCCGCAGAGCGACTCGGAAAATGTTCATTCAGATGTCTCGTCGGCAACTGATTCTGTTAATGCCTCTACTTCCCACAATTCGCCGTAAGGATCCACATTATTATCTATAGAAATAAAAGCACCACCTATTTTTTTGTAATTTAGCTCTACTTCAAATAAAATTTGACATAAAAATTTAAATATTTTAAAATTTTTATATTGTCAAAAAAGCAATCCCTATTTTCGAAAATATAGAAAAGTGTTGACCTAAAAAGCTTTATGCATATGAAAATAAGTGTTCACTGTCGCACTTTCACTATTAGGTAATAAGCCCCACAATGTAGTTTTTGCTAGTTTTTATACATATGACCCAATTTTTTTATACTGACACAAAGGGGGAAAAATCTCTGCATTGTGGTAAGAGAAAGTAATTTTTTTAGTAATTAGAACATATGGTAAATATGAAATTATACATAAATAATTTCAACGTAAAAGTATGCAATTGCAAATATTTGTTGTCTAAATACTGCTTGACAACACAGCTGTTTTTAAAACATGCGAATGCAGAAGAATGCTAAAATAAGCTACTGTGGCAACCAATTGTCAAAACAAAAAATACAAATTCGGGTAAAAATACTGAGACTGTTGTTTATAATGTAAACAATTTATTGGGTGTAAATAATTAATTTTAAGTATTGTAGGTTGTTATGTGCTAAAAGTAAAATTCTGATCGGCGTTATTGCTGTTAAGTAGAAAAAATTAAATGGAAACCAAAATTAAC
>NW_023458557.1:74389373-74391806 GCF_013731165.1 Rhagoletis pomonella
AATTTCCGATAGCGTATCATCACCTATTATCCCGTCGAATGATTTAAGCCCTGCAAGAACAAAAAATATGGTGGGACTGTCTTTGCCTACGAATTTAAAAAAATGGCCGCATAATTTTTATTCGCCCCCGTATCCACTAGAAATTCCAAAATACCCAAATCCTGCGTGGCGTACTCTAGATATGGTACGCAGGACACGAGGCTCCCATGGTAAATTTACCTGATCTCCCTTGGTTTGTTCTTTGTTGGTTTCACCTTCTTCTTCATCGATCGGTACCACGTGGAAGAGTTTCTGTTGCTTACTGCGGGTTCTGTCTGAATATCCTGGGGAGCTTGCACCCTTCTTGGTGCTGTCATATCTTGAAAATCGAGTGCCACCCGTCTGTCGGGTTTGGGCTGATGGTTCTGCTTCTGCTCTTACCACTGCCAAGGGGGTGTTATTGTTTCTCCAATTTCGGGAAAACTGACTGCTTATTCGGGTTTGCGCTGATCCTGAGTAGGAAGGTCTAGGCCTTTGCTGGTTGCCATTCTGCCATTTGGTTGGAAGGAATTCCTTTGAGCGGGATAACCCTGGTCGAGGTTGGAATAATTTCTTTTATCGCGGGAAAAAAATTTTGGAGCTGAAGGTAGGTAGCTGTCATTAAAATGTCTATTATCCCTGTGGAAGGGTGGGCGGTAGATAGAATTTCTGCGGTCTACGTTTAAAATCTTGAGACATGCCGAATATGCCCCCGGTAGTGTTTTCAAGTTTTGGACTAGGAGCAGGGCAGGCAGACCCCCGTTTAGGCCCCTTATGAAGACATCCAATGCTCTTCGACGATGTGCCTCTGCCAATGCCTCTACTGTTTCCCCGTATGCATATTTTTCGGCCTTTATAGTATTAATCATTAGAGACAGTTATTTTTGCACCTGAGCATAAAAGTCGGACATCTTCTGACGCCCTTGTGACATTAACGTCAGTTGCTGCTCTAATGTTTCTATGTCCCTTATGTCCGCATAGTGCAGGGAAAGCATTTCTTTTACCCTGCCCCAGTCGGAATCTAGTATATTGTCGGCAAGTAATGCAGAGTCTGCTGCGCCCCTAATATTCCCCCTATTGTGCCTCAAGATGGCTGCGTAAATCGGCTTATGCCGCACTATTAAATAATCCTTTATTACTTGTTCTACACTATGGACCCAGGAGCCGTAGTGCTCCTGTGATCCATCGAATACCTGCAACTCTTTTACACAGTCCGGCAGCTTAGCCACCTCCGCTAGCTCGACCTCCGTCCGAGGACTAACTAGCGGCTCTACAACCGGTTCTGGCCTGTTATCCAAGGACTGCCTACGAACTTCCTCTACTTGGCCTCTCCAGATTACTAGTGAGCCCTGACAAAGACTCGTCGTTATTTTTCGACTCCACACTTTTGAGCCGTTGGTCGATTTTCTTCAGTTGTGAGAGAATGGCATTGATAGCCCCATTCGTCTCCGTTAGTGACTTTCTGATTTCCTCAGAGTCCATGACTTTCTTACTGCAAAAATAGAAAAAGAAAAGGGAAATATACAGTGATTAGATTATACTCACAAAAGCCAGTATCTCATTGGGCTAATAAACTATTTTATTTTTAAGCTTTCTCTATTTGAAGAGCTGTTTTGCCTTTTTTCCTCTAAATAAGTCATTTAGTTTTTGACCGTTTAATGTTTCTTTTGTGGTTTTTCACTAAATAAGTCACTCAATTTTTGACCGTTTAATGTTTTTTCTGACCTTATTAGAAATTTGTATCTTGTTTTTTTTTACTTCAATTTCACTTAGTCAAGTTTTACTTTTTATTTTTCATTTGTTCTTTTTTTTGTCCACTTCGCACCTGATTGCTCGGGCGCCACTTACAGTTCTCGGAAGGAGAACTGATAAAAAATTAAAGTTGCGGTAAACTCACTGTTCACCGACAAAAGGAAATACTCCAATTAATTGCATTCACAAATAGATAGGTTTATTGTGCACTGGTTGCACTCACTCATTCAACTGCCTCGAACAATATTCATTTCTTACCAACTAACTTCTTAGTCTAACTTACTTATGTCTACATTGCAGATCCCACTACCAACCGGCATTTCGTAATCGATGAGTTGCGCGTGTAGGCCAATATTGCCTATGCTGCACTTCTCACGCCTTATTGATCGTATTGTGTTACCGATCGCTTGCGCGTGTACTAAGTCAGCGAAATTGCTATTTGGGGCAATGAAGAAGTCACATGCACGGCAACGCAAGTAGAGGATGCGCCATTGGTTAGTATTGGGATTACAGGTGTGATAACTTATATGTATCTGCCTACTATAAAAAAATTAAATTGGACTTCACAAACCCCCGAAATTCATCATAGAGATGCAGTCAAAAAATACATCGATGTTTTTTTCCATTTGATGCATCGAAATGTACCATCGATTCATATCGATA
>NW_023458557.1:74391906-74405345 GCF_013731165.1 Rhagoletis pomonella
TTCAAAACGAAGAGCATTTGCGGGAACAAATAAATGGAGCTGCTGCTTAGATAGCCCAATTGAGTTTAAGATCTCTAAAAGCGTATTTTCTTAAAAGGTTCCGAGCTTGTATTAGAGTAGAAGGTCGCCAATTTGAGCATATTTTATCAATAAATGAATAAATTTTTCTTCAAACAACTCATTTATATCTTATTTCACGTGAACCCATCCTTCACAAAAAATATTGATAGATATAGCACTTGTTATAGACTCTAGTCCGAATTCCGGTAAGTAACAAAAAATGATGTCAGAAGCAAGTAATTATGTACCTTTGTACTATTTAGCATGTCATTTGACGGTAACAAGAGCAAATTCAATTTAAATCTATTAAATACATTCTAGCGTGTCTCAGTCCTTTACCCACAAAAGCGGCTATAACTTTTTTTTTCTATTCAAACCAGTAAGTGTAGCACCTTTCTGAAATCTTTATTAACTGAGCAATTTTTTTATGTAATGTAAAGTTATAGCTCAGTACATTTTTTTTCACCCGAGACGGTGACACTTTTACCTGAAAATTTTATGTTTATCACTCACCCCCCACCTTCCTTCCCCTAAAGTTTGGCACGTTACTTCTGGGACACCCTATATAAGCGAGTAATCTCAGCATGCTACTGTTGCTGCTTTCGTCACTCGCGCGCACTGCCGTGCGCTGTGATAATATAGTCGATGTTTTTGCAAAACCGCCCATCGCCCAATTGCAAAACCGCCTATCTTACGGCAGTCAAATTTTACAGGAAAGCGAAAAATCTTCTCTAGCTATTATTTTACAAATCTGTTGTTTTAATAACGATTTAATGATTTTCATGCAGAAATCTCGACGCCTTGTCATTAAAAAATATTAAAAACTAAAATAAAATTTTGGACGGAAGTTTTGGTAGGAAAAAAAAATTGTCTGTGGCAACACTGGTTAGAGCACAAAAGTATGTATACTCAATACATTGAACAGTTTCGATAAAACTGTACTGTGCTATAATGAATTTGCGTTTATTTCTTACACGATCTTGTTTTTAATCGCATTGGTAGGTTTTATATTAGTAAAAAATTAATTTGTTGTGTAGAAATGTCAGTTTGATTTGAATATTCTAACCAAAACCCATTTGGCTTGTTGTGTGTGGTCAAAGACCGTCTTAAATTGCAACGAGCTTACCTCCTTAGGTTTTTTGTTAATTTTGGTTTCCATTTCACTTTTTCTACTTAAGAGCAATAACGTTTAAATCAGACAGAACAGCAGTTCATACCGCTGATTTCAGAATTTTACTTTTACCACATAGCAACCTACAATACTTAAATTAATTATTTGCACCCAATAAATTGTTTACATTATAAACAACAGTCTCAGTATTTTTACCCGAATTTGTATTTTTTGTTTTGACAATTGGTTGCCACAGGAGCTTATTTTAGCATTCTTCTGTATTCGTATGTGTGTTGTCAAGCAATATTTAGGCAACAAATATTTGCAATTGCATACTTTTGCGTTGAAATTATTTATGTAAAATTTTGTATTTACCATATATTTTTTATATTTTTATATTTCCCCCTTTGCGTCAGTATAAAAAAATTGCTTTCACCGTAAAAAGGAGTCAGCAGCTTTTACCGCGGCGTCGACGATATGTTCTCTTTCTAGGTATGAGTAAAATCTACCAGAATTCTATATAAACTACCAGCCTACCAAAAAGAAAAAAAATAAAAAGTTTTTTAGGAAATCCAAAATAGCAACCTCAAGTAACACAAAAGTCAAAAATACACCAAAATATTTTGTGTATTTTTTGCATCGGCGTGATATACATCTTCAATATAAAAAATATGCCATTCCTAAGCGCAGTTTTTGAACAGTTTATTTCGATTCAGTGTAAAGCTTATACCGCTTTTACGTGCATTATTTACACCTACCGTACATTTTTTTTTACTGATTCTCGGCATATGTATTATGCCAGTGGTATACAAGTTTTCTTGTTTCTAGAACATAATATAAACTCCGTTGGTGTAAAATACGTATTGGTCTTGGTTCAAATCATACACCATAATGGTAAAGAATTTACATCATTTTTTAGCATAAATATATTTTCATGAGTGTGAAGAGTACAAAAGGATTCGAGGAATAAAATTTACTACTAATCAAATTTAAAATTAACTCAGCCGTAAAATTTACACCGAAGCTCTTTTTTAATCTGCGCAACTTGGCATTCTCAGAATTCCTCTTCGTAATATGTAGGCAAGAAAATCGCGTATATATATGAATGTGAGTTCCTAATTTAAAAGCGAGGTACATTCTGTCGAGTGAATTTCGGTACTACCCCCTCTAAAACTCGAGCGTCCCAAAATTTATAAGCATTTGAAGATTTTTAAATAAATCTGGAAAAACTTATATTTTGAAAGCAATGATTTTTTCGCCATTATTAAATTTTTAAGAGATGCGCTGTTTAAAAAAGGGTCGAAAATACACATAAAGTGGCATAGTTGAGCCAATGTACATAATGAAATTGTTAAATTAGGTAAATAATAGTCATACATCTTTAATATGGCGTCCAGCTTAGTTTCAGTATTAGGCTAAGTTTACAACCTAACGTATTAGCGTAGCGAGAATATATAAAAATCGCTTCTAACCAACACTTACACAGTCTTTCGTGTTTATTGCTGTGCAAGAAAATAAAAATTATGCAGTTTGTTAAAAAAAACTTTTTCTCATACTTAAAGCCCAAATAAATAAAAAATATACATATGTACATATTTATATAGTAAATTAAACATCTCTTCTACTGCTATTATATACAATACAATATGCTTAAGTTTCGGTATAAATTGTCAAAGGGTTGTAGAAACAAATAAAAAAATATTAGGGAAATCCCTACGTAGCAATGTATCACACGTTTTGTTGCTTTCCCAACAACAAAATATGTGGTAGATTGCTACGTAGCAACTTTAAATCTAAAATGCTACTCATTGTAAACTCCCCTATTATAAAAAATTAGTCGTGTATAATTTTGCTACAATTTAAACACTAGCTACCTTTTAATCGCCAGCGATTATGCTGGCGAAGAAGTTTCTTTGGATTGAGCCATTTCCATTGCATCGCGTAACGCTATTACTCTAGGTTGTGAACTTAGCCTTACTTTTATAATACTTTGAAAATATCGTCGTCGTTGAAAACTTACACAGATTCTTGAGTTTGGTACAAAAATATTTACCAAGCCAAGAACGGTGTATTTATTTTGCCCTAGACACAATTCAGTTTGAGAATTTGGTATAAAAAATGTTTCTTGCCAAATGAACACAGTTGACAGAAGTTTAAGCGCCTACCACACGTCCATTATTCGAACGCAAACGCGAACGTATACATTTCAACATGTTTTGTTAACGTTCGCGTACGAAAAGAAGAAATCAAATCAGCCTATGTTATGTAGAAAAAATTGTCGCTGTTGCTCGTACTCATATATACTATGCAACTTATAGCTGTATTTGTGAAGGCATGATGTTGAATCATTAGTACCCAAACAAACTTTAAGCGTGGTGGGGTGCCTTATTGATGCATATTTCACCACTGGTGTATTAAATATACCAACCAGTGTTACCACTCGACAATATTTTTAGGAACAAAAAATCCTACCAATCAGTTTCCAAACTACCAATTTTTTTTAATCTCAGATATTGATATTTTATTTCGTTTCTGATTTTACTTCATGCAAAAGTATGAATCTTTGATGTTAATTAAATTTATATCAATTATTTTATGTCTAAAATGGAAAAAAAATACAATCGATATAAACATTTTATATTTGGTAACAAAAACAATTTATTACTGTGCTCGCGCAATTTTATTTTTATTTATTTGTTTTCATTTAACCATGATGCAATAAAATTACGGAATGTCAGCAACATAATCTTAATATTTCGGTACGAGTTTTAAGCCATTTTAGCACGCTTTCAGTACGCTTTTCTACTTTCACATCACCATTGTATTACCGCCATTCAACAAAATTTATTTAAAATTTTTACAAATGTTCTAATAAACGAATACTATGCAACAACAGCTCAAAGCATTTTTGACATTTCGAATAGGATTTATTTTCTATTATAACTTCAAAACTTTGATAGGATTTCAAAACATCTTTAAAATTTGCAATCGGAAATCCAAATCGATGAGAAATCAATTTCGAACGAAACCAGAACAGCCCTGAAATGAAACTACCAATTTATTTATTTACGGTAACACTGATAGCAGCTCTACTTGTGCTATGTATAATAAGCTCATATTAAAACAGGCAGCGTATTATGTGCACACACACTAGCTTTGTTTCTTTACTTTCCTAGCAGATCTTTATCAGGAAGAAGAATGGGAAGAATTACAGAGTTACGCTCACAGCTAGTGAAATATAGAAAAAGTCAAGAAACGCAAACTAGCAGAAACTAGCTAGTAAACACCTGACCGATGCTTTTGACAACTGAACATATGTATTTGCTGCGAATTTTTAATCGCATTTTATATTGTTCACAAATACTCAGGTTTTGCCACACTTTATCAAATTTAATAAATCGCCAATTTTTATCAAAAAATACAAAAATATGTAAAATAAGCAAATCAAAGTAGCTGTGCCTAATCTCTCTAATGTTGGAGCAACAGCTGAATTTTTCACCGCATAACGTGAAAGTTATGTTTTTCTTGTAATTTGCTTTTGTAATTTTTTACTTATATTCGGCTAACACTACCTTGTGTAAATGCGCCTATCTGTAACGAAACAAAGCTACTGTGTGGTGTATTCAATATTCATTTTTTGGTGAATTCTTTGGTCCACTGTCAATTGCTCTCAGAATTTGTGATGTGCTGAGTCGCTACTTTTAAGTATTGATCGATACTCGGTACCGATTTAAAAAGTATCAAATACTTTCGATGCTCGTTACCGAAATCTTGGAATTTCTAATAAAAGCAATAATATGAGTTATATGTACACATACATATAGTGTCAGCTATTAAAAATAAATAATATTGCCACCAGAACTATTGCAATTGGAAAGACGGTTGCGATAAGTAAAAGAAGGCGAGAGTGTGTTTTGCGACATCAGTATCAGGGCGAATTTAATAAGGTGGTGTTACCGGCGTATCTGAATTTTTTCGCCGTGGAGGACATTACATCAAAATTACGTGTTTGTTGTAGTTCATACTAATGACAGTATGAATATCTGCGTATAATTTGTTAGTGTAATTTTTTACTTATATACGGCTAACACCACCTTATTAAATTCGGCTTGATCATTATTGTGCAGATTTAATTGCCTGCCTTGTTCGACGCACACATTATACTTTGCTTCACTTAACTACATACATACAAACACATTGCTCATCTCTTGAGAAAGGACCGTCTTATTTGTACATTTTTGGTTTTTAGGCGATGTCTTATAAAATATCAATAATTTTTTCCCCCAAAAGTAGCCTATGTCGAGATAAGTCCTTTTCTCTTTAAAGCAACATTTCATTGGATTCCCAAACAATATTTGAACGTTTAACTAGCCAAAGATGAAGTTCAAGATGCCCCTATAATAGAATCTTAATAAAAGAATAAAACAATTTCAAACGAAACTGATCATTTTTTAATTCAAAGTCAAACCTTCTCAAGTGACTTAAGCTACTTTAATTGAACGGCACAGATATGACGAAAGTTTAGTGTGTCGAATCGGTATCGGGTCCTTTTCGGTATTAGGTACCGAATTTTTTTTCAAGTATTGGGTACCGACAATTCAGTACATCACTACTCAGATTGTTGCCCGAATAATTTTAACGACATTTGTTAACGTGGAGCTATTTGTGAACTAAATGAAAAAAGTGGTGCATTTTAGGAGCTGGTGTAGTTTTCGTACTAATCTCAATGAATAAATAGTACCAAACCGTTAAAGGTAAAATTTTGATTTGAAACAAATACTGGTGGAATAACAAATACACCAAAATGTTCTTTTTTTATTCAATCTGATCAGATTTGTACCAAAATCCATAAATTTACACCAATTTTCTACTTGAGACCAGGGCCCGTAACAGTTACAACTTTTATTAAAAAAATCACTCTTCAACAATTGTTTTTTGACTTTTATTTAATTACTCTTTAAATAACCGTTATTTCTGACTTTTATTTTATAAATCGAAAATAACCATTATTTTTGATTTTTATTTAAATAATCTGCAAATAACAGTTATTTTTGATTTTTAAATTATTTGTCTTAAATAACAGTTATCGAAGACTTTTATTTATAAAAGTCATAAATAAAAATCAGTCACTGATCTTTATTTTTTCAATCATACTTATAAAAGTCATTTGAATAAGTCGTAGTAAACTTTTGTTTTCCAACACCTTCTTAACTGCGAAAAATGTTAATGACTTTTATATGATTGATTTAAAAAGTAAAAGTCGGTCACTGATTTATATTAATGACTTTTAAAAGTAAAAGTCACTGACTGATTTTATTGATGACTTTTATAAATAAAACTCTTCAATAACTGTTATCTAAGTCATATAATATAAAAATCAAAAATAATTGTTATTTTGGATTTATAATATAAAAATCAAATATAATTGTTTTTTTTTTTAATTTTGCATACAAATTGCAAATAAAAATTTATTTTCAAATTTGAGTCTCGGTGCAAAACGAAATCAATTGGTCTGTTTCACTTAGTTGTAGAACATTTCCTTCATAGTGAATTTTTCCATGACAGTTTTCATCAATAACTGTTATGTACGGTCCCTGCTTGAGACACTGAATTAACACTTTTTTTAGGACAAGAATCCGAAATTGGTTACGTCCCCACTAATGAGGCGCATCTAAGAGCCCACTCCATAACGATATTGTCGCCGCCGGTTTCCCATGTTACCAATCGTTCTCTTCCCATTGCATTATATATGTAGCCCCTCAGTTACAGTAGCAATAACTTCCTGGCAAGAAATAATTTTTTCCATTATTATTTTTAATATATTTTTATTTTTTATTAAAAAAAGTTAAGCAACTCCATTGCACTTAGCTCACAGTAGGAAATGCAAATGATGTACTCAAAAAATAGTCAGCTAAATGTTGTTCTCGCCACACAAGATATGGTAGCTGTAATCAAATCATGTAACTGTAACCAAATCACGTGTTGAGAGAAACATATTCAGTTGTTGTATCTAAGCTCTTTTCTCAGTGTGGGGGGAATTTAAGATAGGGAAAACTGTTTGTGGAAAATATTTGCTGCAGGTCCATATTAGACTCAATCTTGGTAGCGGAAAAAACGAAAAATAGTTTTTTTAGCAAATTAACAAATCCACTTACGTATTATTACTCGTAATTAATTTTGGAAAAAATATATATTATCTTCAATCTAGTCTTCAAATTTTGGTCTATGTTTTTGACTAATAACACACAAATTTAACAGCAATTTTTTTTTTCTAGTATATGACCTTAAAAAGCAGAATAATATTTTACTGTTACTAAAAACTGCTACCACTAATCCTGCCCGAACTAAATGTGTACATCGATTTACTGCAGGGTTTGTATGCGCACATATTCACTGATTTTTTAACTATACAAACATATGTACAGTTACAATAAATTTTTATATTTGTTTAAGCACATTCATAGAGTTAAATTTATGTATTGTATATTTATTACTTAGTTGTTTAATTACATCAAGCTACGCTTGCAAAAAAAAAAAAACAATAAAATACAGTCTTTAGATTAAATAGTATTGTAATGCAAAATGTGTATATCTACCCAGTAGATCGCTTACAGACTCTTGTCAAAATCAATATTTTACAAATTTGAATGTAAATAAAATGCCAATTAATACTTCCGAAAATTTTATTGAATTTTCATTATTGGTTAAAAGTTTGGTTTTAACGGTAAGTAGTACTTAGATGCTTAAGATTCGTACATATGAATGAATGTATGTATAAGTTAAGGTGTTGACATAATATACTTTAAATTTTGTACTATATTCGAGTAAAATGAAAATGGCCTAGAATTTTGTTTTGTAAAATGAAATATAAAAATTTTTCAGAATAAATTCGTTGGCGATCGAGACCAGATCAAATAAATAATTTTTGTAAAAAAAAACTTCCGAATTTTTTATTTGGCGCCCAACGTGGTGCCGTTTTGTGTTTTGTCCAATGGATCATAGAATCATAATTCACAAAAATACGGCGGCATTTAAAAGATAAAAATCCAAGTTATTCAAATTCCCATAAGAAAAAAGCAGCGTAAAAAGTAGCAACAAAAATTTCAAATAAATTTTGCAAGGAAATAAAAAGGATCATAGAGTCCTGAAAAAAATAATCAGCAAACAAAAATCAGTACAAAAAGGATTATTAAAAGGAAATTAAAGGCGTTCATAGAAAATAATAAGAATAAAAATAATAAATAATTTTCATCGATCTACCAAAATATAATTTATGTGTATGAAATGTTCTAACCAACAATCAAAGGACCAAAATTGAAGGACAGTTTTCAACGCGTTCCAATTTGAAACTGCGATATCATCAATCAGATACGTTTTAAACTGATTTTGAAATTTTCAAAGACTGTAAGTAAATATCAAGATTGATATATTTATTAAGTGAAAAAATATAATATTTAATAAATTAGAAAATAAAATCATAGTCACCTGAGATATATTATAGCTAAATTTTAAATATTATTTAGAGGACTTCCTATAAACATATAATCTTTCAAATACTTTTCAACAATCTTTTTTTGAATTTAATTCTACATATTAACCTTTTAAATTTTACTTAAACGCGTAAACGGTATACGAATTGGATATCTGAAGGGAACAAGTAATTGAAATTATAAAAATGGCAAATGATAAAACTAGACAAGAATTTAGTGAGATAGTGAAACAGAGTGAACAAGCTAGACAAGAACTAGCTGCTAAAATAAATACGCTTACTTTTGCTTCTAACCGCTTAGAAGCACCAAGTTTTGAATCTTATTTTCTGTTTAATATAAATCCACTAGTCGATTATGGAAACAGTAGTTTAGATTTAATTAAATCTTTACCAGAGTCAAGTGGTGATGTTTCGACTTATCCAGCTTGGCATAGAGCTGCTATTCAGTTGCTTTAAAGTACTACAATGAAGGGTCTGAAAAATATTATGTCGCGACGGGGAATCTTCGAAATAAAGGTACAGATTCTGCCAATACGACTCTATCTTCATTCAATACGGTGCTTAATCTTAAAGCAATAATTGCAAGAATTGATCAAACATACGCAGACAAACGGTATATTTATATTTTAGAGCAGGGGTTCTTAAACTTTTAAGATGATGGAACCCTTACTAAACACCCTTCATTTTATGGAACAACACATCTAATTACTAAAAATCAAAGGCAGTGAAATTTATATATGAACAAAACCTTTACTAGAAATAGTATACATACTTCAAATTTTAATGGTAAGAATGAAATTGTTTCACTCTTATTAATTACACTGGATCACAGCTTTTAGTTTGGTTTTTGTTCTCCAGACGCCACTGTATAATTTCTATATAGAATTGTTCGGTGATTCCGAAAATCGAGTTACTTTTTTTCTATGGACACGTTTTCGAAATATTTGCAATTACCGTTATTCAGCTTAAAACAAAAAAATGGTTCCACTTAATCACGAATAACTTACGAACAAATTTAACAACCTTAAAAGGAGATAAGTCAAATCAAAACTAATAAAATTCTCCATAAACCACATATACATCACTTTCCGATAGAGCTGATAGTTTCTGACAAATTAATAATTCTAGTTTTTTTTATCTTTTAATGAAAAAACGAAAAAAAAATCAAACTTTAACAGAAGAAAAATTTAAAGAAATAACAGGTTCTGTGCCAAATTTCTGCATTTGTGCTAAAGCTTATTCTTTTAGAAACTCAAGTTGCTGATGAAGAAAATCGATGGATAAATAAGAAATAATGAGTGGTCAAATGAAAATGCGCAAAATAATTTTAGTATGAAATATGAGCAGAAAAGCGTGTTACTCAGGTGTACATGGCGAATGAGTAACCTTCTTTCCTTTCCTTTCATTTTTCATACAAAAAATGTTTGCGCATTTTCATTTGACTACTCATTATTTCTTATTTATCCATCGATTTTCAACACTAGTAACTTGATTTTTTTTTTTTTTTGTAACAGAAAAGATTTTAGCACAAATGCAAAAATTTGCGCATAACCTGTCATTTTTTTTTTATTTACTTCTGTTAAAGTTTGAATTTTTTCATTTTTTCGTTAAAAAAAATAAGAAAAACTGGGCTGATTAATTAATTTGTCAGAAACTATAAGACCTATCGGAAAGCGATGTATACACGGTTTATGGAGAATTTTATTGGCTTTCATTTGCCATTTCATATTAAGACTCTTAAATTGGTTCGTAAAATATACGTGATTAAAAGGAAACAATTGTTGCTTTAAGCTGAATGACGGTAAATTGAAAATATCTCGAAAAAGTATCCATAGAAAAAAAAATAACTCGATTCTCGGAATCACCGAGCAATTCTACATGGGAATTGGATATTGGCATCCATTCAACATTTTTGTTGGGAACCAGTGTTATTGTATAAAATAGTAGGTCGATATAATGTCTGAAAGTTGCATGCGCATTTCTGGGGTGGCATCCAATTTCGACATGAATTTGTTTTTTGTATAATTGTAAGCTGAATACCCTGTTGATAGAGTACGTTGTGACAGAAGCAAAAGCGAAAGTAAGATGACCTTTTTAGCGACTTCATGATATTAACACTTTCAGCGACACAGATTCAAATGTGTGTTTCAATGGCGAAGTACTCTTGAGATCTATGAATGCTTCGTAAATGGATTTTGTACCAAACCTATATTACTACTACAATCCGAAAACTAATATGACAAAGATTTCAGGTGATTTACCAAGTGCCCAGTTATGAGATTTCACATTTCACTTCGCAATTCCTCGCGTTTCTTGTAGAAAGTTGTATATAACCCTTTGGTTACAGCGGCCAACAACACATACCGGTTAGAAAAATAAAGCTGGCAAACGCAAGCTCAACGCTCTTATGTAGGTATGGCATATGTATGCATAGGCATGCTGTTTATAGAACTTTTCTTTCTGTGTGCAAACCGACAGCCGTGCTTGTTCATACTAAAATTAATTTCGCGGAACCCCGGTGACTTTTCTACAGAGAATGAATTGAGTGTTCTTAGACAAGGCAACTTTTCAATTAAAGATTATTATGATAGAGTCGAAAAACAGTTGATCCTTATAAATAATAAATTAATAATGACATATGTTAGAGTATGAGTTAGAGACTAATCATAGACGTTATGATTTTGCGCAAACTTTTGATATGGGGGATTTGATTAAGTCAAATAAACAGCGATCAACTGCCCCTCAATATAAACTTTTACAACGATATCAGTTACCGTGTTCAAATAATAAATCACTTCCGATGGAAGTGGATCGAGGTTCATCACTTTATCATAATCCATTTGCTGTTCAAGGCAATGACTACAATCAAAAGCATAATGTCAACTGTACTGCATCTAATGCTAATGCAAGTCAGCAGCAGCAATTGTCATTTAGAGCAGGACCTTAACAGCGTCGCTGTGATCAATATGATTCTTCTCAGAGGCCTCAAGAATAAACACAGCGTGTGAATTATATGCCGGAAACTGCGACTGTAGATTGTGATGATTTCTATTACGAAGATTATGATAATATTAACCCACCCTTTTACTGATAACATTTCGTTTGATGAGACGAAAAATGAAGGTTTGGAGCATAGTGATGAAAGAAATTTTTAAACTAAATTCGCTCCTGCCATTCATTACAAAGAAAGGAGAGAATGGTCAGGAGCTTCGTAAATTAATTGATACTGGCACGTCAAGGAATTATATTAAAGATATTCCTTTCCTTCATGGACTGAAGTTAATGGAAAGATCATTCAAGTTAAATCAATAAATGGTATAAATTTAATAAAGAAAATCGTTTTTAATAATATACTTTATTTAATGTTTATTATTTTTCCATAAAAGTCTCATTATGTAACAAATACTACATTCAAACTTTGTGCAACAATTATAAAAAATCTGCAACGTTTCAGCTAAATTTTCAACTTTTCCAGACTTTTAAGAATTTTTTTCAGTATGCAGTTTAACAGCTCATTACATTCTAGGGCAATAGTGTGCAAGTTTTAAGTTGCTAAAGAATTAAAGAATTTTTAATAATTTTTTTCCCCGACTGTGTGACGCTTTTTTCCATAAAAAAGAAATTTGCAATATATTTTGTATGGAAAAAATTCTTTAGCAACTTAAAACTTGCACATTATTACCCTGGAATTTAATGGGTTATTAAACTGCATACTGAAAAAAATTCTAAAAAAATCTTATTAAAAAGCTAAACCTTTGCAGATTTTTTATAATTTTTGCACAAAGTTTGAAATTTGGATTATGTGGAACTTGGTTTATAATGAGCTAGACTTTTATGGAAAAATAACAAACATTAAATGAGCAACAGAAAAATTGCCAAAATTTATCAAAATGTTGATGACTTATCAGCTGATCACAAGTGTACAAACATACGTATAATTCTAGATACATATTATGAAAAGGAGGACCTTAAACCCATTCTTACTTCATCAATTTCTATTTGCTTTTTTATATTGATTTCCGTCTCCCTCAATTCGTTCGCTTTTTGTATACTATCCTGTTTAATTTTCAACGCAGACTTATACAATTGCAACTCTCATTCTTCAACTCGTACATTTTCCGGGTGTATCGCTCGGTACTTTTTAAGTGCTTTCCAATTTTCTCATTTTTCCTGAAATTTCTTCATACAATTTTTGCTGAACATCAATTTGCTTATTTGACAAAGCTCCTTTCTGAATCCTAGTTTTTTTAGCTACTGGCTCAATGTTTTCTTGCTCAACATCTTCCCCCGAAGCGATCTCATCTGTTTGATTTAGTTCGTCGGAAATTTGGCTATTGTTCGCTTTTTCTGCGCCACCAAATGATGTTCCACGTGGATTTACAATACTTTCGAAGCACATTAAATTTGCCACTGCGCTTTCCATATTCAAAAGACTTTTTTTGATTGTTTATATCGCCACCAGTTGCACGACTTTCCTTTTTGTTGAAAACTACTTTCTTCTTTACTTTGAATCTTAAGTCACTTCAGACCTACAAAAATACATATAAACACTTATATATTCCGTACAAAGTATTTGTAGGAAATACCAAATTTCTGATTCACCCACCTTTAGTCAGCCTTCCTCATCTCGAACGGGTGGTCCCAGGCTATTGCATTTCTCAGCTATAGTGTCCCATTCCTTTCTAGCATCCAACTTTGCGACGCCTTTATGGAATCCCAATTGCGGAATTTATTCCATTTCCTGCACCAACAGGGCGAACTGATTTTGGGTTGTGACTT
>NW_023458557.1:74405445-74430845 GCF_013731165.1 Rhagoletis pomonella
AGTACCTGGTTGACTTCATCTGTGTCAAGTTGATTGGTGTTGACAATACCCCGTTTTGCCAGTTGACATGCCCGCACAATTTCGTTTACCCCTTCGCGAACGAGCAGGATGTTGTGTAGTGCATTTTGATCAAATTCCGTTGCTTCATTTTCTTTCGCTATGTAATTAGTGCGATTCACCACCTCGTCGATTTTCTTTAGGACTTCCTGGGTGGCGGCGAAGAGTTTTTCGTCGATCTTGTATTGGTGGTTATTGCTCCGAATGACTTCATTTTGGTTGTGGAGAATGTAGTTCCAGTCGGTTGCATCTGGTGATCCTGCTAGCCATTTCCATGCTGAGCCTATCCAGTCGATAGAGCGGGTGACAATTGCTTTGCCTGTGCTACCCGTAAGTAAGTTCCTCAAGTCGTTCTAATGTTTGGTTGATGTAGAGATGCGCTAAAGTTTGGTCGTCAGCGCGCTTCATTAAGCGGTTTGCCAAATTTTCCATTTGCGTCATAATTGTAACATATTGCTGGAGATTGATAACGTGAACCAGCTTGAAGGATCCGCCATTGATCCACCCATTCCCGTTTTGGATAGTTACGATTGGGGTTTTATAGTGAAATACAATATGGAGGGCGCTGATGGCTGATGCCAGCAGTGGGAATCTGCAAGGATGTTATTGGTGTTAGAGTGTTAGTAATTGTTAGCTTAATCACAAATACTTGTCTTACAAGATCGTTAGTATTTTTTCTTTTTTGCTCTGAGTTGAAGTTAATTTCAAAGGAATATATTTGTGTCGGAATTTTAGTGTTATGACATTGTAAGAAAGGAACAATTTTATGTTTGATTTTACATTACAATTTACGATTGTTGATTGCTTCAGTTTCAGTTAGTATGTTTTTTAATTGTATTTTTTATATATTTTTCTAATTTTCGTCCTGCGGATTAGGCGCTAGGATTAAGTATCACTATATGTTATGCAGATTAGGCGCAAAACTAGTTATCTTTTTCTTTGCAGATTAGGCGCAAGTTTGCAATAAAAATGATTCATATTTTTTGTTTTCTTTTTTTCTTGTATTCTTTTCTCTTCGTTTTTGTTTTTTTTTTTATATATTCTTTTGCGGATTAGGCGCAAGGATTAAGTATCGATATGTGTTATGCGGATTAGGCGCAAAACTATTTTTCTCTTTTTTCTTGCGGATTAGGCGCAAGTTTGCAAAAATTATGTTTAATTTCTTTTGTAGGATAGAGGTCCATACTGTTCTCGAACTAGCTATGGGGGATCGTGTGATCCGTTTTGAAGGCAGCGTAGCCATTTGTCAAATTCGATGGCGCCGCCCGCTACTAAGGCACGATTTGTCCCACTAACAAGCCGGGCTCTTGTAGTAGTGAACATGTCGTTTGCGTCTGTTGTCATTAATTTTGGTTTCAATAAAAAAAATATATATATTTTCTGAGAATTAATTTATCTCTTTTTTTTTCTATTTTCGGTTTCAAGTCCTAGGATGTGTATTCCTGCGTTTGGCATTTCTAATGTGGGTTTTGTGGATTTTTTTCCCACTAACTGTGGGTACGGACACCTTGTTGTCTTTTGCGACAGTTTCTTTCTTGTATATGGGTTTTTGCTTTCCCTTGATCTGTTTGTCCTTCACGCATATGATATCATTTTCATCATAACGCTCCGGTAGAGATCTTCTTTTATTGTGCCTTTGCGGGGTGGAAAACTACCTCACTGGGTTTTCGGTTTATAATGGAATGAATGGAGTTATTGTAGCGATCTACTGCTATATTTACTAGCTGTTTGATTTTTAAATTGGGACTATTTATCTTCAGGCGTCTGATAAATTCGATTAAGGTGGAAAGGAGTCTTTCTACTTGGCCGTTCACCTCGCTTCTCTGAGAAGGTGTATGATACAGCCTAACTCCCAATGACTCTAAGAGATTTTGTATTATTGGGCTAACTAGACCGCGCTCGTTGTCGGTCACAAGGATATATGGGGTCGTAAAATAGTGCAAGAGTTTGACTATTTTGTCCTTAAGGTGCAAAGTGGACTTGTTTCTTAAGTGAAAAAGTTTTGCGAATTTTGAAAATTTGTCAATGCAGCTGAGAAATTTTTCTCCCTGTATTTCGAATATATCGACATGAATCGCAAGGACACGATGGGATAGGTGTGCTTTGTAACTCCGGTTTGTTGGGACGTCTATAATATTTGCTGATTTTACACGTTTCACAGGACGAGACATAGCCCTTGATTATGCTGCTCATTCTTGGAAAGTAGTACTTTTCCAGGATTTGTTTTTTATTCTCGTTGGCGTTGCGATGAGCTCTTTTGTGCTCCGTCCATACTATCTCACAGATTCTATCAGGGTCTCTCAGATCCTCTACAATGCACTGAGCTACTCGGATCTTATATTGCATGAAATTTTAAAGGTATACTTTCTGGAGGAACCCTAATTTACCTGCCGTTAATAACATTTGGCCTAAGTTTTTCCTTCAGAACGTTAATAAGCACCTCTTCGCTGATTTCCTCTATCTTTAAGTAGTGTCGCGAGTAACCTGGATGGGGTTGTTCAAATATTTCTAGCCTACCCCCGAATACAAGCGGGTTTCTAAATACGTGTAGGGGCACTTCAACGGTATACGGTCGGAGTTGTCCTGTTCTGCACTATGTACGGTATCACCGGCCTCGCTTTCAGAATCCGCTGTTGACCCTGTGGTTGCATTTTGACTAGCGGCGTCGGATGTGGACGTTGTAAGGGGATTTACGTGAGTTTTGAGTCGGGACAGTGCTTCAGCCACGACGTTAGATTTGCCTGGTTAATAAATTATTTCGTAATTGTATTGCTCGATGCTGGCCTTCCAACGTTTTAGCTTGGCGTTGTAATTTCGGTTACTTAAAGAGAAAGTTAGGGGTTGATGATCTGTAAATATTTGTATTTTTTTCGCTCCATACGGGTAGTTCCGGAGGTTATCCAGAGCCCATACGATAGCAAGCATTTCCTTTTCGTTTGTTGCGTACGCCTCTTTTCTAGTGGTTAGGCTTCGCGATATGAATGCTATGTCCTTGCCATCATAGTCTTGTGATAGCACCGCTCCGATAGCAAAATAATTTCTTTTATCGCGGGAAAAAAATTTTGGAGCTGAAGGTTGGTAGCTGTCATTAAAATGTCTATTATCCCTTTGGAAGGGTGGGCGGTAGATAGAATTTCTGCGGTCTACGTTTAAAATCTTGAGACATGCCGAATATGCCTTCGGTAGTGTTTTCAAGTTTTGGACTAGGAGCAGGGCAGGCAGACCCCCGTTTAGGCCCCTTATGAAGACATCCAATGCTCTTCGACGATGTGCCTCTGCCAATGCCTCTACTGTTTCTTCGTGTGCATATTTTTCGGCCTTTATAGTATTAATCATTAGAGAGAGTTGTTTTTGCACCTGAGCATAAAAGTCGGACATCTTCTGACGCCCTTGTGACATTAACGTCAGTTGCTGCTCTAATGTTTCTATGTCCCTTATGTCCGCATAGTGCAGGGAAAGCATTTCTTTTACCCTGCCCCAGTCGGAATCTAGTATATTGTCGGCAAGTAATGCAGAGTCTGCTGCGCCCCTAATATTCCCCCTATTGTGCCTCAAGATGGCTGCGTAAATCGGCTTATGCCGCACTATTTCATAATCCTTTATTACTTGTTCTACACTCTGGACCCAGGAGCCGTAGTGCTCCTGTGATCCATCAAATACCTGCAACTCTTTTTCACAGTCCGGCAGCTTAGCCACCTCCGCTAGCTCGACCTCCGTCCGAGGACTAACTAGCGGCTCTACAACCGGTTCTGGCCTGTTATCCAACTTCCGAACTACGAACTTCCTCTACTTGGCCTCTCCAGATTACTACTGAGCCCTGACAAAGACTCGTTATTTTTCGACTCCACACTTTTGAGCCGTTGGTCGATTTTCTTCAGTTGGGAGAGAATGGCATTGATAGCCCCATTCGTCTCCGTTAGTGACTTTCTGATTTCCTCAGAGTCCATGACTTTCTTACTGCAAAAATAGAAAAAGAAAAGGGAAATATACAGTGATTAGATTATACTCACAAAAGCCAGTATCTCATTGGGCTAATAAACTATTTTATTTTTTAGCTTTCTCTATTTGAAGAGCTGTTTTGCCTTTTTTCCTCTAAATAAGTCATTTAGTTTTTGACCGTTTAATGTTGCTTTTTAGGTTTTTCACTAAATAAGTTACTAAATTTTTGACCGTTTAATGTTTTTTCTGACCTTATTAGAAATTTGTATCTTGTTTTTTTACTTCAATTTCACTTAGTCAAGTTTTACTTTTTATTTTTCATTTGTTCTTTTTTTTGTCCACTTCGCACCCGATTGCTCGGGCGCCACTTACAGTTCTCGGAAGGAGAACTGATAAAAAATTAGAGTTGCGGTGAACTCACTGTTCACCGACAAAAGGAAATACTCCAATTAATTGCATTCACAAATAGATAGGTCTATTGTGCACTGGTTGCACTCAGTCATTCAACTGCCTCGAACAATATTCATTTCCTACCAACTAACTTCTTAGTCTTACTTATGTCTACGTTGCAGATCCCACCACCAACCGGCATTTCGTAATCGATGAGTTGCGCGTGTAGGCCAATATTGCCTATGCTGCACTTCTCACGCCTTATTGATCGTATTGTGTTACCGATCGCTTGCGCGTGTACTAAGTCAGCGAAAGTGCTATTTGGGGCAATGAAGAAGTCACATGCACGGCAACGCAAGTAGAGGGTGCGCCATTGGTTAGTATTGGGATTATAGGTGTGATAACTTATATGTATCTGCCTACTATAAAAAAATTAAATTGGACTTCACAAACCCCTGAAATTCATCATAGAGATGCAGTCAAAAAATACATCGATGTTTTTTCCATTTGATGCATCGAAATGTACCATCGATTCATATCGATATATCGCATTAAAAACCTCGATATTTCGATGCATCGAGTGAAAATATCAACAGTTTCTTTCAATTAAAAGTATATAACTCGAAAATGAAGCAATCGGAGCTTCGATAAATGTTTAAGGGCCGGTTACTCAATGTCTGGTTAACACTAATCTGCGGTTAAACATCGTTATCGACGTCTTCGACTCCATGCATACAACAGGGAGTCGGAGATTGCAATTGGTCGTTTTTATTATATATATTACACTAAGTAACAAAAAAAAAAAATTTCTCAGTCCTTGGGATGTAATTGTTATTTCCTAGTCTGTTATGCCTTAAAAGTATGGAAACCACCTAATATTCCTCGGAAACTTTGCTTTTGTGACCAGGACAATGTGATTCATTAAAATATGCTAAAATTATGAGAAAAACGTGTTTGAGTCTTTCACTACAGAGAAAATCATACAGAACAGCACATATAAATCAAAACTAAATTTTATTAAAACTTCAGAAAACCAAAAACATAAAAGTAAATCAGAAGCGGGTGGTTTTTCGACATTTGCGTTTAAACTGCGAGTCACTTTCTCTAATCAATCCCCAAATGTAATCTCCCATCATGTTCTCATTGTATTGTCCTTGGTATCGCCGCTCAAATTCCATTATATCCTGATGGAAGCGCTCGCCTTGCTCCTCTGAATATGTTCCCATGTTCTCCTTGAATTTGTCAAGATGTGCATCCAGAATATGGAGTTTGAGAGACATCCTGCAGCCCATTTTGCCGTAGTTCTCCACCAGACTTTCGACCAGCTCCACGTAGTTTGCGGCTTTGTGATTGCCTAGGAATCCCTGTACCACTGACATAAAACTCATCCAAGCAGCTTTCTCAACACGAGTGAGCTTCTTGGGGAATTCCTCAGACTCGAAGATTTTCTTTATTTGTGGTCCAACGAAGATACCGGCTGTAACTTTCGCCTCAGAGAGCTTAGGGAACAAGTCTTGTAGGTACTTGAACGATGAAGAATTTTTGTCGAGACCTTTGACGAATTGCTTTATAAGACCCAGTTTGATTTGGAGTGGTGGCATCAGTACCTTCTGGGGGTCCACCAAGGGCTCCCACTTGACGTTGTTCCGCTGCCATGGTCACAAAAGCAAAGTTATCTTGCGACAATAGCTGTTTTCTATACTTTTGGGACCTAACTGACTCGGAAATAACAATTACAACCCAGGGACAAAAACCTTGTTACATAGTGTTATTATATTTTTAATTCACTAGCGTTTAGTTCTCTTGGTGTCTGTATTTGATTTTGCTTCGACTGATATTTCGTGCAAGGCATTTGGGTTGGGATACCCAGGTTTTTAGGGACACCTAAGTTAAAGCTAAAGCTAAAGTTAAGATTCTGAATTTCCTGTCGAGGGGCATACGCCTCTGGTAGGTTTTAGGGTCTTTGGATAACTAGTATCCTGGATAATTCACCAGTAAGTACTCTTATGAATACGTCTAAGGCCCTCTTCCTATAGGTTTCCACAAGTGCATAACTCGTTTCAGTAAAATAATCCTTGCATATAATTGTTGTTATGCTGTAATTTCTTTGGGATAGAGAGCCTAACTCTTGCCCCAAGGTTCTTAAATCTCCTTTGTCTGGTATAATACGTTTTGATTTTGCCTAAATAATTGTCGAATATGATGTAGGAAATTAGAGCAGTGCCTCCAGGCCCTCTGAGCTCAGTTGCCTTCTTGATTTCTTTTTGGAACTCAGCAGAACCTTTCTTTTTAAATGCATCTATGTAGAATGAAATGGATTACCAAAAAAATGTGTATTGTTAAAAGATATGTACATATGTATACGGTAGTGGCCACATAATTAGGGATACTATTACTTTTTAAGTTTTGACCATTTATTTAAGAACTTGCGTTGATTTTTGAGAATTTTTGACAAAGTAAGGTAAATGTACATAATTACGGGGTACTAAGGATTTTTCTGACGTTTTAATTTTTTTGGCGTTGGAAAAATCGAATGCAAATTAAAAAAATCAAAATTTTACCTTTAAATCGATCAACTAAGGCTGGTTTTCATACATCGATAAAGGAAAATAACAAGAATTATAATTAATATTAATAAAATAAATGACCCTTGCATATGTCTCTAATTCCGTGGCAAAAATTATCTGATGTTCCGTGATAAAGTGTCCCTTATTCCGGCAATGTAACAAATACAGATTTTATGTTTTAAAAATGATAAAATCTTTATTTTTAAACTTAAAAATTTATTTTAATTCAAACACAAAATAAAATTTGTATTTACCAAAAATTTTTAATTCATACTCACTAAATGCACACACTCCGCTACTGGTGGTTCCAAACTTCTCACGTCCACTTTGTCAGACCAGCGCCAATTCGTTGCACTCATTTGCATCGTCTTGGGATCATATTTTTTTCCTGATTGGTCATCGATTATACTTATTACTATGCCCGGGGAATTTTTCTTCCTCGTAAATAATTAGTGCATAACACCAATTGCGATAGATTGAGTTGACGTGAGATCAATATTTGGTGATACATTCTCGTTCCCCGATGTTTTTTGTTTTTTTGTTTTTTTGTTTTTTCTTGTATTGTCTTAATTTGACTTTCTTGTTTCTTATTGTTTTCTTTCTTTTTCTCACTCTGCAACGACTTTTCTAATTTGATTTTTTTTTCATCTTCAATATGATGCTGATGTTTTATAAAATCGGCAGCTATAGCTACTGTGGGTGTTAATCTTTTTAAATTTCTTTTAGGTATACTGCTTTTAGGTGTTTTCGGCCACAATAAAGCATTCTTGAACGGAGTTAGAAAACTTGATTTTATAGCTTCGGTAGTCCCAATATTTTGGTTAGTGCAATTTGATTCAGCGGCGGCATCTTCGCATACTGCACTCTCAGTAGTTTGAGCACTTGATTCATTCATAATTGTTGCTTCATCGATACCCACGGTTGAACACGGTGGAGCTTTTAAATCCGCCATTTGTAGTTGAAGAGAAGCATTCAGAACGTTGTTTGCTACGAGTGTATCAACACTAAAGTTTAAATCATTCTCCACATTGCTTCCGGAATTTTTATGCAATTTTCTCCCAAAGTGAAAAAGATTCTCATCTTTAATGTCGCCTAGCCACACATCATCTACACACTGTCGAAATAATTCTACTTTTGGGGTTCCTAAGCGCTCCTCAAACTGACGGAGAAAATCTTCATCTGGTTTTGCGGTAGGTGAGATACTACATTCATAAGCATTGTGTCCATCTGTCAAAGCTCTTGTGATCTCACTTGCAGATGTCTTGATGAGCCGTTGATAACCTGGAGCATCAGGATTAATTGGTTAAGGCCCGCATGCCTTGAATCCTTGTTGTATGGTTTCAACCTTTAATGTGGAAACACATTCATGAAGAAGTGGCGCAAAATCATCACGTTTAAGTCGACTTCCGCTGTTTTGCATTCTCCAATCGTGAATTGTTTTCTTCCAGCTGGCTTTGAGTGGATGAAAAACAGCTACGTCCATGGGCTGCATGACGTGGGTAGAATAAGTTGGCAAAGCAATCAAAATAATTCCTTTTTCTTTACAAAATTCGCCTAATGCCAGCGACAAATGGGACAAATGCCCGTCCATGAAAAGTATCACGGGAAGCTTTATGTTCTCTTTGATCAAGAATTGATAAAAAACGTTCGTGGTGTACTCGTAGAAAGTCTCGCAGATCATCCATCCATTGTCCGACTTAACAATAGCCCAATCTTTAGGATACTTTGCCAAAATATTTTGTGGCATTCGTTTATATGGAAACAGTGTGAAAATTGGCATTAATTTTCCGCTTGCTGAGGCCCCTAAAAACAAAGTCAAATTTTCCTTCTCGTCATTCCCTGAATTTATGTACACCGTCTTTGCTCCTTTGTGTGTCAAAACTCGTTGGTCTTTCAGGCACATAAAAAATGCTGATTCGTCGCCATTGAAAATCCTAGCCGGATCTTTTAAGATCTCTAATTCATTGTTTTCTTTTAAGTATGCTAGAACCCGTTCAAAGCATCCTCTTAATTTTTCTTCGGTTGCTCTTATGCGTGCTGGTGTAAGTGGCTGCGCTACTCGATGAGAAATTGAAGGATTCCGTGATAAGAATCCTTCACACCAATGTCTTCCAGACATTCTCCAAAAAGAATTACCCCTCTATTCTATCAGAGTCACAAAACTTAGCTCATCACTGTTGTGATTTCTAGTGCGCCGAGCAATGTGTAAAAAAAAAATCGATTTTGAGTGCTAGAAAAATACACAAATTTAAAAATTTGTATTATAGCGGCATATTTTTTGCAGCGACAAGCTTTGAGGCGCAGTAGAAACCACAGCAGTGATGAGCTAAAGTTTGTGACTTTGTTAGAATACGGCTGTTAGTGAGATAGTTTTTGTAAGAATTTAATCAAAACACGAAAAAAATTTAAAGTGTTGAAAAGCCCTATTTCCGTGTTAGGCACGGAGCTATGTACCTTGTAAACGAAATATGTACATAATTCCTTGAATCAGAAATATCACTTTTAAGGCAATTAAATTTACCGGGATGAATTTGGCAGGTAACCAAACCATTAACAGATTTTTAATGAATAATAAAATATAATCATAGTGAGAAAAATACTTATCGTCAAATTTTTACAGCCTTAAGAAAATACACTAAAACATTTCGCTTAGGACATCTCCTTACATGATGTTAGTTCTCCGAACTACAACTTATAGACTGCCTGATATTATATAAATATAATCCATAAGTACAGTCAGAATAGACCTTATTAGATTTTAAAAATTAAAGTTGATGCTGGTATTTTTTTTTTTTTTTGAACAAACATTCTATCAATTCCTTATTTAAATAAAAAAAATCGGAATCCAACGGAATAACGTACTACCCCGCAATTGTGTACATTTACCTTACCCTAATATGTGTACATATTACCTCATAGGATTGTGTCCACCAGTATAAGTTTGTGTAGTGGTTTTCTCTCCCATCTGCCGTCCCAGTTAAACGGCAGCAATGCCTCCTCCGAAAATAAATGTTTAATGCCGCTGGCTACGTCCTCAAACAAACCTTTTATTTTTATGATATTTATAAGTGGCATTTTGAAAAATTTATGTACAGCAATTAGGACGTGAAATATGTATACATACCATTATATAACTCATTACAATGGCTTATGCATACTCTGGGTCTTCTAATTTTGTTTCTATTAAATCCACAGCGCAATAGGACTGCAGTGGTAGAGAACTGGCGATGTCGATAAATTTTTTTAATATTGGATTCGTAAATCAGTTTTTCTTGCTCATGGCGTTATTCAAAGCCCTTTTCTTCATTTTAAATTAAATATTTTATAAAACTTATCTTTATTTTTCCACAGCACTTTTGAGTTTTGAGCATCTTTTCGTTTTGCGTCGTTCTTTTTTCTGTTGATGTGCGCATTTGAACTTCTTCAGTACCAAGTGCTTTATAATAAGGTTTTATTTATTACGTTTACTTCCTGGGACTGGCTTTTGTCGATTGAAGAATTTGAAGTTCTCTTCCTTTTGTAGCTGGTACGTTCCTCTTGATTTTCATCACTCGTGGTAACACCAATCACAGGCACTCGTACTAGCGGCGTTTACATCCAAATCGGCAATGTTGTTAATCACTTCTTTTGATTGTGGGTGCATTAAGTGTGAATTATGGGTTGATGTAGAATTCCAAGTATTGGAAAGCAATGTCTCAATTGTATTTTTATCGCCAGTCTTATTAAAAATTAAGAAAATTGAGAGTGACAGTGTTACCAACTACCTACTCAGAATCATTTTTAACAAATTTTTCAGGTCAGTAATTTGGTTATAACCATAAAAGTGTCTGATAACATAGTTGAAGGGGGACTTGTCTGCATTCACCGTGTAAACAGACAAAAAGTAGTGGCAATTGGTAATAAGGTTAAACAATTAAAATTTTTCAGAACCAAAATCGAAAGGCGACATATAAAAAATGGACGCAAAGAAGAATTGTCTGGCAACACCAGTAAAATTTGGCGGCGATTTTGCGACGACCGCTAGAAAGGAGTGCTCACAGTTTGATGTTAAAAATGTTACAACTGCTTACACCATTTTTTGCTTGGAAGGCAAACCTCCATAGTATGCGTATCCGTATATGTACGTGCGTTTGACATTTACGCTTCGAAATCAAAGTTCATACAGACTTCTTATGCGTTGCTATGCAAGTGCTACCATAAAAATTTTTTATACATATTACATGGTCAAATTGTTTGACCAAACTGTGTGTATGGGTTAGTGAAATTTTGTATGTATGTGTCATAAGAGATTGAATGCTCTTTGACTAAAATCAAAGTTATCGAATTATGTACACAAACACGCAGTTTTATCTTACCATTTTTGCTCATGTAAGGTCCCTATTATGAAAACGTTGTATTACCCATATTTCGGGATTTCCCGTTTTTAATATATATGTATATACATAACTGTTTTTGTCGCCGCAGCGCTGATATGCTGCTAACCTAACAAAAAAAAAGATTCCACATGCTGATAAACAATATGTATTGCAAAACTATTTAAGGGCACGATTTTTGCTTCGAAACAAATATTTTACTCCTTCTAGCTAAATTAAATAAACTATGTTCACGTTGTATACACTGTATTGCTTACAAAAAATAATTAAAATTTGCGACCACGCTGTTACAAAGTATGTATAAGTATCACGCACAACACACATTAACCGCCCACTTCTGTGTTTTCTTGATACATTTTTTGTAAAGATATTTTATCAAGATTTTTATCAAGTAAAAGCTTCCTTCGCATTCTGTGTCAATATTTATAAAACAAAAAGCTCTACGATTTCCACATTAGTGGAACTGATTTCTACATGAGTGGAACTGATTTCATTGTCACATATGAAAAATATGAAATTAAAAGCAAAAAAAAGCTTTTGACTGCCGTAGCCGAGTAGGTGGAGTTGTAGACTATAATTCCGTGTGTCGCAGGTTCAAATGCCGCCACATGGAGTATTTAATTGTTAGAAACAAATTTATTAATATACAAAAGGTATACATTTCACATGAAATTTCAATTTGTCAATAGCATTTTCAATCTTGATAATTTATCAAGAAAAGAGCTTTTGATTTCTGTGCTAGAATACCAATTCTTGATAAATAATAAAAAATTGACAAATTATAAAGATTTTCAATTTATCAAGTGCACAGAATCGGGCTGTAAAATGATGTTATAGAGTTACCTTTAAAAGTGTCACTTAATCTAGTAAGTCCTGCTTGGTCTAAAAATTCTTCCTTTGCAGTAAATTAAATCTTATTTAAACACGCACTAATTTTGTCTTTTTCTGATGATTAACGTACCTATGAACTTATCACGATGGCAAAGAAGAAAATAAAACCAACGGAAAACCAGCAGGCCATTTCATGGTAGAGCTGGCAAAGTTTCCAAACTAGAGCTGCAAAACTATCGATAGTTTCGCTTTGACACCACTATCGATGAATGGTAGCCACTATCGCGATACCATGGGAAAGCGATCCGCATCAAAAAATTGCCAAAATTCAACGGCAAGGCTTAGCAAACTTCAAACAACAAAAGTGCATACTCAAAAAATTTCTAAGAAATCTAATTAAACAACTCGAAATTTTGATGACTCGAAAAACGCGAATTTTGCTCGGTTTTGTAAACTGTTTAAAATTTGGACTTGAACGTGTTGTATTTGTTGCTTAAAATACTAATTTTGTTATTTTTAATAAATCACACTAAAATGGTGTTTAAAACTAACATTTCTGTTTTTTTCTAGTAATGTTTCCATATTCAATATAAAAAGGGCCGTAGTAAGGTTCTGATATTTTTTCTCTTACCGATAGTATCGATAATATCGAATGGTGAGGCCCAAAACTATCGAAAATATCGAATGGTGGTCCAACCATCGATAGTTTTGCAGCTCTATGGCAAACTATCGATGGCACTATCAATGTATCGAACTATTGTAAGAGCGAAATGCACCACACAAGCGGCTTGACAAACATATTTCAAACTTAGAGCGTGTGTGAATCGGTAACAAAGTTCGCTGCGAGTAAATTTTTGACAAGTATGAGGTGAATAAAATTTCACTAGCTCACGAGGCTAGTGACATTTTTGACAAATGCATATACAATTTTGACAATCGCAGAGACTGTTGATGTGCATAATTTTTCTGCCCCAAATTTAAGCAAAAACAATAAAAAATAGGGAAATGGAGTTTCTGGTGGCAAAATTAAAAAGTATTACACTACATTAAATATTTCTTGTAAATAAATTTCTTTAATGTTTCAAACGCATGAATTAAATAAAATTAAATTGATTAAATGCTTAAATTGATGAATTGAAATCAATGATGGTAGAGGTTTTCTTAAAATATTTATTCTATAATATGTTATTCTGAGGTTGTTAAAAAGATTTCATTTCACACAGCAGATTGGCAAAACCGTCTCCCCATATTAGAAATATTATTCACCAGCCTAGATAGCCTAGAGCTTTTTTTTTAGTAACAAATGACTTGTTCTGGCCTCAAGCACTTAGCTTGGATACTAAATTTTGGGTAAGAAAAATGCATACAATTTAAAGCCAATAAGATTTCCAAGAACATAATTTTTAGATCAACTTTCCTTGGTATTGGCTGCCCTAATAGCCAAGCATGTTGACATGCTTTTACTTTTCCACGAAGATTTTATTTGGAAGGTTTCTAACCGCAGAACTTCACAGGGAAACACCAATGGCCTGGACACCGATGGACAAAGAGGAGGGACCTACAGTTTTACGCCGACGCCGAACGGTGATTGTATTTTTATGAGAAGCTGTTTTTCATGACAAAAATACACTTGGAGGTTTGCCATTGCCTTCCGAGCGCGCCCGTTGTTAAAAAAACCTTTTTTCTATATTTTTGTTGCTTTGACCAGGGATTGGAACCAGACCATGCTAAGTGGTAGCGCGCACTGCGCAAAGAAATATATTTAGTTGTCAAAAGTAATCTCTTTTCTCAGTGTATTTCTAGTTTATGGATAGTTTTTGAAACATTTATTTTAACATAGCAAAACACAACGCATCATTTATTAAGTTATATTTTTGGGTCGGTTACGGATAGCAGCGCAACCACGGTTCGGTTGCCAGCTGACAACGCAACTAGAAAGAAAATTTGCATTACGAATGGCAACTATCGACAGTTGCTGTAGAGTTATCGATAATCGAAATTTGACAGTTCAACAGCCAGCAAGCGGCTGTAAACAAGCTGTGCGAGTAAAATTATATTATTAAAAAAAAAGTTCTAAAGAAAAGACAGCAATAAAGCTAAGTTCAGCACAATTATTTGTTTAAGAGGAAGAGAAGTGCATGCCCGCGGCCTCAATAAAAGGATAATTTCAATCCTCTAGAGCTACCGCGTGCACTGTAAGCAAAAGTTAATGCTTTCAAGGTTTTTTTTTATGATCAGTTTGTGTTCATTTTCAATGCATATTGAGGACTTCCAAAAGAAGCTGTAGTATAATTAGGTAATAAACCAATGGATGTTATGCTATCAAATGAATGTTAGAGCACAAAAGTATGTATACTCAATACATTGAACAGTTTCGATGAAACTGTACTGTGCTATAATGAATTTGCGTTTTTTTCTTACACGATCTACGTTTTTAATCGCATTGGTAGGTTTTATATTAGTAAAAAATTAATTTGTTATGTATAAATGTCAGTCTGATTTGAATATTCTACCAAAAACCCATTTGGCTTGTTGTGTGTGGTCAAAGATCATCTTAAATTGCAACGAGCTTACCTCCTTAGGTTTTTTGTTAATTTTGGTTTCCATTTAATTTTTTCTACTTAACAGCAATAACGATTATATCAGACAGAACAGCAGTTCATTCCGCCGATTTCAGAATTTTACTTTTACAACATAACAACCTACAATAGTTAAATTAATTATTTGCACCCAATAAATTGTTTACATTATAAACAACAGTCTCAGCATTCTTCTGTATTCGTTTGTTTTGAAAACAGCTGTGTTGTCAAGCAATATTTAGACAACAAATATTTGCAATTGCATACTTTTGCGTTGAAATTATTTATGTAAAATTTTATAGTTACCATATGTTCTAATTACTAAAAAAAAATATACTTTCTTTACGGCAGTGCATTTCCCCCTTTGCGTCAGAATAAAAAAATTGTTTTGACCGAAAAAAGGAGTAAGCAGCTTTTACCGCGGCGTCGACGATATTTTCTCTTTCTAGCAGAGACCGTACCGGTTATGCATTTTATAATAAAAGTCACAAAATTTAAGTTATTTTTTGACTTTTATTATTTTGAGCAAATAATACCGGTTATTTCTGCTTTTTATCTTTTTAAGGCAAAAATAAAAGTTAAAATTTGCCTTTTATTTTTTTGAGCAGAAAATAACCGGTAATTGTTGACTTAAATTTTTTCAGGCAAAAATAAAAGTCAAAGTTAAAAATCAAGTATTCCAGAGCTGTGTATATAGGAATGTGATAGTTTTGAAGCTCCTACATGGATTTTAATAACCCCTATACCCAAATACCAGGGTTAGTTCAAATCTATATACATATCGAGCCCTAACCGCCATAATAACGTAAGCGACATTTTTTTCAAAATTTTATTTTTGATGCAGAAATACTCCTAGGGCATCTAGATGTATTTCTGCATCAGAAAGAAAATTTTGAAAAAAATGGTGCTTACGTTATTTTGGCGGTTAGAGCTCGATACAATACATGAAGAGAGTTTTTGTTAACGGCATCAGATCTGCGCCGATTATTCGATTTTCAAACCTGAGGTGCTAAATTAGAGGGCTTAGCCTCTAGATGTATGTACCACAAGGCATTGGGTTGCCACCTTTTTTAAAATTATAAAATCTGCACCGTTCGTTGTATTAAAACAGAAGAGGTGCCATATGAAAGGGCTAGGCCTGTAGATGTGCCAGAAGGTCTCAGTTTTTTGAATAGGGTTGCCAGCTCTTTTCTCAGTGTGGAGGGAATTTAAGATAGGGAAAACTGTTTGTGGAAAATATTTGCTGCCAGTCCATATTAGACTCAATCTTGGTAGCGGAAAAAAACGAAAAATATTTTTTTTTAGCAAATTAACAAAGCCACCTACATATTATTGCTCGTAACTAATTTTGGAAAAAATATATATTTTCTTCAATCTTCAAATCTTTCTTCAAATTTTGGTCTATGTTTTTGACTAATAACACACAAATTTAACAACAATTTTTTTTTTCTAGTATATGACCTTAAAAAGCAGAATAATATTTTACTGTTACTAAAAACTGCTACCACTAATCCTGCCCGAACTAAATGTGTACATCGATTTACTGCAGGGTTTGTGTGCGCACATATTCACTGATTATTTTTAACTATACAAACATATGTACAGTTACGATAAATTTTTATATTTGCTTAAGCACATTCATAGAGTTTAATTTATGTATTGTATATGTATTTATTACTAAGTTTTTTAATTGCATCAAGCTGCGCTTGCAAAAAAAAAACAATAAAATAAAGTCTTTATATTAAATAGTATTGTAATGCAAAATGTGTATATCTTCCCAGTAGATCGCTTACAGACTCTTGTCAAAATAAATATTTTACAAATTTGAATGTAAATAAAATGCTAATTAATACTTCCGAACATTTTATTGAAATTTCATTATTGGTTAAAAATGTGGTTTTAACGGTAAGTAGTACTTAGATGCTTAAGATTCGTACATATGAATGTATGTAAGATGTTGATAAAATCTACTTTAAATTTTGTACTGTATTCAAGTAAAATGAAAATGGCCTAGAATTTTGTTTTGTAAATTGAAATATAAAAAATTTTCAGAATAAATTCGTTAGCGACCGAGGCAAGATCAAATAAATAATTTTTGTAAAAAAAAAACTTCCGAATTTTTTATTTGGTGCCCAACGTGGTGCCGTTTTGTGTTTTGTCCAAGGGATCATAGAATCATAATTCACAAAAATACGGCGGCATTCAAAAGATAAAAATCCAAGTAACAAAAATTTCAAATAAATTTTGCAAGGAAATAAAAAGGATCATAGAGTCCTGAAAAAAATAATCAGCAAACCAAAATCAGTACAAAAAGGATTATTAAAAGGAAATTAAAGGCATTCATAGAAAATAATAAGAAAATTTTCACGAAAAAATATTTCCAACAATCAAATAATTTTCATCGATCTACCAAAATATAATTTATGTGTATGAAATGTTCTAACCAACAATCAAAGGACCACAATTGAAGGACAGTTTTCAACGCGTTCCAATTTGAAACTGCGATATCATCAATCAGATACGTTTTAAAGTGATTTTGAAATTTTCAAAGACTAAGTAAATATCAAGATTGATATATTTATTAAGGGAAAAAATATAATATTTAATAAATTAGAAAATAAAATCATAGTCACCTGAGATATATTATAGCTAAATTTTAAATATTATTTAGAGGACTTCCTATAAACATATAATCCTTCAAATACTTTTCAACAATCTTATTTTGAATTTAATTCTACATAATAGCATTTTAAATTTTCCTTAAACGCGTAAACGGTATACGAATTGGATATCTGAAGGGAACAAGTAATTGAAATTATAAAAGTGGCAAATGATAAAACTAGACAAGAATTTAGTGAGATAGTGAAACAGAGTGAACAAGCTAGACAAGAACTAGCTGATAAAATAAATACGCTTACTTTAGCTTTTAACCGCTTAGAAGCACCAAGTTTTGAATCTTATTTTCTGTTTAATATAAATCCACTAGTCGATTCTGGAAATAGTAGTTTAGATTTAATTAAATCTTTACCAGAGTCTAGTGGTGATGTTTCGACTTATCCAGCTTGGCATAGAGCTGCTATTCAGTTGCTTTAAAGTACTACAATGAAGGGTCTGAAAAATATTATGTCGCGACGGGGAATCTTCGAAATAAAGGTACAGATTCTGCCAATACGACTCTATCTTCATTCAATACGGTGCTTAATTTTAAAGCAATAATTGCAAGAATTGATCAAACATACGCAGACAAACGGCCTATTTATGTTTTAGAGCAGGGGTTCTTAAACTTTTAAGATGATGGAACCCTTACTAAACACCTTTCATTTTATGGAACCCCACATCAAATTACTAAAAATCAAAGGCAGTGTAATTTAAATATGAACAAAACCTTTACTAGAAATAGTATACATACTTCAAATTTTAATGTGCAGAATGAAATTGTTTCACTCTTATTAATTACACTGGATCACATCTTTTAGTTTGGTTTTTGTTCCCAAGACGCCACTGTCTAATTTCTATATAGAATTGCTCGGTGATTCCGAAAATCGAGTTAATTTTTTTTCTATGTATACGTTTTCGCAATTTACCGTTATTCAGCTTAAAACAAAAAAATGGTTCCACTTAATCACGAATAACTTACGAACAAATTTAACAACCTTAAAAGGAGATAAGTCAAATCAAAACTAATAAAATTCTCCATAAACCACATATACATCACTTTCCGATAGAGCTGATAGTTTCGGACAAATTAATCATTCCAGTTTTTTTTTTATTTTTTAATGAAAAAACGAAAAAAAAATCAAACTTTAACAGAAGAAAAATTTAAAAAATAACAGGTTCTGTGCCAAATTTCTGCATTTGTGCTAAAGCCAGTTCTTTTAGAAAAAAAACTCTTACTGATGAAGAAAATCGATGGATAAATAAGAAATAATGAGTAGTCAAATGAAAATGCGCAAAATAATTTTTGTATGAAATATGAGCAGAAAAGCGTGTTACTCAGGGTTACGTGGCGAATGAGTAACCTTCTTTCCTGCTCATTCTTCATACAAAAAATGTTTGCGCATTTTCATTTGACCACTCATTATTTCTTATTTATCCAGCGATTTTCAACACTAGTAACTTGATTTTTTTTTTTTGTAACAGAACAGATTTTAGCATAAATGCAAAAGTTTGCGCATAACCTGTAATTTTTTTAATTTTTACTTCTGTTAAAGTTTGAATTTTTTCTTTTTTTCGTTAAAAAAAATAAGGAAAACTGGGCTGATTAATTAATTTGTCCGAAATTATAAGACCTATCGGAAAGCGATGTATACATGGTTTATGGAGAATTTTATTGGCTTTCATTTGCCATTTCATATTAAAACTGTTAAATTGGTTCGTAAAATATACGTGATTAAGAGGAAACAATTGTTGCTTTAAGCTGAATAACGGTAAATTGAAAATATCTCGAAAAAGTATCCATAGAAAAAAAAAAAAACTCTATGTATTTTCGGAATCACCGAGCAATTCTACATACCAGTGTTATTGTATAAAATAGTAGGTCGATATAATGTCGGAAAGTTGCATGCGCATTTCTGGGGTGGCATCCAATTTCGACATGAAATTGTTTTTGTATAATTGTAAGCTGAATACCCTGTTGTTAGAGTACGTTGTGACAGAAGCAAAAGCAAAAGTAAGATGACCTTTTTGCGACTTCATGATATTTACTCTTAAAACTAACCCAAAACTCTTTCAGCGACACAGATTCAAATGTGTGTTTCAATGTCGAAGTACTCTTGAGATCTATGAATGCTTCGTAAATGGATTTTGTACCAAACCTATATTACTACTACAATCCGAAAGTTAATATGACAAAGATTTCAGGTGATTTACCAAGTGCCCAGTTATGAGATTTCACATTTCATTTGGCAATTCCTCGCGTTCCTTGTAGAAAGTTGTATATAACCCTTTGGTTACAGCGGCCAACAACACATACCGGTTAGAAAAATAAAGCTGGCAAACGCAAGCTCAACGCTCTTATGTAGGTATGGCACTCAGTACGGCAATCATACCAACTACGAGCACATATGTATACTTGAAAATACATAATTCCGTCTTGGTCATGCTGTTTATAGAACTTTTCTTTCTGTGTGCAAACCGACCGCCGTGCTTGTTCATACTAAAATTAATTTCGCGGAACCCCGGTGACTTTTCTACGGAACCCTTGGGTTC
The DNA here is from genome assembly GCF_013731165.1 of Rhagoletis pomonella. Lineage (NCBI taxonomy): Eukaryota > Metazoa > Arthropoda > Insecta > Diptera > Tephritidae > Rhagoletis > Rhagoletis pomonella. The sequence continues at coordinate 74,425,390 of NW_023458557.1, forward strand.
CGCGGAACACACTTTGAGAAGCTCTGTTTTAGAGAATGAATTGAGTATTCTTAGACAAGGCAATTTTTCAATTAAAGACTATTATGATAGAGTCGGAAAACAGTTGATCCTTATAAATAATAACTTAATAATGACATATGGCGAACATAGTGAAATTATCAACACACTTAACGAACGTGCAAGAGAAAATGCGTTACATGTTTTTATCTCGGGCCTTCGTCGTCCCATCTGTGATATTTTGGTTTCTTCAGGAGTTAGAGACTAATCATAGACGTTATGATTTTGCGCAAACTTTTGATATGGGGGATTTGATTAAGTCAAATAAACAGCGATCAACTGCCCCTCAATATAAACCTTTACAACGATATCAGTTACCGTGTTCAAATAATAAATCACTTCCGATGGAAGTGGATCGAGGTTCATCACTTTATCATAATCCATTTGCTGTTCAAGGCAATGACTACAATCAAGAGCATAATGTCAACTGTACTGCATCTAATGCTAATGCAAGTCAGCAGCAGCAATTCTCGTTTAGAGCAGGACCTTAACAGCGTCGCCGTGATCAATGTAATTCTTCTCAGAGGCCTCAAGAATAAACACAGCGTGTGGATTATATGCCGGAAACTGCGGCTGTAGATTGTGATGATTTCTATTACGAAGATTATGATAATATTAACCAACCTTTTACTGATAACATTTCGTTTGATGAGACGAAAAATGAAGGTTTGGATCATAGTGATGATATAAATTTTTTAAACTAAATTCGCTCCTGCCATTCATTACAAAGAAAGGAGAGAATGGCCAGGAGCTTCGTATATTAATTGATACTGGCACGTCAAGGAATTATATTAAAGATATTCCTTTCCTTCATGGACTGAAGTTAATGGAAAGATCATTAAAGTTAAATCAATAAATGGTATAAACTTAATAAATAAAAAAGTTTTTAATGATATAATTTATTTAATGTTTATTATTTTTCCATAAAAGCCTCATTATGTAACAAATACTATATTCAAACTTTGTGCAAAAATTATAAAAAATCTGCAACGTTTCCGCTAAATTTTCAACTTTTCCAGACTTTTTAGAATTTTTTTCAGTATGCAGTTTAACAGCTCATTACATTCTAGGGCAATAGTGTGTAAGTTTTAAGTTGCTAAAGAATTAAAGGATTTTTAAAAATTTTTTTCCCGACTGTGTGACGCATTTTTTTTGCAATATATTGTGTATGGAAAAAATTCTTTAGCAGCTTAAAACTTGCACATTATTACCCTGGAATTTAATGGGTTATTAAACTGCATACTCAAAAAAATTCTAAAAAAATCTTATTAAAAAGCTAAACCTTTGCGGATTTTTTATAATTTTTGCACAAAAGTTTGAAATTGGGATTTATGTGGTACTTGGTTTATAATGAGCTAGACGTTTATGGAAAAATAACAAACATTATGTGAGCAACAGAAAAATGGCCAAAATTTATCAAAATGTTGATGACTTATCAGCTATAATTCTAGATACATATTATGAAAAGGAGGACCACAAATCCATTCTTACTTTAACAATTTCCAATTTCATTTTTTTATATTGATTTCCATCTCCCTCAATTCGTTCGCTTTTTGTATACTATCCTGTTTAATTTTCAACGCAGACTTATACAATAGCAACTTCTCATTTTTCAACTCGTACATTTTCCGGGTGTATCGCTTGGTACTTTTTAAGTGCTTTTCGATTTTTCCTGAAATTTCTTCATACAATTTTTGTTGAACATCAATTTGCTTATTTGACAAAGCTCCTTTCTGAATCCTAGTTTTTTTTTAGCTACTGGCTCAATGTTTTCTTGCTCAACATCTTCCCCCGAAGCGATTTCATCTGTTTCATTTAGTTTAGAGGTGAATAACATAAATGCATTTGCTAATCCAGATCCAGCTTTGCCGTATAATACGTATAATACCGATCGATAATCCAGATCGATCGTTGCCATATAATACGTATACGTTTGAAGTTTATATGAATTCATTTATTTAAATAGTAAATAATATAATAAATTGCAGGCTTCAAGTTGCTGAAGAATCTCGTTGATTTTTGACAATTTTTTTGCCAGCAGTGTCACGCATTTTCTTCCATACAAAAACAAACTTCTTTGTATAGAAGAAAATGCGTGACACTGTTTATTATACTAAAATTGAATGGACTATAAAATTGCATACCAAACATTTTTCTCAAAGTTCTGATTCCAAAGTTTGAAGTTTTGGTGAAACTGTGAGGAATTTTGTTAATTGTTGCACAATGTTTGAAATTGGAATTTACGTGGTTTTCGTTAGACGATAAACTGGGCTTTTATAAAAAATTAATAAGCTTTAAAGAAAAAAAGAAAAATATCTCGGGACAATATAAAATGTTCATTAATTTACTCAAATTCTTGTTTATTTACTTATAAAACTTTAACATTTTTACTTTAATGATTTTGTGTGGAGATTTTTTTGTACAAAAAGTTTCTTGACCTAAACTATAGTTTTCTGTAAAAGTTACTACATACATATGTATAGGGTGATTTTTTTGAGGTTAGGATTTTCATGCATTAGTATTTGACAGATCACGTGGGATTTCAGACATGGTGTCAAAGAGAAAGATGCTCAGTATGCTTTGAAATTTCATCATGAATAGACTTACTAACGAGCAACGCTTGCAAATCATTGAATTTTATTACCAAAATCAGTGTTCGGTTCGAAATGTGTTTCGCGCTTTACGTCCGATTTATGGTCTACATAATCGACCAAGTGAGCAAACAATTAATGCGATTGTGACCAAGTTTCGCACTCAGTTTACTTTATTGGACATTAAACCAACCACACGAATGCGTACAGTGCGTACAGAAGAGAATATTGCGTCTGTTTCTGAGAGTGTTGCTGAAGACCGTGAAATGTCGATTCGTCGCCGTTCGCAGCAATTGGGTTTGTGTTATTCGACCACATGGAAGATTTTACGCAAAGATCTTGGTGTAAAACCGTATAAAATACAGCTCGTGCAAGAACTGAAGCCGAACGATCTGCCACAACGTCGAATTTTCAGTGAATGGGCCCTAGAAAAGTTGGCAGAAAATCCGCTTTTTTATCGACAAATTTTGTTCAGCGATGAGGCTCATTTCTGGTTGAATGGCTTCGTAAATAAGCAAAATTGCCGCATTTGGAGTGAAGAGCAACCAGAAGCCGTTCAAGAACTGCCCATGCATCCCGAAAAATGCACTGTTTGGTGTGGTTTGTACGCTGGTGGAATCATTGGACCGTATTTTTTCAAAGATGCTGTTGGACGCAACGTTATGGTGAATGGCGATCGCTATCGTTCGATGCTAACAAACTTTTTGTTGCCAAAAATGGAAGAACTGAACTTGGTTGACATGTGGTTTCAACAAGATGGCGCTACATGCCACACAGCTCGCGATTCTATGGCCATTTTGAGGGAAAACTTCGGAGAACAATTCATCTCAAGAAATGGACCGGTAAGTTGGCCACCAAGATCATGCGTTTTGACGCCTTTAGACTATTTTTTGTGGGGCTACGTCAAGTCTAAAGTCTACAGAAATAAGCCAGCAACTATTCCAGCTTTGGAAGACAACATTTCCGAAGAAATTCGGGCTATTCCGGCCGAAATGCTCGAAAAAGTTGCCCAAAATTGGACTTTCCGAATGGACCACCTAAGACGCAGCCGCGGTCAACATTTAAATGAAATTATCTTCAAAAAGTAAATGTCATGGACCAATCTAACGTTTCAAATAAAGAACCGATGAGATTTTGCAAATTTTATGCGTTTTTTTTAAAAAAAAAGGTATCAAGCTCTTAAAAAATCACCCGTTATAATGAAACGCATGCAATATACCCATTAGGCAGGGTCGATTTTGTATGGGGGAAAATAAAAGGCATTTGACCGTATTGTAATAGTAATATTATGATGTCTTAGGTCTTAGCCAATTGTTATTGGCCACGAAAGATTAGTTTAATACTTATCTTTAGCCCGCGCAATTGAACCAAAGTGTACGAATTTTGAAAATTAATCTTTGGCTGGTAATATCTACAATATGTAATGCGTTAATTGTTATAAGCAGGACGGTATATTAAATTGAGGGTTATTAAATTTAGTACCTCACGTTCATTTATCATTTTTCAATAGGTCTTAAAGTTTTCAAGATATTAAGATAAAACTTACAAAAACTATAATTTTCCCTCATGAATTTTCAATTCCTCATTACTTCAGCAACCAAGTGAAAAATACAAAAAGGTGAGACGATATTTATTTGCAAACGTTTTAATGTTTTCGGATGTTTATGTAATATTAAAAGAACCATGGACTTGGTCACGCCGAGTTGGTCAGTTTTCAAGATCCTGGTGAATGAAATCAAACATGTATTGTCAAAGATTAGGAATCGTTTGATACGTTAATAGTAGTTTCAAGCATATAATTATTTGCATACATTAACATAATACAATTACTGTGAGAAACGCCCATTTTAAGTCCATTTATGCCGTCTTGAAAATTGGTGCGGAATGGTTTTATTAGTAAACGAAGAATCACATTTTTCGCGGTTTCTAAATTTGCCGTTATGTGAAAGTAGGAGACGTGCAATAAGTGTTTAGATATACATAAATATTTTAGCTAATTGCATTATGTGAAAAAGTCTCTAACATATCCTGGGAAATCCTTTTGAGGACTTTCCAATTGGACGATAGTGCTTTGTATTAAGCTCGAACGAAAAAAGTCTCTCTCTGACACACTTTTCTGTAATCCGGCTCTTTTATCTAAAAGTTTTTTATACAATTTAAGATACATTTTTTTTTAGAAAAAAACTGGAGATCCAAATGTTGCTCGATCGGTACGTTGTAATTACCAAATTGAAGGCGAGACTTACTGTTACTGATTTATGATAATAATATGATGAAAATCGTTCAGATTATAAATAAATTATTTTAAATAAATACCAATTTTGAACAATTTTTTTTTTAATTTTCCTCTATTTGCAATTTTTATATTGTATGCATAAACATAAGTAAACTAACGAGAGTTTCTAGAAGTTGTGCCTATTCAGTGTTCCCATACTCACTTGCATAAACAAAATTTTTCCACGATGATGCAAAATAATGGATTTTCTATTAGAACTACCGAAATTGTTCGTAAATTTGCAAAAATTCGCAAACTATAGCTAATATTAAAAAACAGATTAGAATATTTAGAACCAGCGACCTAAATGCACGCCAGCAATATTAATGCTGTTCTTTACATCTTTTGACTATAGGCCAGTGCAATTATAAAGCGAACAATTAAAAACTTATTGAACAAAGATAACTTTGAGATTGACGATAAGCTTAAGGGCTCCGAGTAATGATATTTGACTTTATCTTTTGCGTTAACGGATTCATTATCTAACAATATGCACCAAACCTTTTTGCTGAACCCAGAATTTTTAACAAGAA
>NW_023458557.1:74440845-74450839 GCF_013731165.1 Rhagoletis pomonella
GTTTTGTACGGTTTATTTTCGTACCCTGTTTTACACAATATTGCTAGCGAAAATGATTTCAACTTTTCATTAGATATTGAAGAAGAAGAAATTAACGAGGTTGAGGAAAACATTATACCAACCAGAAACGTCAATGTTAGAAATATTATTTGTCAGGAATTAAGTAATAGACCACGAGAGTTGTAAACTTTGAATTCATGTGAAATCTCAAATTGTTTATTTGCTAAAAATAAAAAGGAATTCATTAGCTGACAATCTAATTATACATATGGGCAAGTCCAGGGTCATTTATGTTTCATCGTTCGATACGAAATTGCATTTTCGCTAGTGATTAACAAAATATTCAACAAATAACAAAAATATTTGTATACGATCGACAGTCTCTAAGGCCCTTTGCTACGGACCAAGTCAAAATAATTTTTAAATAATTATATAACTTTAGAAAATTCATGTTTTACGTCGTGTCAAAGATTTAGCAGCAAAATTCTAAATGATATTGTTTGTTTCTGATATACATTAAATTATAATTTATATGCAAATTATTAAAAATAAATAAACATAAGTTGCCTTTGATAAGGAACCTTTGATAAGGACACACAGTTTATACTGGAAAAAGCTATTTGAAGCCAAGCTCCAATAAATCTTTGTGTTTTAGACATAAAGTGCGTGGATTAAAAATTAATATTCTTGCAATTCCTTGTGCATATTTGCCTCTTTTGGTGCATTATTGTTGTTTTGCGTGAGAGTTCATTTTCCCATCTTCCGCGATTTATCATACATTTTGCTTATCATCGATCAAGTAATTTTCCAGCTGTGTTTGGCTTGCTTTTATGCTTTAGAGCTTTTTGGCTCAGTGGCTTTAAAACTGTTAAGTTCAGCACGGTTTCTAACCATTGAACTTACAATACCTAGACTTATGTGTCTCTCAAACGCTCATCTTTGCTACTATCGTACTAAAAGCGTACACTGAGTTCTTCTTGTACATACTTACAAATTGTTACTACTTCGCGCTGCAATGTATTCATCCTCCTGTGTTGAAAAATGTAACATTAAAAACAACTTAGAGCGTTTCGTTGCGTGTTGGTTGTGTGATGACTTAGCTCATGTAAAATGTGCTGGTCTCAATGGTAGGGTGGCCGATATCATAACCGATAACAAAGGTGTTCGTGGGTCTTGCCCCAAGTGCAGATCAACCGAAGTGGAGCTTTGTAAAATGTTTAGGAGCGCCAGAAGTGGCTTCCAGAAGTTGGGTAAGGAGTTAAAACTTCTAAACGAAAAGTTTAAGCGACATGAAGATGCATTTAAAGACTTTAAGTGCATTGAATCTTCATCCTCTCCATCACCCAAGCTTAAGTAAGCTTCAAAAAAGCGGAAGCATGGAGGAGACAGCATTGTTCCTAATCCCATTGCTTTAGACATTGACACTCCGCCAATTGATTCTTTGCATACTCCGCGCTTAAATAAGGAATTAATAAGTTTTAATTCTCCGTGTGTTGAGTTATCTCAAGCTGCATCTTCCTCAGGTGTCACTACAAGGGCTGCAGCAAAAACGACAGCTGTGTCTGAACCTACATCTCAAAGTGGACCTTCTCCGTTACCGAAAGAATTAATCGTAGTTCCTGCGAATAAATCTGTGTTTGTTTCGCGCTTTTCTAGTGAAATGTCGGTAGAAGATGTTAAGTCTTATATAACATCAAAGCTTAATCCCCGGCACAAGCTATTAGAAAATTTAATTTTTCATACGAAAGAAGCATATCTTCCTTCAAAATTGATCAAAAAACTTATAAGTAATTTTTTCTTCAATATTTATTACCAAAATGTTAGAGGTCTAAATACAAAATTAACTGAGCTGTACTTAAAGTCTTTTGATTTAAATTATGAAATTTTGGGTTTTACTGAAACTTGGCTAAAACCGAATGTGTTTAATATTGACATATTTTGTAGTAATTATGAAATATTTAGAAATGATCGCCTAGATAGAAAAGGCGGGGGTGTTTTAATAGCTGTTCAGACCGACTTCTCCTCTGAAAAAGTTGTGTTCACACGTTCAGATGATGTTGAATTCCTCTGTGTTAGAAAACGGTGCCCCTCAAGTAGTGTTTTTCTTGTTGCAATTTATATTCCACCAAACTCTAACCTTTCGGTTTACTTCAAACATTCCTCATTTTTGCTCCCTTTATTTGCCATGGTCAAGCCCTCCGATTCGATAGTTGTGTTGGGTGATTTCAATCTAGCGTGTGTTTCCTGGAATTCGGTGGATGGAATTTTGGTGCCAAATTCTTCTCGGGATGTACTTAACCAATTTCTTAACGAACTTTCCGATCTTGGTCTATATCAGATTAATTCAGTTATAAACAACTTAGGTAAGTGTCTTGATTTAGCCCTTATTGATGATACTGCTAAATGCACTATAATACGCGGCGATCCTTTAGTTATACCTATAGACCCTTATCACCCACCACTTGAGTTGTCCGTGGCACCATCCTACGATTCATGTTATTGTCCTGAAACTAGAAAGTCGTAAGGTCGGCGACATTCTTTCAAATACGCTAGCTACGACAAACTTAAAATAGCTACATATATCTGAAATAATCTGGCCTGAGTACGATGGGGATGTTGAGAACAGTGCCTTACACTTTAGTAAAATCTTGAATAATATATTCAGTACACTCATTCCTCTTGTTAAAGAAAATACTGGACCTCGTAACTCGTTGTGATTTAACTCAGAGCTAAAGCATTTAAAAAATCAGAAAACTAAATCATTTAAACTTTATAAAAAATCAGGCCTGTCTTCTCACTACGCCGCGTACTCCATCCTTCGCCATAAATACAATGCCTTAAACAGAAAATGTTACAGGAATTACATTAATAAAATTCGCATTAACATCGTTTCTAATCCCAAGTCATTTTATCATTTTGTTAACTCAAAACGTAAAATAAATGGGTTTCAGTCAACACTGAAATTTGATGATCTAATTCCTAGTGATGACGATATGATTGCTGATATGTTTGCAAATTATTTTGAATCGAACTATTCTGTCGAGCCAAATGAAAAAACTTCTAGCTATCCTTTTCCACTCCCACAGTTTGACCACATCCGTATTCCTTCAATCTCCGCTGACAATGTTCTCCTTCATTTGAATAGTTTAAAAAATTCTTTTCTAAGCGGCCCGGATGGTATTCCCTCCTGTGTCCTAAAAAGTTGTGCTCATTATCTATATAATCCATTAACAAACATCTTCAATGCTTCTCTAAAGCAAGGAGTTTTCCCCTCTTTGTGGAAGGAGTCGTTTATCTTGCCGCTTTATAAAAATGGTAGCAGGTCGAATATTGCGAATTATAGGGAAATCGCTAAGCTGTGTGCCATTCCTAAATTATTTAAAGAAATCGTTACGGAAGAACTATCTTATTCCATAACACCCGTTATCGATGTATCACAACACGGCTTTTGTTAAGGAAATCAACTGTATCAAACCTTCTTGAATTCACTACAAATGTGAACAATGGTTTCAAAAGTAATTATCAAACTGGCGTCATTTACACTGATTTCAGCAAGGCTTTTGATAAAGTATCTCATTCAACTCTAATATACAAACTTGATAAAATTGGTTTCCCTCTAATCCTGCGCGCTGGCTTTCTTCTTATTTCATTGGCAGTAAACAGAGGGCTATCTTTAAAAAATGTTCATCTCGTGTAATTCATGTGACGTCAGGTGTACCTCAAGGTAGCCACCTTGGCCCTCTTCTGTTTATTTTATTCATCAACGATATTCCAAATATTTTGAAGTATTCGAATTGCATAATGTACGCAGACGACATTAAGTTATTTAAGTTCATTGGTGCCCCAGGAGACAGGAAAAATTACAGGTGGACCTTAGTAATGTGTTTAAATGGTGCGAAGTAAATTATATGTCACTTAACTTGAAAAAGTGTAAATTTATGTGTTACTCTAGAAAACCCTTTCAATCATATAGCTACCGCATTTGTGAACATAGTGTTGATCAGGTAACTAATTTCATCGATCTAGGCGTAACCATGGACTCTAAGCTTGAATTCAAGTCCCATGTAAACTCTTGTGTTAATAGAGCCAAGGGCGTCTTGGCTTTCATCAAACGTTGGGCTAAAGAATTCAGAGATCCTTATGTCACTAAACCTCTCTTCACCTCCCTAGTCAGGCCGATCTTAGATTACGGGTCCGTCGTATGGAACCCTAGATATCAAACGCACTCTGACAGACTCGAGTCGGTACAGAAACAATTCTTATTATTCGCATTAAATAATTTGCCTTGAAGCTCATAAATTTGCCAACGCTGCACAGCCGTAGAGAGATGCTCGGGGTTTTGTTCATGATTAAGATCTTGAACGGGATGGTCAATAGTCCCTTTCTACTGAGCCAGATCATGTTTTGTATTCCTTCTAGGCCTTCTAAACATTACATGCCCATTAAGCTAACTATTTGTAGAACAAATTTTGAAATGCATGATGCTTTTCGTTGCCTATGCCAGGACTTTAATAAGCATTACGACTATTTTGACACCTCCGACTCACATTTTACCATTAAGAAGACCTTACTTGAGATTTTGAATACATAACATGTAGACCCTTACATTGCACCTTATCGTTCAGCTGGTGAACTGTATTTCTGTTCAGTTTATGAGGTAAACGTAAACGTGAATCGCTTTTTTGTAACTAAATAAATTAATATCTTTAACCGGGAACGATAAATTACACAATATATCTTTTTTACAAAATAATTTCAATGTAACTTCTTTAATAGGTGGCAACTCTTTTACAACATTATAAATGTTCCCGGAATCGTCACCCGTATTTTAATATTTCATATAGTTTGTATATAAGTTAATCGAACAGGCGGCAACCCTCGTAAAAAGTATTTTCAAGCTAAAATATTTCTAAATCTCGTTCGCCTAACATGGTGATGAATATTTTATTTTGGCACCCGTATTTCAAATGAATTTCGTATAAGCTAATCAAATTCGACTTTTTAAACATGTGGCAGCCCTCTTCAGACGTAGTTTCAAGCTAAAATCTTCTTAAATTACCCTCGAATGACATTGCGGTACATATTTTAATTAACTGATGAATTAAGTTGAATTTGATTTTTTAAATATGTGGCAACCCCTTAAATATAGTTCAGAAATAAAGCCTTGTCAAACCCATTTTGATTGATACCAACATTTTAATCATTTACTTAGCTTATTAAATAATTTAAATTTAACTTTTTAAACAGATGGCATCCCTCTGTAAACACCTCAAAAATATTGTTAGTGTTGAAACTAAAGATTTCTTAACACTTTTTTATTTGACAAGTTTTATTATTTTGTTGTGTATAAGTTAACTGAAATTGACTTTTGAAACAGGTGGCAACCCTCTTCAAAATATTTACAAACCATTGTTTTCTTAAAATCTTTTCGCCCAGCACTCAAATGGTGATTAATATGTATGTTGGTTACCTAATTCCCTTAATTTAAATTTAATTAAATTGTTTAGACAGGTGGCAACCCTCCAATAAAGTTAAGAGTCAAAGCTTTTAAACCCGTTTCGATAGACAACCATTTTGTAATAATTGGATTAACTTTCTAAATAATTTCAACTTAATTTTTTAAAAGGTGGCAACTCTTTTCGAAAAAGTGAAACCACATTGTGCATCTGCAGCCCGCGCACTTTAATTCGACACCTAACTTTTGAAAATCGAACGAACTGTACTGATCTGATAGCACTGATTATTGAATAATTTGAGTATATTTGTTTTGCAGGTAGCAACTATTTTCGAAAAAATAAAACCAGTTAGCCAATCTACAGGCCAAGCGCTTTAGTTTGACATCCCATTTTTGAAAATCGAAAGAACGGTGCAGATCTTTTATGCGGAACAAAAAATGCATTCGCGCATTATTTTGAACTTAATTTTTTAAAAAGTGGCAGCTCTTTTCGAAAAAGTTAAGCCTTATTGCACACCTAAAGTCAGATCGCTTTGATTTGACACCTGACTTTTGAAAATCGAACAAACGGTGTGGATCTGATGGCATTGATTATTAAATTATTTAAATGCAATTTTTGATCAGGTGGCAACTTTTTTGGAAAAAGTAAAACCTTATTGCACATCTACAGACTAAGGTCTTTAATTTGACATCTCATTTTTGAAAATCGGGCGAACGGTGCAGATCTTTTATGCTGCACAAAAAATCCTTTCGCGTATTATATATAAAATAGATAGATAGACTAGTGAACCCGTAGGGCGTTAAGACGCCAAAATTTAGTTTAACATTTTAAACAGATGGCAACACTATTCACAAACCTTAATAAATAAGGCAAATGTTTCAAGTAAATTCGTCCATCCCTTTTTGAACGAAGAGAGGTCTTACATGGCGTCGGTTTTTCATTTCGTCAAAATTCAAACCACCGTGCACCGCTAAAAAAGGTCGTAACTTCAAAAAATAGAGCCTTAATGCACATTTAGAATGATCTGATGACCTTCACATTAAAGACCTGATGACATAACGAAAAAATTATTTATTTATAAAAATTAGTTCAAACATATATTCCCATTAGTTATGGAACCCGATTTCATCGTGTGACTGTCTTCGCAGTAGCGCATCCTGTTAACCCAGTTCTCCAAGACCTTGTTTCTTGATGGTTTCTGGCCCTATCATAAGAAATGCCCGACATACGCCTTAAAGACCTGAATCGTTAATAGATTGTTCGCATTATATCGGTTCTTCACGGTATGGCACAAAAAAGTCTAAAGGCGTGAAATCGCGGCTCCGAGGGGGCCAATTGACTTCATCGAGACAGCTGATAACACAATTACCGATTTTTATCGCTCAAATAAAAATCGAATAGATGGCAACCCTAACCAAAAATATTTTCAAACTAAAGTTTTATTAAAACTCTTTCTTTTGCCACTCATATTCTAATTTTTCCTTAAAATTGTGTAAAAGCTAAATAAACTAGGCTTTTCAAACAGATGGCAACCTTCTGCGATGCATTTTCAAACTGAAATCTTTTAAAGCTCTTTCGTCAGATACTTTGATACATAATTCAATTACCTGAAGAATTAAATTGAATTTAATTTTTTTATCACCTGCCAGCTCTCCTAAACAGTTCAGATATAAATCCTTCTCGAACCCATGAACGATTAAGCCACCTCTTTTAGTAATTTATTTAACTTAAGAATTCATTTAAATTTAAAATTTTCAACAGCTGGCAACTCTCTTCAAACCATCAAACAAAATTTTGACGTTTAAACTGAAGATTTCTTAGCACTCTTTGGTTTAACACCCATATTTTAATACTGCATATAACTAAAGTCGGCTTTTAAAGCAGGTGGCAACCCTCTTCAAAACATTTTCAAATTACTACCTTTTTAAACTCCTTTAGTCTGCACCCCTGTGGGGGAACATTTTGTAAATTACCTATGTAATTTCCCTGTTAAAAATTTAATTAGATTTTTTAAACAGGGGCAACACTCTCACAGTTAAGTTAAGAAGCAAAGCTTTTTATAACTACTTTGACTGATACCTATGGCAACTCTTTTCAAAAAGTAAAACCTCATTGCACATCTACAACCAAGCCTTTTAATTTGACACCTCATTTTTGAAAATCGAGCGAAGGATGGGGATATGATGGTATTGATTTATAAATAATCTCAACTTGATTTTTTAAAAGGTGGCCATTATTTAAGGAAAAGTAAAAGCCTACACACATCTACATATCAAGCCTATTAATTTGATATGAAAATCAAATTAATGGTTCAGATCTGACGACCTGGACAAAAAGTCCTTTCGCGTATTATATATCCGCCCATATGTTGAAACATATTTCTCCTAATTAATTTTCTTAATTCAAATTGCATTTAAATTTTTAAACAGGTGGCAACCCTCCTAAAGTTAAGTTATGAAACAGATATGTTCAAAACCCTTTCCACTGATACCCATTTTGTAATAATTTATTTTTTTTTGATCATTTGAATAAAAAATTTTAAAAGGTGGCAACTCTTTTCAAAAAAGTAAAACCTTATTGCATATCTGCAGTCCAAGAGTTTTAATTTGACACACCAATTTTGATAATCGAACGAACGGTGCAGATCTTTTATGTGGAACAGAAAAATGACTTCGCGTATTATATATATCAAATAAAACACCTCTTTGAGGTAAAATTTTCGAGTGACAAAAGCTGAACTAGAAACACAAAATTTATGATATAAATTTCGTGCCGAAAATTATACGAATTTTTTAACTGCCTTGGAAACGTACGGAAAATCTATTTTTATTTATTCGGAACGTTGCGAAATTCCGTTTATTCCTAGAAACACAAAACAAAAAACAACTTTAGGATGTCAACAAAAAGAAATGACGAAAATTATCTCCTATTCCCTTTCGTTTTGACATCCTCCTGTACCAAAAAGCAATAACAAAATACACGGGACTTTTACTTATATGCAATCAACACCACCTTGTATGGATGCGCCTTGGCCCGTTCCATTATTTCTTGAGGAAAGAGCTGCTGAAGTATCAGTTGTCAAAACTCCTTGGACACACACACGAAATAATGAAACATTTTTCTTGACCGTTTTCTTGAAAGCTGCATACCAGCCTTAACTAAGTAAAGTACTCGACAAAAATATGTTCCGAAAAAGAGAGGAACATAAAAGAGAAGTACTACGTTGTGAAACATCCGCAAGTAAAAGGTTCCTTCAAGTGGCTTTCAAGTATTTTAGGAAGATTTCGTTTGAGAGCGTAATTTATATACATATAAGAAATATGATATGTCTCGTGCACATAAAATATATTTGCGTTTATTTCTATACGTTTTTTATATACATATATACATGTATATATGTACATACATACATATATATTAGTTTTTTTAAGGTACTTTTATGTCATATTGAAACATAATTTTGAAGTTCAGCTTTACCGTTTCGGAAAAAATTCAAATTTTTACATAGGGTTGCCATCTCTGAAAATAAAGTGAATAAAATATTTAAATGGCGTAAAATTTTGCAACGCTTTTATCGAACGAGAGACATTTCAGTGCACTTTTATCAAGAGGTAATATTTTTAATAGGGTTGCCAATACAATATAGAGATTTTCGGGATTCTTGGGACTTATCGATATAAAAATCGATATTTTTATTGGGGTTGTTATCGAAATTTTTATCGAATTTGTTATCGATTATTTATCGATTTCGCTATCATTTATTTATCGATTATTTATCGATTTTGATATCGACTATTTATCGATTTTGTTATCGACTTTTTATCGATTTTTGTTATCGATTTTGTTATCAATTATTTATCGATTTTGTTATCGATTTTCTAATCGATGTTGCTGGCAATATTATTATCGATTTTACTATTGAATTTTTTAACGAATTAGTCATCGGTTTTGTAATCGATATTTTTATAGGTTTTGTTATCGATATCAATTGCATCAATTCATCCTGTACCTCTAAAAAGTTCTTACTTCAAAAAATACAACCAAATCCTTAATTTGACATATAGTTTTTTAAATTCGAGAGAACTCTGCAGATCTGATCTCCTTCACAAAAAATAGCTTCACGTATTCGAACACTCATATTTTAATACCTAAATATGTATGTATTTCATTTACCTAACTCCCTTAATTTAAGTTGAATTTCACGTTTTAAACGGGTGGGAACACTCAAACTTAATTAAACTTTAGTACACATCTACAGGCCAAGCGCTTTAATATCACACCCCCCCCCCCCCATTTTTGGAAATCGAACGAATGCAAACCTCATCACATTAAAAAAAAAAATGTCTTCGCGAGTAATTTCGTTCAGGTACGCTCATTTGGGACGTCCTCTACTTTTGGTTCCTTGTTTTTTAGGTACCGCAAAAATATGTTCCTATTTTTCTATTGAATGTGAGAAGTGCAGTTTGGCTGGGAACTTTGCAGCCCTCTAATATGTATGTATGTATGTATGTATGTATGTATGTATGTATGTATGTATG
>NW_023458557.1:74450849-74564317 GCF_013731165.1 Rhagoletis pomonella
ATGTATGTATGTATGTATGTATGTATGTATGTATGTATGTATGTATGCATGCATGCATGCATGTATGTATGTATGTATGTATGTATGTATCTAAGTACATTTGCGGTAATTATGAAGATATAAATATTCAATGTGGTTATCACTGCCGATTTTCAAATAGAATACATATGTACATTAGACTGCATCACCAAAAAAAGTTGCGGTTTTTCCGCCGGGATTACAAAATTTATTACATTTTAAGATGTTCACCAAAATATTTGGGAAAAATATTATGATTTAAGTGAGCTGGACCGATTTGAAAATACCTCCAAATATTGAGTTTTTTTATGAATAAAAATAGTTTCGTAAAGAACTTTTTGAAAAAAGTCCCTTTTGATGACAAAACAGACTAAACTTAAAAAATCTGCATAAAAATATTTAAAAATCTTTTCAACGGAATCGTAAGAATGAGATTTTTGATGCTGTTTTTTTTACTTTTTTCAAAGATTGATTGACGAAAATTTTGAATAACTGGGCCAAAACTATTCTGATTTAGACTTATGGGATCTCAGTAGAAAGGTATTTTCACACTGTTTTTATTTCTGTCCAAAAAAAAAAAATCATTCGTTTCCCATTTTTTTTTTTTTTCCAAATACCAACACATCTTAATTCAACTTTGAATGACGTTCGTTTATCCTACCTTTCTCTGTCATCCTTTGAATGAGTTTATTATCAAAGAAATAAAAAGGGTGAGAAAATACCTTTCCACCCACACCTCTTAAGTCTAAATCAGAAGAGTTTAGGCTCAGTTATTCAAGTTTTTCTTATACCAATCTTTGAAGAAAGTTAATAAACAACATTAAAAATCTCATCATTACGATTCCGTAAAATTTTTTTTTTTTTAATATTTTTATGCAAATTTTTTAAGCTTAAACCGTTTTGTCATTTGAGGGGAATTTTTTCAAAAAAAAAAAAAATTAAGAAACTATTTCTATTCATAAAAAACTCCATTTTTGGAGGTATTTTGAAATTGGTCCAGCTCACTTAAATCGTAATATTTTTTCGAAATATTGTGGTGGACGTCTTAAAATATAATAGATTTTATAATTCCAATGGAAAAATAGTACAGATTTTTTTTTTTTTGTATGGGGAGTGATGCAGTCTAATGTACCTACTTTATTTTTATATGCAAATCATGCTGCATATAATTTCATGCATATTTATGTACATATGTATATCGTGGCACGCACATACACATTTTCATATGTATGTAAATACGTCATATTTTAGAGAAATACGAAATTCATGTAATCTCCCTTTTTTCCGAAATGGCACAGCATTGAGATAAAAAGCTTTTAGTCTATTGGAAAAATGGTTCTTTAAAAAATCGTTCAGTTAACCTCAATGTATTCAATAGTGAAGACGTTTCTGTTTTATAAGATTTTGAAAGTAAATTTACATACATACACATGTACATACATACTAAGCAGTGGTGTGAATTTAAAGTAAAAAAAAAAAATATAAAAAAGTTGTAGTTATTATTTATAAAATTGCGTGCTAAAAGCTCTTTATCTTTACAACAAAGAAATGTCGCGAATCAAATGCAAAAGGTTTGTTCTGTTGATTTTTTTGCGGTGGGCGTTACCCAACAGACGCTTTCATTACAAACAAAAATGCTACTATTTAGTGTTGCAGTTTTGTTCAGCAATGCAATATAGGCTGTTAAAAGTACATAAAAATTTTATTTAAATTTATATTTGGCAAATTTATATTCGCAATAAATCATCATCCAAATTTAGAAAGCTAGCGCTACGTTCACAATTTAGAATTGAAAAAAAAACTCCGATTTATTGTTTTCGAATTAACGAAAATTATCTAAAAATAACAATACTAATTAATCGTATAAAGAGATAAAAGAAATTTCTTTATAGTTTAGATAGCACAAAAAAGGTACGCCTAGATATAAATAAATTTCTGGCGGAAGAGAGGGGGTGGAAGGAATGCCGCCTAGATATACTACATACATACATACATGGCTAAAAAAATGCAATAAATAAAAAACATTAATTTGGGAGCGGTTGGGATGTGATCATCGCTGTGAAATTAGACAACAAAAAGTTTGTCAACAATTTCCGCGATTCGAACAAATAGTTTTATTTAGGTGATTAGAACAAAAATTAATTGAATAAAAGAGCACAGGAACAATAATAAATTTAAGTATTGTTGGGCGAATTTTTCATTAAATGTTTTTCGGTCTGACTTTAAAATGTGTGAATTGTTTGTAATGAATTTATCGCCTTTTAAGCAAATAATGAGAATATGGTAATTAGAGCAATAAATGCCAAATGACTATAATTAATTTAATCGTACTAAAAATATAAATATTTTGTGTATGAAATATCAAACAAAACACCTCTTTGAGGTAAAATTTTCGAGTAACGAAAGCTGAACTAGAAACACAAAATTTATGATATCAATTTCGTGACGAAAATGATATGCATTTTTTAACTGCCTTGGAAACGTATGGAAAATCTTTTTTATTCATACGAATCGTTTATGACTCTGCAAGACCTTTCCAACGCCTGGATAAAAACTTCTAAATCTCGTGTGTATATAAGCGAGTCATGAAAAAAATCGCAACTGAACTTCAGTTTTTATAAAGTTTTATGACTACATACTCTGCAAAGAAACAAAAATGTAAGACAGGGCCTTTCTTTAGTAAGGTGGCGACGATGTGCATGTGTACTCATTTGAAGACTCGATAAAAAGTGAAAGTCTGAACTCAATGCCATTATATCCTCCATCAATTCACTTAAGTTTCAGCCAACGAAATATGAGGCAAAGATTAGGGAAAACAGACATGTTGTCAGGTAATCTCACGAGGATACCTGAGGAATTTTGTGTAGTAGAATTCTCTGAATTTTTATTATTTTTAATAAAAAACGCGCACTAGCACTGTATATATATATATGCATGTCTGTACATATGTACATTAGGATGCCTCACCAAAAAAAAAGTCTGGCCTTCGGATGGGATTTTTTGTCCGGGTTCATTAGATCTGCACCGTTCGTTGATGAGGTGTCAAACTAAAGGACTTGGCCTGTAGATTTGCAATAAGATTTTGCTTTTTCGAAAAGTGCTGCCCCCTTTCAAAAAATTTAATTAAAGTTATTAAAAAGACATCAACTCTTTCAATTTGAATTAAGGTAATTGAAATGTGTATCATCGTATGGTTGCCAGACGAAACATGTTTAAGGAGGAGTTGAAAATATTTTGAAGAGGGTTGCCACCTGTTTTAAGAGTCGAATTTAGTTAACTTCTACACAACCTATGTCAAATATTAAAATATGGGTATCAAACACAAGTGTTAGGAAATCTTTAGTTTGAACATATAGAATTTTATTTGGGTTTTAAAGAGGGTTGCCACCTGTTGAAAAAGTTTAATTACAATTGTTTAATAAGTTTAACGAATTTCAAAAAGTTGGGTGTCTAGCTTAATGTGTTTTAAAAGGATTTATTTGTGAGCTGTATTTAGAAGAGTTGACACGTGTTTCAAAAATCAAATTCAACATAATTCGTCAGTTAATTGATGTATATGTTTGTATCACAATGTCAGACGAAAGAGATTTACCAAGATATGAGTTTGATTATACTTTTAAAGATGGTTGCCACCTGTTTAAAAAGTCGAATTTATTCAACTTATACACAAGTTAAATAAAATATTAAAATATGAATCAAACGCAAGAGTTTTAAGAAAACTTTAGTTCGAAAATATTTTTGATGAGGGTCGCCATCTATTCGAAAAGTAATGTATATATATATGTATATACATAAATATGTGAAGCTCATCAGATCTGCACCGTTATTTCGAATTTCAAAAATGAGAGGTCAAATTAAATAACGGGACCTGTAGATGTGTAAAAAGGTACTTTTTTGATGTTAGAACTTTCTTTTTAAGCGGTGTAGGGTGATATGGTATTTGATAAAATGAAATTCCAACACTATGCGAGACCTCCCTTTACCTAGAAACGGCTAGACGGATTTGGATGAAGTGTTTGGAGTATTTTTTTAGTTTCACGTATTTAAAAAGTAAAATTCAATTTTGGCGTTTTAGCGCCATCCGGTTTCACTAGTAAAATTTATTATACTATGGATGTCTTAAGACTTCCCTTAAAATATTTCGGAAAAATTTTAAGACTTCCGTGAGCTGGACCGAATTGATAATACAAGTACCTCCAAAAATCTCATTATTTTGGTTCGGTTCATAAAAGTTGTAAACATTTTTATTCAGACCTTTTAAGCACTTGTATTATGTAGAAAGTTTTTTGTAAAAAATATTTTAAAGAATTCATGTATTACATAAAAACTGGTTTTGTTTCTTTTCAACAGTTTCAAACTACACCTGCTAGTGCTTTCATTAACGCTAGCGAGCTTTTCCTTTGCCACCGAGCTTTCTACTACTTTAAACATCTTCGCGCCAGCGACCATCAATGCCACGGAAATCATCGACACTCTCCGAGAAAATAATACATTGAGAAGCCTAAAAAGTGAGAATTCTAATGAAAATATCGATGGAGATTATGACGACGAGAATGAGGACTATGATGACGATGATAATGAGAACAATACGCCAGGTGAAAGAACAAAACATTCGCGTCAAAAACATATAGCCATAATAAAGCGCGTGGGCACAACTTATGTCTGGGGTCGCTGGGAAAAATGGACAAAGTGCAGCAATTCCTGTGTGCAAATTCGGCAGAGGAAATGTATTGAGCGGTAAGTGGATCATAAAATGTCTGCAATAAAAGCCTAATTTAACGATTCGATCTCGTGTTTCCCACTTTTTCTTGGCATAAATTGGTACTGAATTTACAGATTTTTCAGATCTCCTCGAATGAATTCGTCTTTGATTTCCAGCACCGTATTTTCTGTGAGTTTTTGTTAGGTTTCAACCTTTTCATCTTGCGAGTCAAAGGGCTTGAAGACTTACTGCCGGTTTTACCAGAAATTTAAGTGAAAATGATTTTTTCCCTTCTGCAAGTTTTCATAAGAGAACAGATCACTTTACGCTTAAAATAATAGTAAATCTGTCATTTAGTATGGACGTTTAGTATGGGAAATTAATCCATTAAAAGCGTAGGCGAAGAAATGCCTGCTGTAGCGTAGGGCTTGCCCGCATGCTGGTTATCCATCCAGCAGGGAAAAGTAGCTTTGTGAGTCACTACAATACCGACGAGGATTGAGATGAAAGACATCAACGAGGGGAGTTAATTTACCTCTAACTACAGATAAATTTAAATATATACAAAAATAGAGTAGGCACTGCGACCAATAGGTCTACGTTACCATAACAGTTGGGTCTTTGAAACCTGAACGACCCAGACAGGACTGTCACTCCTTTCCCTTCTCCCTGAATTGGCTGTGCACTCCTGGAGGAGGTGCGATGATGTCTATTTGGCGGAGTCACCAAAGTGATATTGGCCAGGGTTCAGGACCTATCGCTGGCAAGGCAGCAGCCATTCTGACTAACTGATCGGCTTCCTCACTTCCTTCGACTCCCTGCCTTATGCCCTGGTACACATATTAGTTGGATAGCATTGACCCCAGCAAGGGAATTCAGCTTCTCTATGCACTTCAACACCAATGAGAATTTGACCTCCAATGCTACCTGTCTATAACATAAAATAACGATCCCCTCACTACGATAACTCCTACGAAATTTAGTATCTGCGCACAGACTAATGGCATAAACCTCTAACCAAAACATTGCCCTTTAGCGATTTGATTTTACACAATCAACTTAAACTTTTACGTCGGTTTAATTTGGGTCCTCTATTCATTTATCTGCCTTGTGACTCATTGGAGTGATAGATTGTCTCGAAACAGAACTTTGTCAGGATATTTATACACCATAGAGATGCCCAAAAACGAACTGCTTCGGTGGTAGCCTGACTAAGGCAGCAGGTTATGCTCTGCTGACCGAAGGTGACAGCCAGTTTACCTATGAGCGCACCGCGTCCAAATACATCTATAGGGTTTGTACCGCTGCCAGTTTCTGACCACTTTGGTAACCAGCGACCGGTCGATGGATCGTCCCCGTGGTAACAACGGATTCCTTCTCCATTTAGAACTTTGGCTTTGCACTTATTCTATTAGAAATACGCTTTGTGAGCGCGGATTTGAAGAAAATCAAATGTCTGAAATAGTTTGCGTACATCTTGGAGTTTCGATTAAGTTTCGTTATTAAACGTAAGCACCGCACGGTACTTCTGTCAAAGTCAGGTTTGAAAGAGATTTAATAGTGGGCTCATGCTTTTCCAGCCACTTCAGCAGTAGTGTTAGGTCTCTAGAATTCAAAGTAAGTTCAAGTACATATCGACTGCTGAGTGGAAGATCGACCGAAATAGGGCGTTCTTCAACCAAATTCTGAAATAGGGCATTCTTGGAAAGTTTTTGAGATAGGACGTTTTCGAATTGCCTGCCGGGATAGGCCGATCTTCCACTCAGCAGTCGATATATAGCAGTATATGGAAGTAAACTTGATCACTAGACGTCTTATTCGTGCTTCTACTGTTCTCATTCGGTTAAAACTCTCTTACCCTAGACCTCCCCTACTTGGCTCTATTCTCAATGCTATGAGTAATTGTCTTCCTTTTTACTGACACTGTTTTTTCTTCAATCCTTAGGAAGCTCACTTCCCTCGATGCTGCTCCAATTGATCGTGAATTCTATCCAGAGACAAATAGTCGCTTTGGCTGTTTTGGGATTATAAAACGTTATCGCCACTGCAAGGATGAGAAGTGCAAAGCCAACAAAAAGCGACAGCGTGATGAGCAATGTGCAACCTTCAATAGGATACCGTACAAGGAAAAATTCTACAATTGGCTTGGCTTCGAGAAGGAACATAATGAGTGTGAACTCTTTTGTCGTCCCAGCGGTTCGGGCATCTTTGTGAGCATGAATCAATCGGTGACTGATGGCACAACGTGTGGCCGACCGGCGGTATATTATACGCACTACTATCGGCGGCGTGCAGTGTGTGTAGAGGGTATTTGTCGGGTGAGTAAATGGAAGTGATAGAAAAAAAATCTAATTTCATAAGGTTAACAGTATCTAATGAAAGCAGAAAGTTCAAATTCTTTAAGTTTCAGCTTAAGCTTAAGTTTTTTAGTATTGGTTTTTGTATTCCAAGAAAATTCCCATACAATTTTTTTTAATGAGCTATAATTCTATAAATTTTTACTTCATTATTATTTCTACTTTCTAATTCCATTGATAATTGAACTTTTCCACCAGCTGACCTTCACGGCTTCTATTCCATGCTTGATGAGTTTTCTTGATAAGAACAAAATCACATAGATTATTTTGTAATCAATACCTTAATGATTATTACACATGAAAATCTAGGCATTTATCAGCTAATACTCATATAATAGAAATCGTGCTCCATTGTTACATAAGTCACATTGGTCAAACGGCTCAGCTTTGATCGCTTTGATGATCGCTCAATTCTTCTACGTTTCAAGATTAAAGTGTAAAAGTTGCAAGAAAAAATTACACACTTGATTAAATTTGATTGAATTGCTGCTCAGCTGGTTGAGTTGTACAACTGCGGTGTGTAACGCTTTGCGCGCAATATGCGCGAGTGCATCATCACCGTCGTCGTCATCACTACGGCAGAGAGAGAGTCTCAAACGACATAGGCCGGCGTTCCCATTGCCTTTTGACGGCTTTGACCGTTGCGCATCGTCGTCACAAAGTTATCACGATCCGCTTAGCTCATTTGCGCAACGATTATCTCTAATTTGTTAAAATGTACATTACCGTGTTCGCTGTGTGGACATGATAGTTCTGATAAGCAATTGGCCGTTGGCGTATGTATGCAGTTTTGGTCACGGCGTGGAAGCTACGGCTGCTGGCCATTCTTATGGCTACAAAACTGTCCAAGCCGCCGTTGAGTCTAAAAAGCGTTTAAGAGTTTTTTATTTTTTATAATTTTTTTTTTTGTGGTGGCACTTTGTCCAGTTGGCAGCTAGCAGCATTGCCGCTCGTTTGTTTGATGATGACGCTGATCTTGTGCCTTAACCGCCAACTGGCAGCTATGTAAAGCATTTAACAAGATCGCCTACGGTAATTTCTTTTTTCTTTGGGAACTGTAACACTGTTGAGAATACTACTTTTTTTTTCTAGAACGCCCTTTTAGTATAAATTACTGTTCATAAGTATTTAGATTTTTGACCTCTTGATCTCATTGGCGCGTGCGAACGAGGCGTTTGTGGTGTGAAGCTAACGTTGGCGTGAGATGAGGAGGAATAGTTGGTTACATGCATAAAAAGTGAATTTTAACTTAGACTTAAGGTTTGTATAAAGGCACTATAGGTGATTTGATAAGTTTTTTTTGGCAAAAACTATGTACACTAGGGTGGTCCAAAAAGTAAAGTGGGAATTTTAATGCTCTCACACCCTAGGATTGTTCTATATCGAAACAAAATATAAAACCCTTAAGTTTTATTTTGGAATCAAAAAATATTTAGAGGTCGCTTAAAACGGGAAGAAAACAACTTTTCGTAGAAATGGTAGAAAATTCTTGAAAATCAATATTCTTCGATCGAAAAACTCAGGTTCTCGTCAGGAGACTTTCCACAGTAATACCCAATTGGTTATTTAACCAATTTTTAATACTAGCAATTTTAATTGGTCCCCTCATTTGCATTTTTCGGGGTTTTGGCGGACTTATAAATTATAGTTATTATGAAAATATGGTTAAATAAATAGTTGGGTATTATTATTGGGCATCCGCTGAAGAGAAACAGATTTATCCGATCGAAAAATATTAATTTGCACGAATTCTTTACCATTTCTACGAAAAAGAGGTTTTTCCCCATATAAAATACATGGAAAATTGAGCGTTTTGAGCGACCTCTAAATATTTTTCGATTTCAAAATAAAAAATAAGGGTATAACTTTTTTCGATATAGAACAATCCTAGGGTGTGAGAGCAGTAAAATTCCGACTTTACTTTTTCCCACATGTATTTTTGGACTACCCTCATTTACATACTTACAAAAATAAACTTTTTGTACTTGATATTTTATAAAGGAAAAAATCAAATTAAATAACGGTGTCTTTTGTTTTTGGAAAAAAAACGAACAATAACTGCTAAGCAAAGGGTAAAATTTTGTTGTCTGCGAGTTTTTTTTTAGCTATTTTTCAACAACCATATGCACCTAAAAAATTAACAAAAATGTAGAATTTAAAGAAAATAGTAAGTACTTTTTTGATTTTTTTTTTTGGGAGAAAAATATATGCATTTGACTTAATATTTAATATCTATTTTTTTTTTTTAATTCAAAACTTTTAAAATGCTGTTTGCATTTGGCCAGTACTTAGACTGTCAAAAACGTGTAAAATTAATAGTTTGGAGTTATTTTCCTCAATTTCATGTTGCAATTTTTGAGAAAATTTTTTGTAGGTATTCTTAATACTTTCAGTACCAGTTGGTTGGGAGAACCCAATAAAGGAAGGAAATAAAAGGTTATTTAGAATTTTGTTGGTACAAAGGCTGCTTCTTTTAACTTTTAAGCAGACTAATTAGGAAATCCAGACCTTTCAGGTTTTCAATTGAAATTAATGAAAAACTTATTGTGGTAAAAATAGCCTCGAGCTCAATACAAATTATTGAATATAATTGTTATAAGGCCATAAAATAACAAAAAACAAATGAAAATAATATAATTTAGCGATAGTTTTCAAAAATAGCCGCTCTATAAACAGTTTTTATAACTATGTGGACTTTTTTTCTTTAATACAAATACTTATAAATCTTTAAATCTCTGTTTTTGAAGGTCGAAAATACAGTTTTATTTTAGGAAAGTTATAGGTTTTGAAAAAAATCTGGCAACACTGCGGGTGAATCAGGATACTTGCAACTTCACCTCTGGCCCGACGAAGCGCGACAACAGAGTCGAAATCTCTTTCGGTCACCGCGCTTCGTCCGATTTGGAGCGATGCGCGAGCTATTTTAGCCGACAATTCACGCTGCATCCTCTGGCGGACAAAGCGAAACGGAGAGTGACCTGAAGGGTGCACAAACAGCCAACAACAGCCAACAGAGGAGAACCTATCGTTCGATCACCCTCCTTTCCCCGGTAGCGAATACACTATACATTGCTACTCGCATATTATACGAACTACCTGACCCCAGCGAAACATCAGCATGATTTCCGTAAAGTGAAAATAAAACAGGGGGTGTCCTTTCCCCATTAGTGTTCAACTTCTATATTTGTAAGCCCCCTAAACCACTAGAGGGAGTCTCGATTGTCTCTTACGCTGATGATTGCTCGATAATTCCGTCTGGGAATGGAATTGATGACCTGTGTTCGAAAGTAAACGGTTACCTCTCCGAGCTTTCTCGCTTCTTTACTGCCTAGATGCCTAATCCCCTACCCAACAAAATCCTCAGCTACCCATTTCAGCACCTGAACGAAGGAGGTCAGACTGCAGCTGGGTATTCACGTCGATGACGTACCAATTCCGACGGTGAATAACCCGAGAATCCGCGGAGTAACGAGGCACAAATGCTCCCCATAAAGGAGCACAACACAATGCTCTGCTAGAAATTCTTAGTAGAGAGCCTCAGACGTGGACACCCGAACAGACACTTGCCTACAGATGAGCCCTCGCCAAGGCACGTCAGAACTCATCTATACGAACTGACGGGCGGTTCATAAAGCAACCTTTGGACCCAACAGCATATCGACAGGCCTTGTGCGGCATTCATAGGGAGCCGGTCTCAAGTTGCGTAGACTTCAGACCTGTGAATGCCGTTCTGCGCACACAAACACCTGACGTGGACGACGCGGAGCTGCGTCTGCCTCGGGAGACTCGGACCACAATAGCCCAACTTTGCTCTGGCTACTGCAGCAGGTTGAACTCGTATCTGAGAAGACTAGATGCGGATGTGCCTAATGAGTTCCCGGCATGCAGAGAGGCATCCCTCGACTCGAAATATTTCTTAGCATGCCCACAAAACCCACTCAAGTGACGTCTCTGCCCCTGTGGACAGACCCTATAAAAGCTGCACGCTTCTTGGGTCTCTCGTCGGTCCCGGGGTTGTTGTAGCCGCTACAACAACAACAACAACAACTACGTAAAATCAGCTGTTAATGGTTACGATACCTATAACCGATGTTTGTTAATGTGGTTAACCTTAATGGCAGTGGTTATGGCTATGGCGTTAAGGTATGTATGCCACCACTAATTTAACCTTAAAGCCGTTCAGTTGGCCCTTTGGAAGTTTTCAACTAAAAATATAGGCATATATGTAAGATATGTAATTGCAAATAAACTTCCGTCCCAAGAAAGAAAAAAAGAAATCAAACGAAACTTTTGTCTTTTACCATTCGATATCGAATGCTTGTATGCGCACCTGTGTTACACTTGCATACATACATAGGCGCCCTCTTTTTTGCTAAAATAAAGTTTTTGCTTTTTAAAACGCCACCTCACTTGCTTGCTTTTATTGCCACTAATTTCTAGGCTGCATTTAGATAATATGCCTATTGTGTTGTTTGCTATTGTTGTTGCTTATGAAGATGGCATCAGGGCATCTGTGCGCTTGCTATTCCGCCTTTTATCATTTTTTATGTCTTTTCAATATTTCATTCATTATTGTTGGCTTTTCACGCACTTGACCTCATCCACCCTCGCTATACCCCTTTCTATGCCCGATTGGTGGTACTTCAAGTTCAATTGACGCTTTTTCTCATTAGTTTTTCTTTATGGATTTTTTCTCTCGTATGAACGTCTTTCTTTGGGCTGGTTGTGAGTGTTACTTTCCGATTTTTCACTCGTGTATATTGGCCGCCAATAAATGTATTACTACTTGGCCATTGTGTGTTGTAGTACAGAGATCTGCGAGTGTCTTTGTTATTGTTAGTTGTTAGTTAGCCTCAGCTATGGGATGCTGCATTGGTCTGCCGGCGTGCGATTGTTGGGGTTTCATGAAGATTTTTCAGCTGTCTTTCCGTTTTTGCTATTACTCGCAGTATTGTTGTTGTTATTACTTTTATGTATTTTTGTTATGATTTGGTTAGCGTTGCTCGCGCATTATTGTTGTTATTGTTTTTGCATTTATCTTCATGTATCGCATTATATGTATTTTGTGTGTGTGATTTTTTCGCTTTTGGTTTTAATTTTTTTTCGCTTTTGTATGATTTTTGAAAAATTCGAAATCATAAATATTTCTCGTAGCTCAACTCATTCGCTGATGTTTTGTCAACCGCTAAACAACGTGTTGTCAGTTGCGTTCGGTGTATGTTACGGTATTCTGGGTGACGGTGCATTAGTGCGACAAGTGATCGGTGGTCAGTGGGTGAACTAATGAGTTGTTAATTGAGTTTTTGCGGCTAAATGTAAACAATTAATACTGTGTGTGAAAGAAAATCAACACAAATAAAAAATCTCATTAAGGTTTTAATAAAAGAAAAAATTTTCTAACGAGCTAATAAAATGTGAGGTGTACTTAAAAAGATTTATTTCAAAAGGCCGAAAAAATTCGATTTTAGGATTAAAAAAATAAAAAATAAATAAAATTTTACTGAACAATTTTTAACAAAAAACGCTCAAGTAGCGTTTAAGAATTGTTTTTAAAAACTTTGAATTTTTAGTTCCATTTTATATAATTTTATGGAAAATATTTTTTCAAAACAAGTGAACTAAATAAAAGACTAATGTCCTTATTCATAAAAAATAAATTGGTTTTATAAAAGGTTTATAAACTGAAAAATGTATGAAAACGTCATTTTATAAAGCTCTTTAAACCTACTTTAATTTTTATGAATGAGGCCATAACCATTTTCAGAAAACGTAAATCCAAAATCAAGCCTTCTCTGCGCATACAATTGCGCTTGTTCAAACACAGCTTAATTTACTTTCTTTCCACGCGGATCAGTGCAGATTTTTATGTAGAGAAATATATAAATACATACATACGGGTATGTAACTTCTTGATCACAAAGGCATCGCCTCTAGTAGTAAACCTGCCTTAAAGCAAATTATGTGAATTTCTATTTATTTTACTATATTCGCAGCGCATTTTTGATGGCTTTTGTCGGCATTCAAGGCAAAAATGAGTAAAAGCAAGTAAACAAATTAAGTTGGTGCGAAACCAAACTTTATATACCCAACGCAAGTATTAACTGCACTTTTTAACGTTTCTGAAAATTAGATTATAAGAAGATTATTTTAAACTTTTTCGATAATGCATATTGGCAGAAATCGATAAAGTGCTTACCGAGATAAACATATGTAGTAAAAAATGGGCGGTGCCACGCCCCTTTCCTAATAATATATAATAATCTTTTCCAAGCGTCCTGAGTTATTGAAATTGTGGAGTTTTGGTATTTATAAAATTTACCGTTATATGGGAAGTCGGCGTAGTTTTAATCCGACTTCGAAAATTTTCAATATTTATTTATTTTTTTTATATGAAATATCTGTGGAGAGTTTGATAGATATTATATAAATTATAAATTGGCTATCGAGATACTTATTAACTAGGTAGTCATAAGTGGGCGGTGACACGCCCATTTTCCAAAAATTTGTGATAATCTGATATACTGCTAAAAGAGTCCTGCAAACATCGCTTTGCAGGCTTATTCTGCGTTGATAATAAAAATTGTATTACCGGTGAAAAAAGGTGCTGCCAATTTTTGAACCGTTTTCGTATTCTGCACACCCTTGGAACCGAAAAACTCTTCTAAAGCGGGTGGTGCCACGCCCATTTTCTAAAAACTTTATAATTGTCTTGTATTAATTTTGCCAAAACTTAACTTCACATTCAAACTATCAATAATTTGGATCCAGTATTTACGGAAATATCGAAGTTTTTGGATTATGCGAGAGTACCGTTATATGGCAAGCGGGCGTGGTTACAGTCCGATTTAAATCATTTTGAATATCAGCCTTCCTTGGAAAAAGGAAAATCTGTGTACCAAATTCTGTTGAGATATCTAAATTTTTGCTCGGGTTATCCTGTACACGAACATAGAGACATGGCTTTATCGATTTCTCTATTCATTCTGGACATTTTCGTATATACTCGTATATAAGTATATCTCTGTGTGCGTAAATCTGATGTTTAGCATGCCGGATATCTGCAGCATATTTCACGCAGGGGTAGCCGTTTTACATGGGGTAGTCGACTAGCTATGCATCAATGTCAAACTGATTAGAAGGTTAAAGATCTACACCAAGCGGCATTCTGCGATCTAGGATCAGGCATGGTACGCTCGAAACTGGTCGTGGATTGTCCGATTTCTCATACAATTGCCGCGGATAGCTGCCAAATCAGGTTGAATTCCGGCGCACGGTGCTATTGTGCCTCATAGTAGGGAATTGTGTGGTTGATTAAATGGCTAGGCATGACAGCCTTGATGCCACCTCATCAGACACACAGGAAATCCTATACCCGGCCTTAAGGCGTTCTTGTGACAAGCTGTGAACTGTGGCAGATGGGCTTTTAATCGGCTAAACTGCGGGTTGACGGCGGGTTGTCAAAAGAGCTTATGCTGTTGGCTAAGCGTCAACTCTTCGATCTGACAAGTTTTCGTTCTTCTCCCTCACCCTGTCGGGAATAAACTAGTATTTTAAAGTTTCCTGGTTCTGAAGTAGTTAAAGGTACTTTTGCAAATACATATTCACTTATACTTGCATGCACATTAGGGTGGTCCAAAATAATTAAAGTCGGAATTTGAATGCTCTCATCCTTTAAGATTGCCCTATGTCGAAAAATATACACCCCTATTTTTTATTTTTTGCGATATAGGTACGGTGACCATCCATCCTTTATTTTAAAGGACATTCCTTTATTTTAACCCCTGTCGTTTGTAATTGTTTTGAAAATAAAGGACGTCTTCTGTCCTTTATTTCTTAAATTGTCCTTTAAATCAGCTCTGCATTTTTCAGAGGTAAATTTTTAAACACAGAATATGAAAAATAAAAATGTCCCTTACAAAATCTAAGGAACGCCTTCGCCAGTTTGTTTCGCACCCCACTTAAGGGTTTCTATTTAATCGGTCATCTTTGCACAATCTATAAAGCACAGGGAAAGTTGTGCCCACGATTGTGTTGCGTGCTGAGTTTCCTGTTCCACTGAAAGAGAACAATAAACCCCCTGCTGTACAGTGGTTCAAAACTGGCATTCATTCACTTAATTTTTCACTTAATTTGTGTTTTTTTTTTATGAAAGCCGACAATGTTTGCAAGATACCAGTTGTGCCTGATTTCTGAATTTTAATTTGATTATATTAAATTTTTTAGAGCAAAATGCAGAAATAGTAGCAATTTTGAAGAAAATGAATTCTCATGTTCCAGCTAATAAATGTTACATAACAAAAACTAGTTAAAAATAATTGTATGGTTCTCCCAAACTAAAAAATACACAAAAAAAATTTTTAAATATTATAAAAAAATGTTCATCAAAATAAATATTAATTTTTTTTTTGGTTTTCAGTAAATATTGGTTGAAAAATGAAGGCTCCGGTGGATTATGAACATTGAATTCCAATTTTTAAAAGGATTTGGCTTCATTTTTAGCTACAGCAGGGGAACTTATACAATTAAATAATATAATTAACTGGTAAATATTTGATTTTAATTACAATATGGGCAAGGTACTTTTATCATACAAGTTGTAAGTTCGTATTCCCAAATCATTTTGAAAAAAAATGTCCTTTATTTAACGTTGGTTAACCCTCTAGTAGGCCAATTTTTTTATGAGTTGAAAAATTCAGGAATGGGTGATTTTAGCACGATAAATCCAAAAATGATGTCCATTTCGATCTGTGACAGTAACTTTTTCCTACAGGGGAGAAAAACCAAGACCGTCTGGAGACGGGCTCGCCGATAAACTGTGACGTATTTTCAGCTTTCTCTTACACAATGTTGACCTACGAACCGGCGTCCCGTCTGCAGACGGTCCAAAATGCAAACTGGGTTTTTATATGTCGGCAAGCCGGTCTGTGTTCGAAAGCAATTTTCTCCATTTCGAATGGTGACATAATTATAAAACTTTTATCAAAATACGGTGCTTTTAACTACGAAATCCACCGAATTTTTTTGTATCAAAAAATTTTTCAAAAGAAAAAATTTCTTTAATTACGAAATTACTAAATAGCTAGAAATAATTAATTTTAACCGTGTCTTTCACAATCTGTAATTCAACTGCCGATTAAAATGAAACGGATTGACATAACGGATTCAAATTAACTTCGCCGTAAGGGTACGATTTTTGTCTAAAGATCGTGCCTTACGAATATAGAAAAAAATCATATAGGTGCACTAAAAAGGTGTTTAGTTAAGGCGGTTCAGCCTACTAGAGGGTTAATATGGTCACCGTAGGTATAGGGGATGAGAGCATAAAAATTCCGTCTTCACTTTTTCACATGCATTTTCGGACCACCCTTATGCACTTATATACATATGTACTTAAGTACTTATGTAACAAAACGCATACATTTCCTCCTTAATCGTTTCCTACATTTACTAACTACATGCTATAGTTTTGCGTGCACTTAAATGCTGCATTCATCAGTTAAGCAGAACGTGTTAACTGACATTATATACATACTGTTTGACAGTTCGCTCAAATGTAAATACATGTTATGATGTAGATTGTATACATAGGTATTAGCGAGGGCCGAAAATCGGCTTTTTTAGAATTTTGATTGGTAATAGCAAAAATATGGTTCACTATGCTCCAAAACAATTCGTGTGAAATAGGAAAATTTTTGGTCAATATCTTAGGCTCACCCAAGTCCATCAAAGTTCAATATGGCCAAAAAATACAAATGAATAAATAAATTAAGTAATATATTTTTTTACTAAAATTGCAATAATCTTCTAAAGTATTAGTCCTACATAATTAGGTATATGGACCTTTTTTGTAGAGAATCGAAGTTAGCTAAGAAAATTTTTTTTTTTAGTACTTGAACTTTGATGGACTTGGGTGAGCCTAGGATATTGACCAAAAACTTTCACATTTCACACAGATTTTTTTTAGAGCATAGTGAACCATGTTTTTGCTATTACCAATCAAAATTCTAAAAAAGCGGATTTTCGGCCATGTGTACATATTTGTGTGAGCCATTTAAAAACTAATTTTTATAGTGTCAAAATTTTATCGCACATGTACCAGGTCTTAATAACAAATTGCTCTGATGAACAAACACACGAAAATTTTCGGTGTACTTTGTACAATCAACAAGAAGTAAGATGGCGCTAATTACCGCGGGATGATTCTTCTTAATATTGCTTAAAAAGTCCTAACGGCAATAATGAGTGAAGAACTGAAGGAGAGCTTAACGAAAATTGTTTGCATGGTAAACTCCGAGTTTAAGAGCAGAGTTTACGGTTAAACTCCAAAATGGCCCATAAACTCGAGTTAATGGCTAAACGTGAACATAGTATTACAGGGCTATCCTGGTAACTGTCTTTCAACTCACCACAGTCTTTCGAAAGATATGTTTCCCTTTTTAAAACAATAAATTAAAAAAATAAATAAAAGTATTTTTACAAACTAAATGAAATAAATTTTTTTTGCTTTTTAAAACAACAAAATCTAAAAATTAAATTAGAAAATGAAAAAAATTTTATCAAGAAAGAAGTAAATAGTACTTAAAAATTAAATAAAATAAAAAAAGTATTTTTATTTTTAAAACAAAATCTTAAACTAAAAAAACAAAATTAAAGTAAAGAAGACAAAATAATAATAATAAAATGAGATCTTTAAAGTTAAGTAAAATAAAACAGTATTAACTTAAAAGAAGAAAGAAATAAAATAAAATTATAAATATTAATTGAATAAAACTCTTTTTTCTTTTTTAAACAATACAATCTAAAAATGAAATGGAAAATTAAAATAAAAAAGTAAAAATATTAATTTAAAAAGATAAAATAAGTCCCTAAAAATTAAATGAAATAAAAAAAATATATTATCCATTTAAAACAACAGAATACAAAAGGTTTAAGAAATTGCAAGTAACAAAAGGATAACAATTTAAATCAAAGAAAGGAGAAAAAAAATTCCAAAAATGTAATCAAAATAAAAAAATGCCTTTAAAACAATAATATTTGAAAATTAAAAGAAAATGTATCTAAAAAAGAAAACAAATTAATTAAAAGAAAAATAAGTTCGTAAAAATTAACTGAAATAAAGGAAATATATAAGTTAAAATATGAAAGTAAAAAAAAAATTAAATAAAAAAATAAAAAAAATGTTACTTAAATTGGCGTACTGGAATTAACAACAGGCGTAACCTTGCAAAGGAGAGAGGCAATCGATAATTGTTGTATTGCCAAATTAGAGAAAGAACTACCTCCTTGAATTTGATAAAATCGGAATTGTACTCTACGGAAAATACGGTGCGGGTAACTATTTTTTTTTTTGCGAAATAATTAAATGAATTATTTTAAATTCTCGAGTATTATTTCTACTAAAGATAGTTCGTGAGCGTAAAAGATTTTCCATTTCGACGAACACTAATCAAACTTGTGCAAATCAAATTTATTTTAGTAGATATGTCAGCATACATGGCATGTATGTACTATGTATTTTTGTATGCGTCGCATAAGAGAAAAGATAATTGTTTAAATTGTTCAAATTATTGCGCATTATGCACTACATTAATATGTAGATATGTACATATTTACTAATAATATTTACCTCAAATTATTTTTTAGTTTACTTTACATTCGCTTAGTTACACTAGCGAATTTTTTCTCTGCTGGCAATGGTATGTTCATCTTTTAAAACAAATAAAAATAAACAATTCGCCATGCACAGTGGAAAAGAGATCAAACAAATATATATATATATATATGTTTTTGTTTCCGAAGGTTTTTTTCTTTACTCTCCGCTTGGCCAACAGCATTTCCTTTCTTTTCGTTACAATATTTAAGTACAGACATACATACATGAATACGCGCATATTTAAGTGAGTCTGCCTATATTTTCATATATTTACATAGTTGCTATTTGTATTTGGTTATTATCTGTTGCTAAATTATCTGTTGACGTAACATCAATATGTTTGGTGAACCAAACTAATAAATATTTAGCCAACAAAACAGAAGACAAATGGCTAAGCACTCTGACCCCACTGATCGAGTGTACGTATATAACTAAGTGCATACATACATATGTACATCAATTGCACGGTAAGAGTTGAAATATTTTCGGTAAATTTTTTTTATTGTATCTAAAATAGTATTTATTTATTTATTTTTGCCATAAGTTTGTTATTTTTTCTGTTAGTTTTATGTTTGGATAATATTGAAAGATTATTTGCGTTGCGTAGACTGAGTGAGTGCGGCACTCACTTTTCAATTTTTTATTTCTTTTGGTATTTTTTAGCTTACTTTAGGCAAATATCTGCACACATTTGTCTGGGCAATTTAAATGTACTACTCGCACAAATGTGCGTAATGCAAATAAATTGAAGATTGCAGTCGTCATGATTTGATTAACATGAAAAGCTACTTAGTGGTACTTTTTCTGGGTATTCATTGATTTCGAGTAGTAAAATTCGATTGTTTGGAATACCATTTGGTATGGTAAATTGAATTTAGAGTGCTTAGAGGCTTACGCGTTGAGTTTTTGTTTGATAACCGCAGATACCTGTTTTTGTTCGAGTTCATCACTAGGCCCCCGCGCTTTGATTTTCCTTTTCGTCAAAGGTAAAAAACTGCGCGATTTTGAGGCTGTTGATGTCAACATAATCCGCATAAAAAGGGAACCAAATTGTCTGAAACATGTGGTTGATCCTTCCCAATTCTGCCGAGGCTACTGCTGTTATTCACCGCCATTTCATTTTGCCATTCTAGTTTGGCGGGTGCTGTCGAAAATGCCTTTCAAGTCGACAAAGACGAGGTATTGGTCGATCCCCGATTGGCGAAAGTTTTCCCAGATTTGGAATTTTTATGGTGAATACCTGGTCTGTGGGTTGCTTTCGAGGTCAAAAGCCAAATTGATAGGGCCCAAACTATTTGGTAAGAGGATGACCAAAATGCTTCTTTAATCTGTCGAATTGAGGTCACCTAGTAGCTCTCAAAAGAAGGAAATTACAGACGATATTCTCGTGCCGTAGCCGAAAGGGGTCAAAAGTAAATCTTAAGACATCCGCTTTATGTTCGACTATGCCGGTGCCGTTCACAAACCTCCTAGACTATACACAGATAAGTATTTATGTATGGTAGCTTTTCATAGAGCTTCTCTTAACCAATCTTGCATTTTATCGGAAATCTGCCCCTTTTTTGTTTTTTTTTTCAATGAAAGTCTGGAATCCCCGGAGGTACTATAAGCTATGCCGGTAAATTCATCGGAGAAGGTCATCAAAACGAGTCCACTGTCAACCGTTTTTGGTCAATGGGATTTTAGAGTGGAACTCCACAATTAGCTTTTCGGTCGTTGTGGCTGTACTATACAACTTATAGCTGCGCTAACGATTTTGATGAAATTTTGTACACAGATAACGTTTTGAATTTTAAGATTATCAGAATAGGCAATGCCTATTAGGCATTATCCCCGAGAAGACTCGTATAAGGTTGTCACCTATTCGAAATTAGTCACAATTTTATTAAAACATCATATTATAGGTATGAAATGGAAGGTATTTTAAAGATCCCTAATTCAAGAATATTTTTAATAGGGTTGTCACCTATTTTGAATCGGGTATTTATTTAATTTTTTGTTTAGAAAAAAAAGGTAAAATATTACTATTCATGGGTACCAAGAGAAGGTTCTTAAACAATGCTTTCCCTAAATACAAAATGTTATCTCTTAGGATAATAGTGTAAGGTTGCCACTTATTTTCGATTTTACACAATTTATCTTAAACATCGCAATATGGATATCAAATGGAAGGTATTGGTCAGAAAATATTTTCCATCATATTTTGTGAATTTCAATCAAAATTATTTTTATGGATACACAGTGCATATAAGCTCAATGTAGCATTCATTCCAGTGTATTTCGGAATAGGGTTGCCGCCTACATCTTAGTGTAAGGAATTTACTTAAAAGGTATCGAAATCCTATTTTTTTTTTGTTTATTTCCAAAATATTTTTTTTAAGCTATCCAAATCTTGTATACTTTAAAGAGTACATATGTATATGCACTCCGAGCAAAGCTCGGTCAACCTGGTACTAATTGATTAAACTGCAATCTTGTGTTGTCAACGCAACCAAAATAAAAATGTATTTTCTCATTGTTTCAAGGTGAATTGCTTAGTATGCCTTCCTAGATACAAAAAATATGTTGGAAAACTCTTTTAATACATATCTCTGTATAGCATACTGACTGACATAAGTACATACATATCTGTACATATTTTCAAATGTTTAGAAAACTTGACACGAACAAATCCCATGCTTAAAATTTTTTTTTTTTTAATTCCATCAAAGTCAAAAACCACCAAATGCTACACAATCTAAATCCTTTAGGAATTTTCTTAGAAGTAGGCTGCATAAGCTAATTTGAAAATACTATCCAAATACACATACATGTATACATATTTCTATGTATTAATTCATAAAATTCTATTAAGTTTTTCAAAATCGCACAGCGAGCAGAAGTCATTGCCAAAATGCCAGCGCTGCAATACTTAGTTGGTGGCGAGCTGTCTCCAATTGGCCCGCCGCCACATGAATTTGAGTAATTTTGCCACATTTGTTGCGCGTAAAGTGGTCAATTTGAATTAAGTCATGGGTATGGCAAATATTTCGAACTGAAAAAAAAAATCTACACATTTGAGTAGTGGACAGATGATGGCTTTTTAGTTGATACTATTTATTTTTGGGGATTCTTTTTTTCATTAATCAAAATGAAAAATAACAATGTTGTCATCGGCTGTGCGGAATGTGCAAGTAACCCATAAAAATGTGGAGCGTCCCAAAAATCACGGAAATTTAGAATAAACATATACATATGTACTATATATGCTATACATTTGGTTTTATGTGCAAACGCAATTGAATGAAGGCGGAAAATCTACAAACTGTTCTATGTAGTCCCACAGTGTATTAATTGTTGACCAAGTTGTACTGGCAAAGGTTCAGAAAAAAAACAAAATTTAGCTACGCAGTGATATGTTTCATTAAGAAAGCGTATTTATAGTCACGGTGACCATCAGTTCTGTTTTTGCAGGACCATACTCTTATTCAAAGGTCTGTCCGGCGTAGTTTTTCAAAATAGAAAAACCTGAAAATGTTCTGATTTTTTCCAAGTGTCCTGCCTTTGTCCCGCATTTTATTCAATATTTTAAAATAAACGTCGGCAGTCCTTTACTTATCAACATATAAACAGTGTCGATAACTGATTTGTAACTACATGAGGATGAGGCTGATTTCGAAGCTTCAACAAGTCAATGCGTTCTGAATTTCGTTAGGCATCAAAAATCCCAGTAACACTGCTCTAAAAATATTGAACCTAAGAAAGAAACGTTTTCCAAGCTATTTTTGGTTCGCTTAACACGTTAAAAATACGCAAATATCTTTTCAAGGAAGCGTTTTCGAGATTTTTCCGCAAAACGTGTTTTTTTTATTTTTCGGAGCTATTCGTCAATATCTCATGAAAAAACCATCCAATCAACGTAATGGCCCCACAGTTCGAAAATTATCGATGTGTCTCTTACAACAAGCGACCAAAGTCGAAAAAAGTTAAATTTTCAATCATTTCTGAAAATTTCACACTTTTAGTTGATTCTATTTCAAATTATTTTCAAAATTAGATATAAAAGTGAAATTTTTACAGTAAATTTTGAGCCCAAGATAATGAAAATCGGATGAGAAATGTAGACGTTATGGCACATTCTGCACAATCTATATAGATAGATTTTGTAAAAAAAAAATCTGAAAATTTTTTATTTGAAAAAAAAAGAATGCGTAGGACAGTCACCAAAAATTTGCACATTGTTATAGTAAAATTTAATGGGCTATAAAACTGCATACTTGAATTCTTCTTAGAAATTCGTATTAAATAGTTCGCGATTTTGCTGAAAATTTGCAGATTTTTCTTAATTTTTGTGTATAGCATCATTCTTGGATATAAATGGGAATTGCTAAAACATAAGCCATATTTTAACACCAAATCAACAAATTTAGCATGTAAAACATTGCGAATATTAACAAAAAAAGCCGTACGCTCAATTTTGGGAGTAACAGTATATTTTTTTGAATTATTAATCCATTTTCTAAACTTGTGTACTTACATACATATGTAGGTATATTTTTGAAAAGTTGTCCTGCATTTTCAATTCATATTTATGGTCACCGTATGTATATGCCATTTACTATGTATACATTTTATGTAAATATTTTCGCTAATTTTGTTGACGGAAATCCTATAGCAAAGTAATTTTATGGGCGGCACATTGAACTTTATGACCATTGCCTACAATTTAAAAGCTTAAGAATTTTCATTTATAAAAAATAATTCAAATTTTTACATTCATACATACATATGCATGATTGTATGTTTTTACAGTTTATATGATGTACATATGCATTGCGAACAATATGCGAAAAATCTCTTTTTTCACTGTCATAAATGACTAAAATTTGTGTTTTGTTTTCATGAGATCTGAAGGCCTATTAGCCAACAATGTCAGGATAAATTTTATTTAGAAAAGTTTATGATTTGTTTATATTTCTATTACAGCGTAAAAATATAATATATGTACATACGCACGTAAATACATATGTCATGGGAACTAAAATGAGAAGAATGCTTGTTACCAAATACACTACTTTACTAATTTTGCTCAACTTGTACCAGATAAAGGCTGAGACATTTTTGAACTAAACCTTCTTAATCGAGTTCAAAAATGTTTGCATTAAATAATTAACGCCACGGTGAAAGTAGTATAAGGTAGACACGGGAAGCTTTTCACATGTGAACACCAATTTTTCTAGCAATTTGCTAGGAATTTATAAAAGAGAAACTAAACTTCCAAAATTTTCGGCGCAGGAAACTACTTTACAACAATGATTTGGTAACAGTTATTAACCACACTTTTGGTTGTCGATTTTTTCGTTTGAATTGTGTTATGCACTTCACTGATGCTTTTTCATAATTCGGATCAATAA
Organism: Rhagoletis pomonella; assembly: GCF_013731165.1. Taxonomy (NCBI): domain Eukaryota; kingdom Metazoa; phylum Arthropoda; class Insecta; order Diptera; family Tephritidae; genus Rhagoletis; species Rhagoletis pomonella. The sequence goes on from NW_023458557.1 coordinate 74,474,973, forward strand.
AAACAAAAATTTGTATTATCATTTTAACACTATGCAAATAACAGCAAGCATTTCTGCGCACTCAGCTACAGCCGCTTTATAAATGTCTCTTCAAATGCTCAACTTGAAACAATTTTCTTCGTCGTTTGATTTGGTTCTGCACTTCACAGATGCTTTTTCGTAATTAACAAAAAAAAAAAAACAGAAACAAAAAAATAAAAATAAAGTATTGCCGCTGACTGCATTCGTACCAGAACCTGCTGGACGCCAGAAGTAACAGCAAGCACCTCTGCGCACTCACCTACAGCCAGACATTCGAAATCATTTTCAAATGCTCAACTAGAATCATATGTCTTACAAACTGTGATTTACCATGAAAAAACCAAATAATAATTAGGCTGAAAAAACCATTTTACTTTTGGTTCAGTGCAAAAAATATAGCCAAAGCTGGTTAAAATAAGGCTAGACTATTAATTTTACCGCCAGTGTAATTGAGTAAGAATTTGTAAGTTGTATTAACTTTTATTAACATTTATTAATTCTTAGGCGGTATGTGGCTCGCCGCGTCAGCTAGTTTATTGTAGAAATGTTGTGGACGCTTATATTTTGAAGCTCAAATATCTAGTACTTGAACTTGGGTTTTATATATTCATATTTTCTATAAAGTTTTTAAATGAAAAACAATTTATATTTTTATTAGTTACTCGACCTTTCTAGTGTATGTTTTTCAGCATTCAAAATGCACTTCTGACTTCCCTTCCTAAGAAAACGTCATTTTCTAATATGCTGCACTTGAGCTGCTCGAGCAAATTATTTTTCAATCCAACTTAGAAATTTCACTTCAATTAGACGCTGTACAGTGGTATGTATGTAAGTATGTACATATGTATGTTTGTAGGAGCGTACCTAACTAATAGTATAAGTAATTGAGAACTAAAATAAAATAAATTGGCCATATTGCATTTACAGCTACGAGCACAATATGTGAACATTCGCTTACATTTACTTTCAATTAGGAATGCTCACTTCTGGCTACGAATATATGAACCCAAGCAACCCACCAACTGGTAGGCAATCAAAGGAATTTCATATATCGCATAGTTCATGCCACCTTTCAATGAATATACTCGTAGTAAAATGAAAATCTTCTCGCCTGTTGGCCCACAGCCAAATTGACTTTTACTCTTTCCACAAAATGCGCGACCGATAAGTGGATTATACTTACTTTTAATATATACATACATACATATGTATGTATGTACATATATAGTACCTATGTATGTATAAACTAGTGTATAGAGATCACATAATTTTATTTTGGGCAGTAAAATGCTTCCTGACCATCATTCAATATAGACATTCACTAGCTAGAAATCAATCAAAATTCTATTGACAGCTTGTATGGACATACACCCAAGCAGGCTGCAAGGCAAGTGACTGGTGTGTAATGGTTAAATATTTTCGTAATGCATGGGTTGTATATGTATGTATGTATGTAATAAAAATGGCAAACTTTTTTTCAATTATCAAATAAATAAAAAACTGCCAGTGCAATATTTATAAACAGATATTAACTGCGGGCAAGTAAATGCATTTTTTCTCGTCTTCTTCATTGTTTTGACATGATCGTCTTACAAATTTCCTCAGCGAAAGGTGACTACGCACAACTATGTATACATACTAGGGTATTCGATTATTCGCCCTTTCTCCAAAACCGGGTTTGGAGTTATCCGAAAAATAGCAATTAAAACAAGTAAGAAAGTCTAAGTTCGGGCGGAGCCGAACATTAAATACCCGGCGCAAGTATTAAATATATGTTTTTTCACCCTTTAGCGTCCTTCAATTTCGAAATATTGAAGTTTCAAGCATTTCTTAAATTTACCGTTATATGAGAATCGGCCGTTATTTTAGTCCGATTTCAATAATTTTCAACGTTTTGCTTACACGTGGCAAGTACAATAACCATACCGAGTTTGGTACAAATTGGTAGAACGGTTACCGATATACTTATATGTGATCATAAGTGGGCGGTGCCACGCCCATTTTCCAAAATTTTACCATAAACGTATTCTTGGTAAAGAATTGTTGCAAGCATTAATTTTGAATAAATTAGCTTCAATATTTAATGATTTATCGAAGATTTTGTATTTCTCTAAATTACCGTTATATGGGATGTGGGCGTGGTTATTGTCCGATTTTAAAAAGTTTCGGCGGTTTTTTATGCTGTACCAAGGCCAACAACTGTGCCAAGTTTGGAAGAAATTGGTGCAGCGGTTACCAAGATATACACATGTAACCATAAGTGGGCGTGGCTACGCCCATTTTCCAAAAATTTATAATATTCTTATTTTTCGTCTAAAACTTATTATAAATATCAATTTTGAGTGAATAATCTCCAGTAGTTACTAAAATATCGCAGTTTTCGTATTTCTGAAAATTACCGTTATATGGGAAGTAGGCGTGGTTATTGAGCGATTTTAAAAATTTTCGGCCATTTGGTATATTATGCGCAGGCCAACATCTGTGCCAAGTTTGGAAAAAATTGGTGCAGCGGTTACCAAGATATACACATGTAACCATAAGTGGGCGTGGCTACGCCCATTTTCCAAAAATTTATAATATTCTTATTTTTCGTCTAAAAATTATTGTAAATATCAATTTTGAGTGAATTATCTTCAGTAGTTACTAAAATATCGCAGTTTTCGTATTTCTGGAAATTACCGTTATATGGGAAGTGGGCGTGGTTAAAGTCCGATTTCGCCCATTTTCAATACCAACCTACCTTGGATTAAGGGAAACCTACATACCAAATTTTGTTGAGATATCTCAATTTTTGCTCGAGTTATCGTGTACACGGACAGACGGACAGACGGACGGACAGACAGACATGGCTTAATCGATTTCTTTTTTCATCCTGATCATTTATGTATACATTTGTGTATATCTATCTCGATTCGTTTTGGCTGTTAGAAACAACCGTTATGTGAACAAAATTAATATACCCTTGTGCACAAGTGCGCTCGGGTATAAAAAAAACGGTTCCCGATTTTGAAATGAAAAAAAACCGTATGAACCGGTTTTATTTTACATAGTTTTCATACAGTGAAAATGAAGTCATGACCAAAAATTACAGATAGCTTTTCTTTAAAAAAGCAAATAAGATTTTTTTAGGATAAAAGTAAAACAAATGAAAAAGAGTGTAAATATCACGTTTGATCTTATTTTAACTACTTTTAATACTTTATTGCATTTTTCTGACGTTTTTTCGGATTTGAGTACTGTTTTTGTCGATGCTTAGATGTGCCTACTGCCACTCGGAAGGTCCAGCGACATCAAGCTTTTTCAAATAGCGGTCGCCCCTTGGCAGACAATGGCAAGCCTCTGAGTCTACTTCAGCCATTAAAAAACTTCTTCGGAGGTGGAGTCAAAATGTAGATTTGTGTCACAACCAGTGTTGCCAAACACTGTTGGCTTTTCCTACCAAAACTGGTACGTTTTTCTCCACTTGGTCGGTTGGTAGGCTAGATGGGCTTTTGGTAGGTTCCGCGACAATAATAGTTATTTGCGAAAAATATAAAACATGTATCTCCAAACATTTTAGCAACCTTGTTTACTTGAATATTTGACCGGTGGAGTCCACCTTTGTCCACCTGACATACACTTCATTGTAAGACTTGAGGAATATCACCAAAACTAACCAATTGGTATTTCAATATGGTAGTAAGTCCCGTTGTCACATATGCGGCACTGGCCTGGTGCCCAAAAGCTACGCAAATGAAGGTGGGTTCCACCTTTAGCAAGCTGCATCGACTGGGCCGCGTGGCCATTACAGGATCTATGGGCACTTGTCGAACGGATGTCCTTGGTGTTATTACAGGCATGCCCCCTTTGTCTATTCTGTTTGAAAAAGAGGCCTGCCCAATGTGATGAGCAAGAAAATGTGGGATCTTCGGGGTCATTTTGAGGTTCTAAAGCCATTCCCGGATAATCCCGAGTTATCCCTTTAGAAACCATACAAGGCCAGAATTTCTGAAAGGAACTGCTGTGAAGTGATAATAATTATGATTGACGAAAGGTCCCAAGCATGGTATACAGACGGATCAAAGATGGATGCCTGCCCCAGTAGCGTATTTGGATAAAAATTCCAGAAAGTCTGCCAATTTACAAATACTCAACTATGTTCCAGGCGAACGTCTTTGCAAACCAAGTCTCTGTAGAAGGAAAAATGGGGCCAATTAAATACAATGTCGGATAGTCAGGCAGGTTAAAGGCCTTAGACTTTTTTAAAACGGCAGCAGGTTTGCGGAAAGATGTAAATTTTTTTTGAACCACTTGGAAGCTCACAATAAAGTAACGCTGTGGTGCGTTCCGGGATATGAAGAGTTTGAAGGCAACGAAAGCTTACTGTCTCGCAAAGCGTGGAGCCCAAATGCACTTGCATGGTCCCTAGCCTTTTGTGAGCTGGTGGAGGAAACCCCAGAGCATATTCTATGCGACTGCCCATATGCATGCATGCATTTATTGTTATCAAATATGATATACTATTCATCACCAAATAATCTAGGATATAATTTTAAAGCGTTCAGGCGTTTCCCTTAAACTGGAAAAAGTCTTGAAAACTTCAAAAAACACAAAACTGGTGAAGATTTGTATGAAACGAAAAAACCGGTTTGTTCGATAAAAAAAATCCGGTTTATTCGATATTCGAAAAATCAAGATTTCAAAAAAACCGCCTATAGATATCATAAAAACCCGGTGGAAGTCGGGGAAAACCGAGTCAATCACCCGAATACATATACATATATGTACACTGGGGGAAATAATGCATAGTAAAAATGAATACCTTATATTTGATTATCGTTTAAAAATGTTCGTATTTAAAAATAATATTCTCATAAAAAATTTATTACGCACGTATTTGACTGTTCACATCTGAGTATGTATATGAGTATACAGACGCACCCCAAGCATGCAGAGCACCGCTCTGAGAGCGGTGACAACACACACATTCATACATAGTACATGTTTATCCGTACAAATCGCGAGCTGTGGTGTTGATAGATATTCCACATTTGAAAGCAAATTTATATGCCTGGGTGTAGCTGAGTGCGCAAAGATGCATGCCACAATTCGTTGATATCCAGAGATGGTCAGAGTTCGAATTTCACTGGACGCAACATGCATGCAAGTTAAATTATTTTTGTTTAGTTTTTGTCCTGAATATTCACTTCACGGATGATTTTTCAGAACGACGGCGGTCATTTTAATATGCGCGTAATTGAATTGAATATTTACCAATATACAGTACTTTCGTTGACGTTTATAGTAAGATCAATTACATTTCTATTTGATTTTAATATTTTTTTCCCCTCAGTGTAAGTACATAAGTATACATGAATATATGAATGTCAACACAAGCGTGGCGTGTTTATTTGTTGTGTTTATTTTTGTAGCCGAAACATGCGATACTACCAATTTATGTCAAACTTTATTTTCTGTGACATTTCAATTTGGCTGAGATATGGCGGTATGAAGAAGTACCCGGTGGGAAATTTTTTCAAATGCGTCAGAGAGTAGTAACGTCGATTTGTATTGAAACTAATTTCTCTTTTTTTAATCATTTGCAGACTAAGAGAAACCGTGTTCAATGGCTGGGTTAATTTTCTAAAAAAAAAAATAAATATAAAGGATTTGTTTATATTTTATCTTTTTTCAATGTAACATTATTCCTCGTAATTGTCTATCAAAAGCTCAACTTACATATGGGTGTCGCCATGATGTCGGACGTGACATTCGTACGACTTTAGAGTTAAGTAAATCATACAAAAACGGTTGACAAAAAAATTAGGTGCGCTTGGAACACTGGAGAGGGGAAATTCAATGAAAATGAGGTCATAGCGGCCGTGACAAAAAACATAAGTAGTTTCAGAGTACATGTAAAAATAAGCAAAACTCTGCGAATTTTGCCAGGTTTTCCTTTCTTAAACATTCTTTAAATAAAGTCAAATTATGGGCCATTATAACCAATAAATATTTAATCAGACGCAATTTGTCGTTCGTTTAATTTTGAATTAAAATGTGATAACGGACGTGACCGATTTTCGTCCATACAATATTTTTAATTATAACACAGCTATAATTAAATTTCTTATTAAATTCTTTCATAACCTTTTGTCGCCATCTGAATAAAAAATTTAAACAATCAGGCCGATTCTGAATAAAAACTCCCTGGGAGTTTTCTCACTTTTCTCTTTCTCCCTATCATGAATAAAAATTCCCTGAGATTTTTGTTTTTTTAATGTCCAAGTTGAGCTGTCAAAAAAGTGTCAAACAGCTGTTTCGAAGTTCGAATTTTCTCCTCTAAAATTTTCGGGGAAAATTCTACTCCCTGGAAGTTAATTATTGGAGGATTTCTTTCTCGGGAGAAACAAATTCCCGGAGAACAAAGTCGCCGGGCATATCTAAGGTTTAGAGGACGTATCTTAAATCAAAATGCTTGTTTGCGGTTCAGCTACAAAACCTAAAAATAAGTAAGATTTTTATCTCGCGAAATTTATCTTCCAACAGGGTCGCTGTAACTTGTGTAATGTCAATGGCAACAACAAAATCGCAAGCTCCCATAACCATTAGAGAAAATATGCCATTGGCGATCGTGACAAAATGACAAGTGTTGACAATAACACCAGGCATGCTGTCTACACTTGCTAATGTTGTCGCAAGCGCCGTTGTATATCAGTTGTAAAGCTTTTGATGTCTTCATCACCCGAATTATTTTGTTGATTTTTTCTTTTGCATGGGCTGCATTAATTATGCTATATTGTTTGCCGTTGGCAATGATAATGCGTATGTATTTGCAGCTAATCACTTAATGACCTCTTAAATATTTTGTAACGTTGTTTTTTGGTTTTTGTAAAAATTTTTATTTTTTTTATTTTTATTTTGCGGGTTTTCTTTAATCAATTGTGTGGGCGTTGAAATTTATTGACGAATTGCTGTTTATGATCTGAGAATTCATTTTTATGAGACATCTTTTCTATTAATTCGTTTCTTAATTGTTAGTAATTTAGCGTGAAATTTGTGGTAATAGCATGTTCTTCTCGGAAATTTATGTTCTCATTGATGGATGAAGAGATAGTATAAATAATTGGTTTGACAAATTGTTCGCAAGTGGGTGGAAGAAATCAGTGGTTTTTTATGGTTCACTGAGCTACATTAAAGAAAAATATGTCGGTTGTTATAAAATTACACAGCCGGAAAAAGTATTGGCACAGCAAATTTTGCAAATTCTTTTTTAGATATATCCTTTTCTTTATAATTATCTTTATATTAATCTTTATTAGGGTCCTACATTCCATCGGAAGAATATAGCATTTGTAATTAACAAAGGTGAATCCAGAGTAAAAACGACATCAAGATGTTATAAACCCTACGCTTTGTTTAAATTAACGCCACCAAGGTCTTGGTGGTCTTATGCTCCACGCTGGACTTTCGTGAAGGGAATTAAACCATCCAACTTTGCCTTTTTAGTGAAAATAACTATTTTTAGTTGGGTAAACGGAAAGACCTTGCCTTTGTGATGAAAGCACAATTAATGTCGCGATGGCGTTGCTTATTTTGCCAACCATATTTCCATCTCACAAGGTTTTCCCGCCTGCTAGGCATGCTGAAACCAAAAACCAAAGAACGGCTAATAAAAAACTATTTAAATTTCCCAACTCCACAGGCGGTTCATATTCGACATACTTATGTAAATTTGTCCAACTCTCTGTACTAATGTTTTTTTTTTAATAACTCCCCCCACTTACACAAAAAAAAAAACTTCGCATTGCAACAAATTTCAAAATAAGCGTACACATCAGCTGCTTCTATAATACTCTTTCAGCACTTTGATGAAATGTACTATACCATCAATAACGCCATAGCTGTACAAAACGTCGATACTTAAACGATACTCAAAAATTTTAACATCAGAAAAAAAAAATTCACTTTGACTCAGTTAAGAGGCGCTTTTTCTCAGCAAACATCACAAAATGAAAAAACAAAAATCTCAAAAAAATTGCCTAACGCCTATGATCTGGATGAAAATTCTTCGCTTAGCTCATTTCTAGACTAATTAACAAGTGATAATTGGGTCAAAGCGATAGGGCGGCTTTGGCGCTGATGCCATGGAGTGGGGTATAATGGGGTCACAAGTGGTTGTTGGTGATTTGTCGATAGATGTGCCATTCAAGTTTCTATCAATTGATGAGCCAAATATACAGCCATAATGCCACGTACACATACATACATACATATATACATAAGTAGTATAGTACATTCGAATATAGAATTTTAATAGAACGATGTTTCGGTACTTCTATGCTTGATGGAATTGGAGTATTTCAACTCAAGTGTCTAATTCAAACAAAGTAGATACTACCAAATATAGGCCTTCAAAGTAGATAGTCTTTTTTTTTTGCGATAACTACTCATTTTGCGCGTGCTTACTTATTTATGCTTCAGCGTGCGCTGAGTTTAAAAAAGATCCAACAAGATTTTGTAGTAAGACAAATTTACCTCAACAACTAACCGAAGCTAAATAGGAAAGGGAAAAGCTTAATTGAATTGTTAACATAAATAATTGTATGCGATATCTACATACATACATATGTACATTAGGGTTCATCACTCTCCATACAAACAAAAAAAATCAGTACCGATTTTCAATTGGAATTAAGGCTCGGAGATTAATTGATTATTCAAAATTTTAATTAATCATAAAGTAAATAACTCAATTATTCGATTAATTGGAAATTATGATTACTCAAAAGTTCAGTTACTCGAGTAATCAAGATTTTGATTAACCAAAAACAAAAATATTTGAGTAATTTGCTTTATGATTAATCAGCCTTATGAGTAAAATAAGTAATCAATATTTCAAAGTACTCTTTACATATAAACCAGTTAAAGTTCCTTGATACTTTGAAAACAGCGTTTCGGTTTTAAAAAAATAAAATAAAATATTTCTTTCATATACAGACGAAACATTTCTTCATTCATTCTTAACGTTTGGAATAAACTTTTTTGTTTAATTATTCTTTAGAACGTTCCTGACGCTGTGTTAACTTATATTTCAAACGCATTCTGTATATTCTGGCTGTGAAATGGGATTATCTGGACTGTATCAAGAAACGCAGCCAGAATGTAAAAAAGAAAATAAGCATCTTCCAAAGCAAACTTTTTTAACGAGCAAAATTATTTTTTTTGTGTAATCATATTTCAAGCAACTCGATTAATAATCGTTGAGAGTAATCACAATCTTGATTACTCGAGTAATTGATTAATCGAATAATACAGCCCTGATCGGCATATCAAAATTTATTATATTTTAAGAAAAAAAATATTAATAAAAGATTTACGAGAGCTGGACCCATTTGAAAATACCTCCAAAAAATATAGTTTTTTTAGAAATAAATTTAGTTTTTTTTTTTAAATCATTCTTCTAAAAAAATTACCTCAGATATGATCTGAAGAGCTTAAGCTTAAAAGGAGGGCATACCAATTTTTTTTTTAATTTTATCAACGGAATAAAAATATAGACGTTTTGGGAGGTATTTTCCAAAGGGTCCAGCTCACGCCAATCTTAATATTTTTCCGAAATATTTTTCGGCGGAAGTCTTAAAATATAAATGTTTTTTTTTTTGTTATTTATGGCCTTATAATAATTATATTCAACAATTTTTTATTGAGCTTGAGGCTTGAAAAACTATTGTGGAAGTTTTTCATTAAAAACGGCCCCAAGCTCAATAAAAATTGTTGAATACACTTAGGTCTTTTTTATGCATTCCTCAGAAAGCCGCATAAAGAAGTTCTTTACTTTCATACAAAAAAGGGGATGCGTTCCAGTATTTTCAAAAACCGCATACATTCAGATACTCCATGTACAAAATTCTAAAAACCGCATAAAAAATCCAGAGGCAATATTAAATAAAAAAAAAAAATTATTTCTTCACTTTTTCTTCCATGTGAAACTGAACATTAATGAAATAAATAAAATTGTATCTGTATTTTAATCAAAAACAAAAAAAAGTATCACAAAAAATACATGAATTATGTGAGAATACAAAGACAAATTATTTATCAGATGCATTGTATTTTACACACCGAAAGAAAAGTAACAAAAACTCTCAAAAAAGCAAAATCACTACGGCGAAAAAAGGGTTTGAAAAACCGAATAAATTTAAATCCGCATAAAACGAGACCTAAGTGTATTTTTAAAAGGGTCCAGCTCACGCCAATTTTAATATTTTTCCGAAATATTTTTTTGGCAGAAGTCTTAAAATATAATAAATTTTATTATTCCAATGGAAACACCGCTGTTTTTTTTGTGATGCACCCTAATGTACATACATATGTATGTTGCAGCTATAAAAGTCGATAGCTCTATGCAAAATGATTTCTTGTTGTACTACATACAATGTGTAAAAATTCATAAATTGCCGGCTGTCTGTTGCACTATGTTGCGGTATATGGTACGCCTCGCAATGCTAGCCGACGCTAAAAACAAAACCGAAAATGCTTTAATTAAGATTTATGCGATTTGGCATAGTTTGGCGCTCCGAAACTCAGTCACTGGCCAATAACTATGCCATATGTAGTATTCCTTTATAACTGAAAGCTATCGAAATACATACATAGTCATATACATATTTCAATGGGATCGATGAAAAGCTTAAAAGCATAAGTATTTATACTTTGGCGTATGCCTGTGTGTGGCCTAATATCGGTCTATGTGTATTTGACAAAGATTTGGAAAATTGGCTTGCGGGCAACCAATGGCAGTGGCTGTACAGCAGTGCCAACCACTATTCCCATTGCCAACTGTTTGTTAGCTAGAGCAAGTAAATTCTTGTTTCTATGTATTTTTTGCAAATAAGTTAATTAATTTTCGATAAATTGGTTACTGTAATTAATTACTTAACATAGTATGCCGCTTTGGCATCTACTCAGTTAAGTAAATGATCGATTGTCATAGGCCAATGCTCGCATAGGCGAAAAACATAATTATTCCATTAAAGTCGATTTTGATAAGTCAATTGAACATTGGAGTCTTCTAAAAAATAAATACATTGAAGCCTGAAGCTGGTTGAATTCTAGTGTATTGTTTGGTGAGGATTTATGTAGATTTTTTTATCCTGATCAAAAAAAGTGCAAGTCTTGACTTTATTTCAGCTGCTTCTGATGTAAACATCTTCTAGATGGAGTTCAGAACGCTTTTAGTGTTAGATGGGTAGGGTATATGAGGCAAGTGAAGAGGTCTACGATCTTCGAAGTCTAGTTTAGCTCGAAAGAGTTGAGCCTGCTTCATGACCTGGGATCGGTGCTTGGTTCTTTTTTCATGTGAACCTCCAATTACAGCCGATAATGTACATATCGAGGGCTAATATTCAATACCCTCTATCTGCAATTTTGACCAAAATGAGTTTTTGATGGTAACGTGAGCTCCGATTAGTCTTTCATCCAGAACAATAATGTCAAACTTAAAATATAGCTTTAATGGTATTATATTCTCATTTTGAAAATTCCACTATCTGCAATAACATTTTGTTATAAGAACAAAATTCTCTATCTACACAATTTTGCTGGAAAATTGTTTTTATTAACATTTTTTGTGGCAGGTAAGTTACATGTTACCGGTAAAATCCGATCTTAGGTCAAATTAGTTTTGCCCAAGCTAAAATAGTTTTGACAAGGCTAAACTAGTTCTACCTAATTCGATATATCTGCCCAACCAAATTTGATACTACAAAAAAAAGATCTTCCATATCGCGTCAAACATAGAGTCATTAAAGTCCATTACTCCATTCATATTAAGCTACAGCAATGATTTGAACTCCTATCTACTGCGATGCCTACTAAAGTAAAAACTCTACCGCAAGGGCATTTTCTTATTTTCACAGTCGGTTCCAGATATGATACCGGCTGTTCTTTTGCGGTAACAAAAGGGCTGGGTGTTACAATTGTCGTCGGTGCTTTTCCCGCGTACTGCTCGGCATTTACAATTGCTAGAAGCTGTACGTTTCGCCTCTAAAAACGAAGAAAATTTCCTCATATGCACGGACAGTAAATCAGCCATCGAAGCCCTCTTTAACAGTGCTAATGATTGTCATATAATTTCAAAATCACGTGAAATACTCTTTCGACACAAAAACACGGAATATAAGGGAACGGGTTTGCAGACCAATGATGTATGTGTTAAAAACTTAGTTTAACATAACATTTGCATCGAAAAACCTGGCATTTTCATTATTCTGCAAAACCAGCTATCAGCACATTTTTTTATATAAATAGTTACAATTCGATCGAATTGCAATAACCTCTATCTGATCTTAAAACTAAAATAAAATAAATTTAAAGTAAAATCCTAGTTTTAATATATAGCGTGGATTTTTAAGACATGAGTGGGTACTTAAAGTTATTAACACTTTTAAAAAAAGCTGTCAAAACAGTTTTTTTGCTCTCTTGGAAAATTGAGTTTTTGTAGATAGTGGGAGGGCATTGAATATAAGCCCTCGATATGTATGTACTTAGACAGTCTCATAGCAGGATTTTTCTGCGAGAGTTGAAGGTTGCGGATATGACTGCTTCGCGGTGGCTCAGACCTGGTAGTTAGGTTTCTCGACTCAGTGGTTTGCTCGTGTGATGGGCGAGTTTGGTTCCAGTAGGACTCAATGTATCTTCACTTGCTGCGGTGGTTAGTTCTGCTGATTTAGTTCTACATAGTTGGGGTGGTTTGCCATATGACTGCTTGACAAGAATTAGTAGATTATACTTCTTTAATGTGAGCAATTATACAACGGCGTGAGGCTGTTGTTTTGATGACTCAATAACTTTAAAATATGGGGAGGTTTAAAATACTGCAGCTATTTTTGACATCGGGGGACAAAACTCCATCAAGTGCCATTAAACCACCATTGCATTTTTTTCAGATCTCAAAAGTTTGCCTATAACTCGAAAACTGTTTTACTTTCTTATACTTTTGACTTTATATTCGGATTTAGCGAAAAATTTTACAATAGGAATGTTGGCCAAGCGCCACAGATCAGATTTCTTGTAAACTAGTGTTATTGGGTTTGTGGGTCTTTTAGACTAATGGCTCGTGTTCTGGTTCAAAATATCAACCTTGAAAAACACTCCTAGCATAAAATATGTTGTATATGAGCTTATAAAGTGATTAGCCGAACTTTAGTGGTTACACCACCTAAATTGCCGCGTGGCTCGAATTGTTACCATTTTTGCCCACTGTTCGCCGGGTACTCAATGTTCGGATTCGCACGTACTTGGACTTCTTTACTTGATGTTATAATAATTAGTGGCCTCTATGTATTTGCATTGTTTTGTAGTATTAGCAAGGATTTTACAGATTTATTTAAGAGGTTATAAAAAAATATTTTTTTTTGATGAAAAGAGAAAAGAATAACACGAGATAAAAAAAGTCTTAAATTTTTAAATATTAAATGTTCGTAATATGATAATTTAAGCCAACGCAAAATGTGGAAATTTTGGACTATTTTCATAATCACCAATTTGGTAAGTCAAAATAAGTGTTGGTATCAAATATTTTTGTTTGTTTTAATAAAAATATAATTTGTAATATTTCTTCGTCTTACCATGACTTCTAATTTGGTTTTCCTTTTTTTCAGGCTGTTCATGAAAGTGGCGCCATACGCCCAGCCACCACCAATGATGCGCAAACAAAATGCGGTTCAGTATTATGTGAAATGGTCTCCGAGGTGTTTAGTAAAGCCAAGTTGAGTTATGGTTATAATTACGTGCATACAATACCAGCGGGAGCGATGAATTTGACAATCAAACAGTTATCGCGAAGTGACAATCTATTGGGTGAGAGAAAGAAAAAAAAAACAAATTATAACTTAAAGCATTCAAAGTTTTTCTAATCAAGAGCCACTAGGGCTGTTATAAAAAAATCAGATAAACGTTCTAATATTAATAGGTATTTTTTCTTCACATATCACCACAGCACTCAAAACCACCGACGACATTTTTCTCATCAACGGCAATAGTCGCGCTTCTGAGGGCGGTATATTTGAGTATAACGACGACACCTACGATTACAATCGCGAATTAAGCACAATCACCTCCAAAGGACCAATTACGAAGCCTGTCGTCCTACTGGTAAGCCTGCCTTTTGTTCACCTCACCTTGGCTTAGACCAAAAAAACTTTCCACTTTTATCTTCCAGCTCTTTGTGCGCGGTCACAACACTGGCGTCAAATACGACTATACAATTCCGGTGCCTTCGGCCTCCATAACGGAGGAGGAAGAGCTGCAGTCGCAGTGGAACGAGGTTGGTCAACCACTCGACGAGGTGGACGATAACAACATCGATGGCACCGTGTCGGCACAAATCGCGCGCGCTCGTGATCGTAAACGCCGCAAGTTCTCTTGGAAGTTGCTCGGCTTTGGCGAGTGCAATCGCTCGTGCGGACCCGGTATACAACCACCCATCTTCCGCTGCATACGCGACTCACCGACTCGCTTCTATTCGCCCAAACGCTGCGCCTTTGTCGAGAAGCCGATCTTTAGTGAGGACATTTATCACTGCAATCGCGGACTGTGCCCAGCCTACTGGCGTGCTGGCGACTATGGTGAATGCAAGTGTGCTGATGGTGAGGCGGAGGGTGTGCGCACGCGTTATGTGCAATGTGTGCAGGAACAGAATAATGGCAAGATTGGCGAAGTCTCTGAGGAATTGTGTGAGCAACAGAAGTTGCCGGAGTTGAATGAGACTTGCAATTGTCCGAAGTTTAATCGGCGCAAGATTTACGCACGTGGACCAGATAAGACGTCACGTATCTTCTCGCGTTTAATAGGCGCGCCTACACTGGTGCGTAGCGTTTACAACTCAACCACACCGTTGCGTCGACATCTGCGTGACGACCGTGTCGATAAGGCGGGTGTGTGGCTGATGTCCGAATGGAATCAGGAGTGTTCAACTGATTGTGGCGCAGGTTTTGAACACCGTTCGATTTATTGCGATCGCACGCCACCCTACACAGATCTGTGCGATTTGCGCTACACGCCGGAACAGAAGCGTATTTGTAGCGGCCGCCAGCAGACAGCAGCTTGTCAGCATGGCACATGGTTTGCCTCGGAATGGAGTAATTGTACGGGAGAATGTTTCAATTTGCAGCGTAGGCGTGTGGTGCTATGTCTGCGGGATGGTGTGGCGGTGGATGAATCGGAATGCGATTTGTTGTTGCGACCGCGCGCCGTGACGAATTGCACGCACAAGGAGGTGACATTCTGTGGACCAAAGTGGCACTACTCGGAGTGGTCGGAGGTGAGTGTCGTTAGAGGGATGCAAAGGGCGCAAGGGATTGAGAGAGTAAAAGAGGGAAGTCTCCTTTGCGCGAATCGCAATTTTGAAAGTGGTTTTATAGAATAAACTTTTCGCTTTTTCGATATTATTACAAATTTTTGGACTTATTTAATTTTTCAATGCTTTATGCTTGCATGTAAATATATATGTAGTGCTCCCGTTCTTGCGGTGAAGGCGTTCAACGTCGGTATGCCAAGTGCCTGGAGTTTGATTGGAAGCAAAAGGCGATGGTCGAATCGAGCAATTGCAAATATTTGGAACGTGAACCGGTCTATGGAACGTGCAATGTGCAGAAATGTGAAGGTAAGCACTTACATGTCTTAAGTTAATGTTAAGTTATTAAAAAAAAAAAATTTTAAGACAAGCTTTTATTAAAGAAACCTGCGCCGACTAGCGGGTTAAGCTAAGTTTTAAGTTTCACTAGCTTATCGGGAAGTTGGTAATAATCTATTTCCAAGATTTGATTGTAATGTAATGTAAATGTTTTGGGTGTAACAGAAATTGACACCGCGACCTTTTGTATCCCTATGATGGTTCTTAACCCTGACGGCAGGTGATTATCGCCCGTCAGATAGCCAACAAGAAACTTGATATCGGCTCTATTCAGAAGATGCATACATATCTTTCTTAGCGAAAGTACTTGCTGCCTTCTGAGTTTACCCACGATTCTATTTAAAACCTTGAGGAGGACCAACTGAGTTCGCAAAACGGTTCCGGCCCTACAAAAACGGGCGATGAGCCTTCTCCTGCCAATTCGTCGGCGGCCTCGTTACCCACGATCCCGCAGTGTCCTGGTACCCAGAACAGTAGTACGGTGTCCCATGCTGACAAGAGTTGAATAGTGTCAAAGCACTCCTTGATGAGCTTGGAGGTGATCGTCCTATTGGAAAGTGCCCTTTTGGCCACCTGGCTATCTGAAAATATAACTAGAAACTCTGGCACAAATCGAGATTGCTAGTACCTCGGCCTGAAAGAGCGTGGACCAAGTACCCATTCCAATAGAAAGTTTGGCGACAGGTCCAAAGATGCCCGCTCCTACTCTGCCATCCATCTTTCATCCGTCTGTGTACCAGTGTATATATCAAGGATCTAGTTCAGGTAAACCATTTGACCAGATATCTCGGTCTGGAATTCGGAACTGAAATTTCCTTCCAAAGCATATTTCCTTTGGTCTTATTTTAAGACTGTCAGAATTTTGCATTTGCAAATTTCTCGAAGCTGCTGCTGCAGGGACAAGAATGTGGAGTAAGGTCCAGCCTAGCAGCGACTCAAGACTATTCAAGCACTGTTTCTCGAAGGCTAATCGAAGCAATGTTCAGCTTGTACCTTCTTGTAAACGGTACCACAACGGCCAATTGCGGGTTTATGCGAGGCCCTAATTGGCACACCAGTTTGATGCCACGCGTAGAGCTGCACTCCTGACGTGTGATTCGGTGCTGCCGAATTTTCCGGTCACAATAATTTGATTACACTTCGGTAGGTGAAATTTAATAAAAGATAAAAGATAATTAGGGGTGTTTTTTCTAACTGGGAAAACATTGGAAAATTCCGAAAATTTTACTCTACTGTCGAAATTTGGGGTTTCTAGTTAAAATATTTATATAATAAAAAGTGAAATAAAACTTAACCCTTGAGGATTTCATATATTTACAAGAACGTACGTAATTTTATTACTTTTAGTTCAAAAAACCTATCGAAATGGTTATCGATATATCTATTAATATCGATATAATATTGATATCGTTTAAATACATTTATCGGCACATGCATACACAAATTTATCCATACATTTACAGATATAAATTTTGTTCAATATGAGTAGATTATCAATACAATTAAATGCATTTAATAGGCATTTTTCGATACACTCATGGATATTTTCATCAGAGTTTTTATCGTATACAACGCGGGACAAAAACAACAAAAATTCCAAACACACGAAGCATTCAATATACTCTCGAAACTGCGGGCCAAATATGGTAAAACTGCGTTTTTAATTTTTCGCTCTGGCGTCAGAATTTTTTTTAAAGGACTTCGTAGTTTCAAGGATATGATTTCTTACAAAAATTATTGAAAAAATTCCGCGTAATGTAGAGTAAAAATATGGGTACCAAATGAAAGAGAAAATCCCGTAGAATTAAAAAAAATTAAATTAAAATTTTATGGATTACAAGGACCAAAAGCTATTGCAAATTAATTTAATTTTTTCAGTCATTAACATAAAATTTTTCCAAAAATATTTATTGAAAAATTTCAAGGATATTCAAGGATAAAACTTTAAAAGGACATTTTATACCTAATCGTCCATATTCACCAAAAAATTTTATCGACTTTAGTTCTACTGAATTTTTTCGCTTAATTGCTACCCATATTGGTTTTCTAAATTGCACTGAATTTTTTTAAAATAATTTTTTAACTAATCATATTTTTAAAATTTCGAAGTTCTTTAAAAAATCCTGACGTCCGAGAGAAAAAATAAAAACGCAGTTTTATTATATTTGGTTCATGTTTTCGGATGGTTCGGGTGGGTTTTTTGTGTGTAAAATTTACTATCGATTTTTTAACCGATGTATGCATTAATATTCCTCGATATCAACATTAATATCACTCGATATATGCATTGAAATTGATAACGATTTATACACAGGTCCGAGAAATGCATCTACTTGTTGTCGATACTTAATGATATAATCTCATTCGATATCGTCCTACATATAGTTCCTTAATAACACACCTATTGCTGTTGTTATTCGTATTCGTGTTTCTATTTGCGAGCAAGACAACGGGAAGTCGAATTTTTCTGTAGGTTTCGAAGTCTAAAAAAGCGTTTTTATTTATACGCATTTACGGTTGTTAGATATACATAAGTTATACATTTTAGAAACGCTCTTATTTAATTCTTCTGCTTTCCTTTCGCAGAACTCAACACACTATTCGATGTGGAACGCGATACTTTGAAGCCTGTTGAACCACCAGCCAATTGCAAAGATGATGTGAGTAATTGCCAGCGAATAAATCGACAACGATTGTGTAAGTTGCACTACTACAAAACTTATTGCTGTGCAACATGTAGTGGCTATGCTTAGAGGCCTTGCGAGAGTTGTGCCGTGGAAAATAATAAATTGAAATGTGTATGCAGAGGCGGGAGGAGACAGAGCCACACGGTAGCAGCAAACGCATTCTAAATACGGTAGCATTACGCATTTAATTAATTGTATTCATTAATTAATTACTTCTACAGCAATAACAATATGCTAACATTAGCATTGAAATAAATGTTTGTAGCCAGTTTAGTTGGTAAGATGCATGCAGGCATAATGGAAATAGAAGTATGAATGAATTTGGTTTTTTGAGTTTATTTCATTTTATTTAGAACATAAAAAGTTTTGATCGTATGATAAATAAACGGAAAAGAAAACGTTCGTAATTTTAATGCCTTCGGCGACTAATAATACTAATAGATAATTTTTAATAAGTAGAACATTCTTTTTCCTTTAATATTTTCCTCAGCAATGTCTAATGCCTTTATGATTTTTTTTTATCACATTCGATCGATATTTTATGACTGTTTTCGATTAATATTGGATTTTAATATTTTTTGATTTGCTTTAAATTTTTCGATCGAATCGCTCTTGAACTTTTTAAGTTCAATTTAATCGAAAAAGTTAATATGATTTTTTATCGATTGTAAAAACATAAATTTCAAAATATAGTTTAAATATGACTGAAAACCAGAGTGAAAATCAAGGAATAACGATTATGTATAATCGAAATAAAACCATAAAAATCGATACAAAAATATCGAAAAATTATCGAAAGAACAGAAACCCAACTACAACGATAAAATAAATGTTCTTTGACCACGTGTTGATATTTTTTAATATTCACAATGTTTTTCAACGGTTTTTTTTTTGTTTTCTTTTTTAATATTGTCTAAGCTTTAACATAAACCCTATACCAAAAATAAAAGTTTCAAAATTTAGGAAAATTTAATAAGTTTGCATCAAAATTTTAAGGCTTTTAATCTGAATTTTTAGAAGATTTTTGGGTATACAATTTTTCCCCATAAAATTTTAGTGCAATGAAGTGCAAGGTAGATTTTTAATATTTTTTTTTTTTATTTTGCCTTAATTTTAAAACTTTTATTTATATTATGGCTTTTGTTAAAGCTTGGACAGTATTTCTGTAGAAATATAAGATAAAACAAGTAAGAAAGTCTAAGTTCGGGCGGAGCCGAACATTAAATACCCGGCGCAAATATTAGATATATGTTTTTCACCTTTCCGAAAGCTACCGCTACATGGTAAGCAGGGGTGTATCAATTTTGAGTAAATTAGCGTCCTTAAATTTCGAAATATTGAAGTTTCAAGCATTTCTAAAATTTACCGTTATATGAAAAGCCGTCCGATTTCAATAATTTTGATCGTTTTGCTTTTATGTGGCAAGCACAATAACCACACCGAGTTTGGTACAAATTGGTAGAACAGTTACCGAGATACATATATGTGATCATAAGTGGGCGGTGTCACGCCTATTTTCCGAAATTTTATCATTAACGTATTTCTTGGTAAAAAATTGTTGCAAGGATCAATTTTGAATAAATTAGCTTTAATATTTATTGATTTATCGAAGATTTCGTATTTCTCTAAATTACCGTTATATGGTATGTGGGCGTGGTTATTGTCCGACTTTTATGGACTTGGGCGAGCCTAAGATATTGACCAAAAATTGTCATATTTCACACAGATTGTTTTAGAGCATAGTGAACCATATTTTTGCTATTACCAATCAAAGTTCTAAAAAAGCGGATTTTCGGCCCACGCTAATATACATGCACAGTTTTTTTTACAACAAATAACTTTTATTGTTCGTCTTTATTGAACACGAGCAAGTTTCAAATGACCAAAGCTTCATCCAAAAATGGATATGGAGAGTTTCATATACAGATGTATGTACATACAGTCAACGTCAAAAATATGCATACCCTGACGTTTTGACGATTTTATTTATTTATATTTTCCATTTCTAATGAAATTCAAAATTCGGACATTGTACCCATTTTCTTTTTACTACAAAAAATCGGAACCAAACTTTCATTTAAATGATTAAATTATGCTTGTTTCTACATTTAAGAACTTAATAGCTTATACTTTTCATCAGCTAACAGAAAAAAAAGGAATTGATATAAAAAATAATAATATTTTCTACTAAGGAGCTTAAGAGGAAAATTCAAAAATATTCGTGAGCGAAAAAATTAAAATTGAATTTAAAAAATAACTCTTCATCAAGAAAAATTATTTATGATTATAAGTCACAAGTACTATTAATTACAAAACATATAAAACAATTTAGTGTTAAAATGATTTAGGTTTTTTTTTAAATATTTACAACGAACATTGCGACTAAAAAAAACATTTAATGCCATGTAAACTATGTATGCACTAAATATTAATAAATAATTGAGGGAATCACAACGATGTCGTAAGTGTCGTATTGTTGTATGTCGTAAACTTTAAAAGCTTAAATGAATATTTAGAGAACCTGAAACCACGACCAACTATTTTTTTAACACTCCGAAAATACCTAATATGACATTGATGGCACTTTGCGAATCCCCGTAATATATATGTTTTTGGCGTTTGAAGTTTACGACATACAACAAATCCACACTTACGACACTGTTGTGAATACCCCAAGTATATCACTTACGATTACAGTATCTTAGCGGTTACTAACCACATACATATAGAGCCATGCCAAACATATTTATTGCATTTCTACGCGTTTATTTGTAATAAATCAAATTATAAAAAAATATAATATTTTAAATAAAAAAAAAAAAAACGTTTAACTCAAATATGCGTTTCACTTTCTATCCATCGCTAGTCACAAGCCTGTCCATCTTGCCCCACTCAATAATTTGCAATTGCTACAAGGTGGTCTCAAAGTGTACCGTTACTTTGCCAAATTGGCGCGCCATCAAAATTGCAACAACAAAAACGTGGGTTTATTTTAGTTAAGTGATGGCGGGTGGCATTAATAGTTCGATATTGTTAGTCCAACGAACTGTCTACAACGCTTTGTAGGTCTGTCTTTCATTTTATTGTAGCATTTTAATATGCAATTGCTTGCTGCAATTATTGATCACTTATTATTGCTGGTGTCATGGCAATAAAAATACAGCGACACTTGTATGAGCTTTGTACGTTAAACAATTATTTAATTGTTCACGCGTGTCTGCAATTGTTTGTGCGGGCGTTCCGAGTTAGTAAGTAGAGTAAGCGGTAAGAATAAAAAAGAACGATTAAAAATGAACTGGTGCTTAGAAAGCCAAAGTGCCTTACACAATTTTCAATATTTTCATACTTTTACACTGATCACATTTTGAAGTCATCTTAGGCTGATAAACGCTGGTTTTTGTCTCTTGACCTCTTGCATTGACTTTAGTTACTATTAAACGCTCATCACGGAGCTTAACTTGATTGGATTAAGTGTATAATTATTTGATTAGCAATGAAGAAAAAAGAGGAAATCAAATACATAACACCAAGGCATCGAAGTTAGTTATATGGAAGTTTTTAATGCAAGCAAAAGAAAATTCAGAAAAAAAATCTAAAAATCTATACATAATATCGGTAAGACTTTTTTATAAAGCAGACTACGTATGGCTCTAAACTCGAAACGAGGGTTGGAGGAAAAATTTTCTGCACAGGACTGAAGCTATACAATTAGTATCTATTTTGATTGTCAAAAAAAACCTTGAAAGTTTTAGGTTCATGAAAAGACATTAGCAGCTCTTTAACATCGAGATACTGAGCCTAATTTCAACGCTGACAAATTGGCAAAGAAAGCGGGAACTACCCTAACCGTAAAAAAAGTACACGGTAAGTATACAGGGTGTCCCAGAAGGCGAGGTGAGTAATGCTTCTGTAAATTGACGTAGAAAATTTATGGCCAATTGCTCTAGCTTGGAAAGAATGGCACTTTTTGCCGACTGTACTGAAAAAAAATGTACTACACTAGTTTGGCAAATAACTTTGAGAGTTGGAGCATTTAATAAGGATTCCAAAATGGTATGCCACTTGCTAGATTGTTCCTTCAATTATTTTATTATTTCAATTTAATGATTTTTGTAAAGAAACTCTGTTTTAAAATTTTTTTCTTAATTACTTAAAACGATTTTAGTGTACCCAAGACTTTCCTTGAAGCCGTAACTGTACTTAATTCTAGTTTGAGTGAGACGGAGAGACTCATTTTACACAGTGTCAGCGAGACAGAGAGTGACGCCTCTTTTACTAATGTGATGGATACAGAAACTCATTCATTTTAGCTTTGAGTTTAGGATTGTGTTTTTTCTATGAAAGTTTGAAATTAAACATCAAATTATTTACAAATCAAATCAAATTTATTACATTTACAACAAATGATCAAACTGCCTTCCTTCAGCAGCAATGCAAGCTCGACATCTACTTAAAAAAGATCGGGTTATCAGACGGGCGAGTCTTCCACTATTTACAAATTCAACTGCTTCCATTATTCTTTATCGTAGCTCCGCTAAATTTTCCATTGTTTTTGAACAAATTTTTCTTTTACTGCTCCCCGGTAAAACAAAATATCGAGTGGATTTAAGTCAGGGAACAGGCTGGCCACGAGATTTTTCCAGTTCGCCCTATCCATCTGCTCGAGTATTCCTCATGGCACCTTGTGGCCGTAAGCAATCCGGTAACAACTTTGCAATCCCGCCTTGATGGCCGTAACAAGAAGCGAGTATAATTGAATAAGCAGTTTCGAAAAGGGCACATCTCGCATAGTTTGAGAAATAAATCTTTTTATATCAATGTTATCTAAATGCTGAAATTAACTTATTTAGCTTGAGAAGTTTTCTGTTCGACAGTCAGACTGGCAGTCAGCCTCATCTGCTATTTCATTACCCTCTATTCTTTTGCGGCCAGCCTGTTAATAGCTTTCCGGCTGCGTAGGACATTTCTAGATGAAATACTATATGAGGTAACTGCCTTAATTGCCACCTGACTGTGTATACGTATTAAGTTTACTCTGAGTTGATGGTCGTTTCCATGGAGGCTAGCTCTGTTGCCATCCTCATTGGGAAAACCTTTGCCATAAATATGCTGCCCCGGTCAGGTAGCCCGCCTAACGTACAGTCCCCGGCTTTATACTACGCCACCCACTCTCGTTATCATTTTAGAGCCATCCGTGAGCAGGTTTCGGGATCTAAGCCATTACTCAATTAAAGCAAGGTGCCATATAATCTGTGCTGCCCGTGCTTTTCGCCCCAATTGTGCTGTACCCAAAGGATCTGTTATGGAATTCCTCTATGGCCGTCAATCTACCTGAGGACTTAGCAGCATATATTGCCGCGAATAGGTCAATGGGCGGTAAACGGAGGATTATTTCTAGAGCAGTCGGTGGAGTAGACCTCTACGCCGCCGAAATGTACACTGCCACGAGGCGCTGAACCTTCTCGCTAGGTCTGGGGTATGAGGACTTTTTTGTGGCATTCCACCACACCAAGGCGCCTTAGAGTAGTATTGGTCTTACTATTGCTGGCAGCCGGCAGCTGACACACCTCAAGTAAATCTCAGAATTTTTTTGCATACATATATGGCTTAACTGATCCTCCTTACTCATTTCTCAACATTGCACCTCCATAGCAGCTTACTAACTAAGACTACTCCCAGATACTTTGTGTGGTATTTAATTGTCATCTCGATGCTATCTAGCCTCGAGAGTCTCCACACTAAGACCTTATATCTTCTTGTGAAGAGCATGAGGTCAATGACTTTCAGTGCGCTGTTCATAACGAAGAAGAAATTTGGCAAAACCTTTTAAGCCACTCCCAGAAATAGAAATAGATAAAATTGAAATCGTTGGCCTCAAAACTCGGGATATCAGCGCAGCATTTTTTAGCTTAGAAAAAGAAGTTAAACAGGGGACCACCCTAATGTACAGATGCATTTCTTTATTTGAGAGAAATACAGATCTTCGTTTAAAGTACAAAGCCGCGTATCTTCGTTCTGCAAAACCTCGTAACTGACATTTTTTGCCAACAATTGGCTTTGCTCTTGGCTCAAGCCTTACTCTCCACAAAATAATTTATGCAACCTCGGTTTTGTACTTTAAACGACGAATATATTTAGTTGACGTAGCTAAACTCTTTTCTCAGTGTATAAGCAAGTTTCCAATTTCTGACTGGGTCATTCTTTCTAAGGAAATATGAATATGAATAAAAGATTGAAAAGGCAAAGAAAACCAAATCCAACAGCTAAGCTATTCCGCCTTTTCCACACCACCTACTAACCGCAATTTGCACAGAGCAATGCGTTTCCTTATCACCCGGCGTCAGCAATAACAGTAAACAACTATAAAAATATAAATAAATTCAAAAGCAATGCAAATAACTTTTTTCTGCGCTCACTACTGTAACAAAAAAAACTATTAGCAAGCATTTATAATGCAAATGCAATTTCCTGGATATTCTAATTTAAAATAATTTTATTTTATATGAATTGTAAAATGCAAAACGTTTATGTATGTACATATGTAGATAAATTTCCTCAAAGTATTTGACCCAAAATAGTGATAAAAATAATAAAAAGTTTAGCGTTGTCGTTGACTACAAATAGGAATATAGCCTACATATACTCGATGAGGGGTGAAATGCGGGTGATAAATAAAAGTAAAATGTGGCAGCACGCAACATTGAGTAAAGTGTTTAGCACAAAAGGGATGGGAAAAGCGGAAAATCACTGCATGGCGCACCCATTTTGTACATTTAGTGAATGCCTAAAAACAAAGAACTTATTCAATCGCCAAAAGTTTAGAATTTTTGTTTTTATTTTACATAAATGCCAAAAATGTGCGGCGCTCAATTGTGAAGCATGAAAATGACTTTAGCCAAGAGTTAGCAGCGGCTGCTACATATGTATGTATGTATATTGTTTTGCTGGGTGCTGTATGCAGCAGACATTTAATAGTTAACATAATGACTGCTAGCACAGAATGTTAATAACATTTGCAGAACTATGTAAAGAGTTTAGATAGCTGTCGAAAAATACTTACACTGGTGGCTATATTTTACGACGACATGACAAAAGTATGTTAAATGTACAGTGCGATACAAAAAATTTGGAGGCAAGAAAAAATCTTTTTGGCCGTTTTGTTAACTTGAATGGATTCGAATCGAATTAAAAAGATTTCTACTTTTTAGCAATGTTATTGAGTTTTGTACCACAATTTGTTTGTTGGGAAGATTGGAATAAGCAACAAAGTCTAAGCGGTCTACCCACTTTTGCCGTCGTTCAACCAGCAGTTGCCATCTTTCTTCACGTTCCACAGCTAGATATTAGAGTAAGGGTTTCCACCCCACATAATATAACCTAACTTATATCATATAACTACATTTTTCTCTTCAGAGTTTGGATGGGAATTCATATTCCTGCCAAGTGACTCGTGGGGTTCCTTAATTGAACAGAACAGATAATAGAATTCGATTTCATTTCCGACCGGGTCTTAAAAATCATTTAAGGCATAATATCTAGAATAGCAACTAAGGAGTACCCGTGTATTCGGATATTTATGTATGCGGTTAAAATCCGACTAGTACGGATTTTCGAGTATTCTGTTAGCATGCATTCACTTGGTTATCCATAATTTAAATAGATTCGTATAATTGTACTCAAAATGACTGAGTCTATTGATTGGCAAAACAAATAATATTTAGAACACCGCATTAATTCACAAAAAATTTTAATGTTATCTTAATTTTTAAATTCGAATATCAGGATATCTATATTCCATTCGGTTATCCGAATATCAATAAACTATTCGGATAAAACTCCCAGCGCTAATTTGTACGCTTGTGCCAGTATCGTTCGTAAGACCCTGATTTTGGGTATTTTTTTCTGGAATATAGTACTGAAATGCATTTAGTTGTGAATTAAAGAATGACCAATTTATAATAAAAATAAGTCCAATTTTCATTGCAGATATAGCTTTCTAATTACAAAAATATAATAAATAAGTTAGGTAAACTGGAGTTTTCCGAATTGAAAACTGCAGATTCCCACATTATAAACTAACTAACCAACCATTTAATATACACCAGACTCCGGCTAATTGCAACACCATTTTTACAGCCGTTCAGTTGCAGATTTTTAATTAGCAGAACTTTTATTAAACAGCCAGATTTTAGCTATCCGAATTTTGTTCACTCAATTTCACAATTCGAAATAAGTCAGCTTGCTCGAGAAATTTTACCGATTTTACATATCCATACAAATCGAAAACTTAAAATACAATTTGAAGAGATGATCACTCCGTATGTTATCTTCCGTCACACTACCCTTCACCGTTTTTATAGCAAGTTTATGTATTTCTTATATTGCCGCTGCTGTATTGCAGAACATTAAAATGTAAAAATATGCTCTATGCTGTTATGCTTACAGCTTCACCGTTAGTCAACATTTCGATTTATGCAGTTTACTGTTGTTAATGTTGTCGCTTATGCTAAGCTATTCTGTTATTGTGCGGCTGCTGCCGCTGGCTTGTGCGTTGCTTGTTTGCGTCAAATTTATAGCATGACTTTGTTTGGCTGAATGACTCCATCTGACTTTGCCACTAAGTGACTAAGTATTTCATTGCTATACCCACCAACACCACCGCCGTCACTGCTGCTGCTGCAGTGGTTGTTGTTGTTGTCTTTTAATGTTGCTGGTAATTGTACTGTTGCTAGTTTGTTGCTTGGATTCCCAAAATGCTTTTCCCGCAATTTCAGTTTTGATTTGCGTACGGCGCGGTTAAGACGGACTTTTCTTTCCAGCATTTTGCGAATTAGTGCCCACATAATCCGATTTAGGTTCTGGGATACGAACTATTGAATCAACGAATGAGCCAGCGTTCAACTAATGTGACACATGTATAGTAGGAAAGTGACGCAGCATTGCGAAGTACACAAACACGCACTCACATATGTGTACATACGTATTTACTTAGTTGCGAAGTTTTGCTTTCAGTGGCGCTTTATTGTTGCGCCTGGTTTGTGCCTTTTGTAGGGCGTTTCGTGTCGCGTGGTGAAGATGCAGAAAAAAGCGAAACAAAATTAACAACCAAAGATTAACTGACAAGCGGAAATTGTCGAGTTAGTAGTGTGCAATTATATAGGAAATATGTAAGTGCGAATGGAACGATTTGTGCTGAGATTAAATTACCCCTTTTTGTCGTGAGCTTGGAAAGGAGCAAATTTCATAATAATAATTTCAGAACTAATGAAATAATGTGCGAAAGTGAAGCTTGTTATCAAGCGACATTATATGCGTGAATTAAAATTACTAAAAAAAATTCAAAACTAAAAATAAAAGATGCTTTTTAGCTGTTTGAAACGGAAAAATACAGCAAAAAAATAAAAGTTACAATAAACACTTTAAAATTTAAGCTTTTTTTTTAACCGTGACAATCGCTTGATTTTAATAATTTTACTAATCTACAAATGCAAACATATTTTTGATCTGTGTGGTTTCAAAAATAATTAACTAAATCAGTAAAAAGGACTTTTACAACAATTGCAAAGGATTGTTAAATTTGGTAAGTTTTCTACAAGTTGTTATTAGAATTGAATAAAATCTATGTTTATTTAGAAAAATAAAATACAAGTTATGCGGGCTTACAAAAATATGAAAAATTAAAAATTAGAGAAAAGTTAGATATGTACATATATTTAATAAAAAATTAAAACAAAACAAGTTAAATAAAAAAACTAAAAATAACAAAGAAATAGATATATACGCACATAACAAAACTAATAAACAAATCTAAAGATACACAAAATGTAAAATATACAAATTATATTAACATGAAATTAAAAAAAAAAATTAAATTTTCTTAATAAATTGAAATCTTACATGCGCAAAATTCTAAAAGAAAGGCAAAAAACATTAAAAAATACAGTTATAAAAAATATAATAAATTAAATATAACACAGTAAAAAAAAATAAAAAATAAAAACGAAGCATAAAAAAAATAATAAATAAATTGTATACATATGACAACAAAAATTTAAAAAATTAAATGTCGAAAAAAATAAAAATTACTAAATTCACATTTTACATGCAAAATGTAGATTGTCATTTTCCGATTTACACATTTATCTATAAAATGGAGCATAATTTTTTTCATTTTAATCAAACATTTTTTTATCAAAATTACATTTATTTTGTCAAACTTACAAAAATTATAACTAGACATGTATGTATGTATGTATATGCGTACACATATGTTAAGCAACTTAGCTGCCTTCAGCGTGTGTATGTAATTTCGTTTTCAAAGGCGTTTCTTTAGATTTGTACGCATATTTTAACAAGTGAGAACGAAAAAAATCAGCACAGAAGAAGACATTTATGCTCAGAAGTCGAAATGTACAAGTTTTACAAATGTACATAAAAAAAAGTAAATTAAAACGTCTTTCGTAGTTACTCTATTCCATGGGCAAAGAATTCATGTTCTTGTGTGCATATTTAATATGTATGCATGCACATTAGACTGCATCACTCCCCATACAAAAAAAAAAAATCGATACTGTGTTTCCATTGGAATTATGAAACCTATTCTATTTTAAGACTTCCACCAAAATATTTTATTATTTATTTTTTTATGAATAAAAATAGTTTCTTAACGATTTTTTTGAAAAAAATCCCCTCAAATGACAAAACGGTTTAAGAATAAAAATACTTAAAAAAAAATTTAAAAAAAATTTTAACAGAATCGTAATAATAACTTAAATAACTGAACCTAAACTATTCCGATTTAGACTTGTGAGGTATTCCTGGAAAGGTATTTGCTCACCGTTTTTAATCCTTTGCTAATAAAGTCATTTAAAGGGTGAAAGAGAAAGCCAGGATCAACAGTGTCATTCCAAGTTGAATTAAAATGAGTTCATATTTGAAAAAAAAAAATTGTGACCTGAATGGATTTTGTTTTTTGCACAGAAATAAAAAGGGTGGGAAAATACCTTTCTACCATTCTAAATCGGAATGGTTTTGGCCAATTTTTGAAAAAAGCTAAAAAACAGCATCAAAAATCTCATTATTACGATTCCCTTGAAAAGATTTTTAAATATTTTTATGCAAATTCATTAAGTTAATCTGTTTTGTCATCTGATGGGATTTTTTTCAAAAAGTTCTTTAAGAAACTACGAGTATTTTTATTCATAAAAAACTCCATTTTTGGAGGTATTTTCAAATCGGTCCAGCTCACGTAAATCTTAATATTTTCTCCAAATATTTTGGTGGACGTCTGCGAATATATCTAGTAGATTTTGTAATCCTGGCGAAAATACCGCAACTTTTTTTGGTGATGCAGTCTAATGTACATAAGTATGCTTGCGAAGTTCAGAAACAAAAAAAAAAAAATATATACAACATGCATAAAAAGTGCGAGTTTTTACTCAATATCACGTTATCGGTGCGTAAACAAAAAAGGGCGCGTAAAACACTCATAGACAAGAGTGTAAATAAAGAATTTTAGTTTATGCATACAGTTGCTGCGTAAAAAAAAAAAAATAACAGCAAGCAATTAAGTGACAAATCCCATAGAATAAAAAAAATAAACAGACGAGGTAATTCTTTCAAACATTTTGCTGGTTATGTCATTTAGGGACCTTTTCTGAAGTAACTTTTAAAATTTATCTGCCCTTTAAACACAATTTTTTTTTTTCAAAGATGTGTTTAAAAGGCAGATCAATTTCAAAGCTACTTGAGAAAATTGCCCCAACAGCCGGTTTCACCACGGTTTCATTTAAGTTTCCATATAAAATTCAAAACATTAAAATCATTTTTAATTTAAACTGCTTTGGTGAAATTGGCTGTAAGTAATGTAGATTTAATTTAACTTCTTCAAAATATGCTTTTATTAAAGCATGGAACTCTCCACTTTTATTTCGAAACTATAATTGATGGAAATGCCCAATTCGGCGCAACTAAGTTCCAAACCGCCTTAAGATTAGCTGTGTGATTGGATTTATTGTTAACATAACATTAAATACTAAGAAACAAATATTTGATACGGCGACCATCCGTCCAAAATTGTACAGTCCTCTTTTTTTCGTCAATTGTCCTGGAAATTTATTTGTTTTATAAAGGACGCCAAATGTTCTGTATTTCCTTCAATGCCCCGTACTTAACCTGTATTCGGTGTTCGGTATTTCGACGCCTTAACAGCTCATAAAAATGCCATGCCTATAAACCAATTTTAAGTGATGTTCGCAAATGATCGCAATTTTTCGCAAACAAACAGTTAATGTTTTCATCTGTGGACGCTTGTGATTGGAATCGAGGAAGATTTAGATAGTTTCTGCAGTTATAATTTTGCGTATTAAAACTGAATATTTGCGAGTGTGAATTGAAAGTTGAGGTTATGATTATTGTAAAAATTTGTTAAAAAAAATTCGATGGAATTTCACTAAAAGTTTTTAAGCGTTAATTTTTAAGGTATTTCAGTTAAAAAATAAAAGTCAGTCGCTGATTTTTATTGACGACTTTTATAAATAAAAGACTTGAATAACTGTTATGTACAAAATATAGAAATCAAAATTAACTGTTATTTGCAGATTATTTAGATAAAAATCAAAAATAGTTGTTATTTTGGATTTATAAAATAAATATCAAAAATAATCATTTTTTTAATTTTGCATACAAATAACAAAAAAAAAATTATTTTCAAATTGGATTCTCGGAGAAAAAAGAAATCGATTGGTGTGTATCACTTAGTTGTAGTACATTTCCTTTATAGTGAGTTTTTCAATGACAGTTTTCATCAATAACTGTTATGTTCTGTCCCTGGTCTAAGGTGGTTTTTCATATCAGAAACTTTGTAAAAATTGCAGATAGAAGGCATCAATTTAGGGCCAACCCGAGATTTGACAGGCATACATACTTTTTCACGCTAAAAAAAATCGTTACCATTACCAGAACATGTGACTCATATAGATTTTGCATGCCACAAACAGTTCATATTCAGGAGCATTTCTTCCTACAAGAAATACTTCATGCCGTGCTTGAACTTAAAATTTTGGAAATGGAGTCGTCTATAAGCGATTACCTATAAAAAATGTATTACATTCCCATTAGCCTGCAGCTGCTTTTATTTCCACCGCGACTATTTAGAATAGGCACGTATTTATTTACATAAACGTT
Organism: Rhagoletis pomonella; assembly: GCF_013731165.1. Lineage (NCBI taxonomy): Eukaryota > Metazoa > Arthropoda > Insecta > Diptera > Tephritidae > Rhagoletis > Rhagoletis pomonella. The sequence goes on from NW_023458557.1 coordinate 74,506,539, forward strand.
CCGCGTTGTCTAAATGGCAATAAAAATGTATGGAAAAAATTGAGAAAAGTGTGTGAACTAGGAATTCGCCTAAGTGGTAATAAAACATATGACAGCAAATAAAAAAAAAAATAATAAAAACACTTTTTTATTTGCCTTTATAGTTTTTTTTTTTTTGTTTCGAATTCCTTTACGATCTTTAGCTCGTTTATGGTGTTAAATTAAAATGTTTTCACGGACTCGTATTGCCAACTAAAGCAAAACACATTTTCTGCCGAAATTTTATAGCTTCACCTAATTGCTTCTAAATTTTCAGTTTATAAAATAATATAGTAATTGATTTTTCATCACTTGCAAGCTTGAAGTTTAATAGTTGTGCATAACATAATTTTCATTTTTAAACATTGGCCTCAACTCACTGAACTGATTGAAAGTGAAAAAAAGCGCGTAAAATTAATGTGAAAGTGCCACAATGCAACAATTAAAGTTTTTATTTGGCTGATTTTAATTAATTGAGTTTTCCAGATGAAAAATTTTAGGTCCCCTTTTTCGGCTCTCTTTGGTTTGGTGAACTAATTCTTTTGTGTGTTAACGGCTTTTTAAAGATTGAAAAGTCAATGTGACGCCCCAGCAATTCTTTTATGTTTCTTTTTTAATTTTTTTTTATAAACTTTTGTGTGTGTAAATTTCATTTTATGTATATAGGAAAATACGTCAGTAATGGCTGCCAGATGGTCAATTATTAACCAACGTTTTTACGGCAGTTTATTGATGACTTAAGCTTATAAAAAACCATTCCGAACTATCCAAGGCTCAAAAAAAATTACTAATATGAAATTTGTGATATTTCATAGTTTCATTTAATTTTTTTAAAGAAACGGAAAAGTTACTTCAAGGAAATATTTGGATACGAAATTTTTTTATTTATATGATTTGGTGCAATTAATTTAACATTTTAATTAAGAAGAAGTAGAGTAAATTTATTTGCTTAAAAATTTCATTAATTTTTACAAAATTAATTAAACATTTTTAATTCAATTAACTAATTTTACATTTTTAAATAAAAAATAGCAAAGTAGATTTTTTACGATATATTTTGGAACGAATTCCCGTCATCCCTTGTCAAATTTGGTTTGGAGACAAACCGGTTTCGGCGTTGTGCCATCTCCAGTGTCAATTTTCGTTCCGAAGAAAAAAGACAACAAAAATTGACACTGAAGAGGGCACAACGCCGAAACCGGTTTGTCTCCAAACCAAATTTAACAAGGGATGACGGAAATTCGTTCCAAAATACGTCATACACCCACCCTGACGCAAACAACAACAACCAAAAAGGGAATATATTTTTTTAAAGAAGATTTTTCTATGCAAAAAAAATTTTAGTTCAGACCGTTTTTGAAAAAAGTAATTTTGATTTTTTTAATTAAGAAATAAAGTAAATTTGTTTGATTAAAGTTTTTTTACATAAAATACATTTCAAAACATGCTTCAATTTAAAAAATATTTTTTAATTTTTTTTTTTGTATAGAAAATACTTTTAAAATTTTTATATGTACATATTTAAAAGTAAATATCCTCATTAAAAATATATATTTTCACAAATGTTTACTTCAAAGTGGGTTTTTATTTTCAGATTTAAAGTATTGTTCTTTTTAATATTATTCTTTAATTTTTTCCATATTTTCAGTATTTTTTAACCAACCACTATTAAAAAAAATTCCTTTATTTCAAACCATATTTGTTGCTTGCAAAAAATCTTTTTTTTTTTTAACTAAAAAATTATTACCTCGAAAGAGATATTGGCTTTTTTCTTTTGATTTTGAATTTAGTTTTCTTGGGTAAAATAAGCTTATAATTTTACAAAATAGTTCCCCAGCGTTACTTTCGCTTTCTTTTTTATTTTTTTTCTACTGAAATTTTTTATTAAAAAAATGCCTTTTTTATTTTATTTTTTAAATAAACAAGGTCAAAACATATTAGTTTACTTCAAAAACAAAAATGTTTTAAAAAAAAATTTTTAAGTAAAAATTTTGTTATAAATTTTTATTTACCTATTTTTTTAATTTCATAAATTTACGTTACTGAAACATATGTTAAAATATTTTAATTTTAAATATTTGTTTACTTCAAAAGCTTCTATTTTATAAAAAAAAAGTGTTTAAAAAAAAGAGCAACTTAAAATTTTTTTAACGCTTTTTCATAAATTTTTTTTTGCTATATTTTATACGGCTGGATTAATCAGCAATATAAGTGAAAAACAATTTTTTCCCTTCCGCCCAAAAGACCGACTCACTTAGACATTGCAGTTCCATTGAGAAACCATTGTGCAACACTGAAGCCTCATTGTCTATATTTGATGGAAACATTTTGAAGCTCTTATGAAAAGTAGGATTGTTGTTATTCCCAGACTGAATAGTTCCGTAAGAGAGCTAAAGCATTGCTAAACGCCTAAAACGCCTGCTCTGCCCTTAGCTAAAGCTGAGCAACTCTAGAATAAGTGTTTTTCCTCTTCTTTATCTCTGCACCTTCTAAAAGATTCATGGGCGAATATTCCTAATCTCGAAGAGTCTATACAGGCGAAATGTCCTCTCTTTGGAGGCGGGGCAGTTCTTCTGTTTTTTCATATCAATTTGCGGTCATTGCAGTGTAGCTGTTATACAAGTGCAATTTCATGCAATACCTCTATGTCCCGAAACCCAAATGGGTCTGACGTTGAAGATGGCTTTTAGGGCTGCCAGGCATTCCTGTGAAACCCTTGATCTTAGCATTACTGCATTCACTGATTTTATGGCCGCCTGGCTGTCGGAGAATATATTTATCGCATTTTTTTTTTTACTTAAAAAAGAAAAAAAGTATTTTTATCAATTCTTTTGAGGGTTTTAAATACATATGTAGGTAGAATGCCCCCTATAGGCTTTAACTGATTTATGTACATACATATAAATATGAACTGAACAAAGCATGTCTATTTTTATACAAAATCACTATTTCCTCACTGTTTTCTTCTTTTTTTTTTAATTATGCAATCCACTTCATATTTTTGCTCGTTTGTTTGCTTGATTGCAATTAAGCTACATTTAAGAAATACTTATTTCGTAATTAATAAAAGTCAAAGTCAAAGCAAACAGAATCTGAAAACATGTATGTACATACATGCATACGAACACAAACTTCTCAGAATGTTATCGACCGGATAACGCAAATGTTTATAGTTCCTAAATTCTTAACTTCGGCGTTAGCAACGCTTAATTCCCCCTTCCGTTCGAGAACTATGAAACCATTAAGTATGTACTTAGTACCTGATTGAATTTCGTTAATTTCATCATCACTACCATTACCAACCAACCAACAACCAAAACATCGCTATGATAACAATAGATAATAGTTGCAACGTAACAGCAACAACAATGATAATGAGTACAGAATAAGCAACGAACAAGAGTTCTTAATTAAAAGTGTTTGTGTAATGTAATTGAAAAGCTATACATATATACTAGTACATACATACATACATACATACTTATATTTGCGTGCCTGAGAATTGTATCTTTTTATCAGCATCTGTCGTAATAATCGCTATCATATGTATATATGTATGTATGTATGCTTGTGTACATATCTGCCGCATATTGCGACTAGTATGTGCATACATTTATATTTATTCTTAAATACAAACAAATTTATGGGAGCAGCTTTATCTGCAAATAGTGCGTAAGCAAACCCACAGAGTTATAGCGTATGTGTGTATGTTTGTAAATTTACAAAAGTATGTGGAAATAAATTTGCATGGAAAATAGAAATAAGTAAATGAGTAAACAGCACAATAACTCGGAAGTTAGAATAAGTATGCCATATATTATCTTTTCGTAACCGTTTTAAGTTATTTTTAAAATTGTCCAACAATTGGAGAACCCGCTAAGTCATGTTATGGGTAGGGTAAGCTGATCTCTTTGGACAAAAATTGGGACATTTCTAAAGCATCGAGTCAGAACATACAATTTTGCTTTTAGAATAAAAACACCTACCATCTTTTAATACAGTTTTATTTGAAACAAAACAAAGAAAAAAACAGCGTTTCAAAAACTTGAAAAATGATCGCAAAAATTTACACATACAATAAATATATGGGTCGTTCTTAAAAAACATGACCATTCTGAATTTTGTAATTTTTAAAAATTAAGTTGGCCAAATATGTTTATAATTGGCCTCATGTGGTTACGGATGGTATCAACAATAGGAATCCATAACCAGCAGTATTTTTTTTAATTTTTGGAGTTTTTGGAGTTAATAAGTCACAGAGTGGACCGGTAACAGAGGGGACAAATTAACTCAAAAATACCATATTTTAGCTTTTTATTCGAATTTTGGAGAATTTATTTGTCCACTTAATTAATGTACATAAAATATTTATAAAAAAATTATAAAATAAATAAAAAATCACTTTACTCACCGTTTTTCAACAGTAACAGAGTTGACACTGAATAAGGGTACGTACCCGGCATACAATTGGGTTCCTTACTCAACAACGCACTAAACAAGACTGAACAGTTCAAAACACATTTTGTTGATTTTAGCTAAGTTATGATGGAGAAGCATAAGAGGAATATACGCGTCATAACGTTTAACAAACATTTTTCAATAAAATGAGTGGACGTAACAGAGGGGACCAAAACATGGGGACACAAATTTTCTTCATAAAAATTATACAAAAAAATTATTTTTCATCATTCTTTTCTATATATGGTATTAATATACACAAACTGAATAACAAAAATTGTAAATATTATTTTTTTTCAATTTTATTTCAACTGAAAATAACTATTAAATTTTTATAAATTGGCTCGGGACACAGGTTTTTGCTAAACCTTTGACATTGAAAATATTTTTTAAGTTATTTTCAGATAATTAATTATTTTTTTTTTATAATATAGTTACGTAGAATCGATAATAATTTATAAAAATGCAGATATTTTTCTATTTTCTTTTTGAAGAAACAAAATATAAAATAGTAAAGTCTGGGGACACCAATTGGTCATGTTTTTTAAGAACGACCCATATACGGTGGTGAGATTTTAAATAGAGAACAGACTTTTTGGCAATTTTTGGATACTTTTCTTTGTTTAAAAAAAGTTTACTATTTTTTATGAAAATATAGCTTAAAAGCAAAAAAAAAAACATGTAAATCAAAATTTCAAACTTTGTAGAACATTTATACAAATTTGACGAATTGTATCAAAGTTTAAACATTTTAAACAGGTTTTTTAGAATTGTTTTGAGTATACAGTTTTGCAGCCCATTCAATTCAAAGTACAAGTGTGAAGAGCCTTGGACTTACCGTTGATTTTTGGCAATTTTTTATTCGCATATTTTCTTCCATTCAAACTATGTTCGACAATTTTTTTATATGGAGAAGATGAGCAACATTTTCTACAAAAAAAAATAAATAATAATTACTAAAAATTGACAGTAAGTCCTAGCTACTTAAAGTTTGCACTTTGAATTCAATGGGCTACAAAACTGCATACTCAGAATGTTTCCATGAAATCTCTAATTAAAAAGCTTAACATTTTAATGAAACTTTGTTTAACTTAACTAATCTTTGTACAACATTTGAAATTTGAACTTACATGGTCTTTGTTAGATAACGAGCTACACTTTCATAAAAAAAAATAATAAACATTAAATAAGCGAAAGGAAAATAGCCAAATAATTCTAAAATGTCTCTTCCCTATTTATATTTTCGCCACCGTACCTACAGCTTATATTTTTCTTATCCATGCATTCTTTGAGGGAATTGGTATTATTTTCTATAATTTCACTAAATTCAAGTTAGAATAGTTTCATGAAAAAAATACTTAACAACTATAAAAACCTTACAAAAATCAGGCAAGAAAGATAGACTGCAATATAGCAAGAGTACCAACAGAATAAAATATAACTAAAAAATCATAGAAAATAAGGATGCTGGCTACATTTATGGCTCCCTTATATTCTATGTTCTTTGTGATAACGAAAATGCTGCCACGTTTGTACGAACAATTGTTTTTGGGCCAGAGTACAGTGAGACTTTTATACAATTTATAAAGAAAACACTGAAAATCGGGATTTAGTCGGTACAAATATGAATATAGGACACTTATAAGTCCCGACATAAAAACAATTTCCAAAGGGACAATTTTCTCAAAATCGGTACGAATGGTCACCGTGGCTATGGGTGCATATTTAAGGTGTTATTAATTACATAAGTGTTGGCAATTAAAAATGCTATAGTGGGGCTTAGTTTGGACGAACTCCTACAGATACTCACTAGTTAGGGCATTCGCTTCCAACGGTACGCGATGCCGCTAGACGAAAGTTCGCAAGTACTCTCTGCGACATAGTCCAAAAAGGTGGTGTGCAGATGTAGGTTTAAATGTCAACTTTTCTAAGACTGCTATAGTCCCTCTTACCAAAAAAAAAAACTCTCAAGGAGATGACGAACTTGACCTTAGATGGGGTCGCGATCAATGGCGCCACAGAGGTGAAGTATATGGGGCTTATCCTAGACTCCAAGGTTTTGTGGAGCACTCATGTTGAGGCGATCACCTCTAAGGCTACAAGAGCGATGATGGCGTGTAAACATCTAGTGAGAAAATCCTGCACTTCGAGGATGCTAAGATGGATGTACACCATGATAGTGAGACCAATAGTGACCTATGGTGCGGTGGTTTGGGTTTCCAGGTCTACTCTGGGAACGGTGAGGCAGACCCTCACCAATATTCAACTGCTACCGTGTGTTTGTATTACGGATTGTATCGCTGGAGGTATTGCTGTAACTTGAGCCGCCGCATCTCTCAGTATAACAGGCTGTAAAGCGAACTCTTCCTTAATTTAACGAGAGAGGGCTTTGGCAAAGGCAAGGTGTTATTACCTAGAAACAAGGACAAGACAGGTTCCAGCTCCACCTAGCCCTGTTTCCAAGCGAAGATTGGAGCAGGCGTAAAAGGCCCCAAAATGAAGCGTTTGGTGCTCATGTAAACCTTCCCTAGCATCTTTCAAGCTGAGGTCCATACCATCAGTATGTGTGTTGAGATTAAAATTCGAAGAAATTATCGAAGCGAGAAGATACTTATTGCGAGCGATAGTCACGCGGTTTAAATAGCCTCGAATCATTCGAGATCAAGTCCTTCTTGCCTAATGCTCTGGCTGAGGCTAATGATATTCAACTGATTTGGGTTCCAGGGTTCATTGGGGTCGGGGGAAATGAGGAAACTGATTAGTTGTCCAGAATGGCCACAGCCACGAACCCGATAGGACCTGAGCCATTCCTTGCAGTGGAACCCAATGCCATAAAGGAAATGCTTACGATGAGCATTTACTGTTACCTTTTACTGGATATCCTATGTGGGAGCAATGGTGTAGGAATAGCGAGTTGGTCGACGAAATTAAAGTGTGCCCAGCAGCGTAGGCAGCTTAAAGTCGGACATTTCAAAAACTCTACGGATAAGCGAGAGTGTTCTCAACGAAGACCCTATGCAAACATCGGGGTAAATTGATCTTATATTAACTGAAAGCCCAATTGACATATTCAGTCTATGGCCTGACAGTAGCAGTGGTGTTGAAACTTTTCTATTTATTTGTTCCTTTCCAAGAAAACTGCAATCATAAAACCGCAAACTTTTCCAAACGAAACCCATCAAACCCATACTATAAAAAGATGTAATCTCTATTTACTCAAAACTTTAATGGCTTCGAACTTTTTGATTGTTATGTGAATAAACTAAAGTAGTGGCGAAAATGTATACAAGTTGACAGCTTATGCGGTAACTCATTTAATCCTTCAATGTCGCCACCTGTGACACTTTGAAAGCGAAATTGAAAATGAAAATACCTAAACACTTATAGCGTTAAATTGTCGGCGAAGAATAACGAGAAGGTCTACGGCACAAGACAATTTTATTGCAGTGTTGAATGCGCGATTTTAGCATATCAATAGACACTTAAATAGAGGCGCACATAAATCTACATTTTACATACATACACACATATTTATGAATGAGAAATGACTTGGCAAAATTTGTGAGTTACAAACGCCAGTTTTATATTCTATGTGCATTCATTTACACGCTTACAAGCATACATACATACATATCTAGTATTTACATTTAAACTTTCCGGTTTTCGACTGGCCGATTTTTGTATGTAATCCATTTACAAATTTATTTGTATAGCACTTTGGTATTTGTATACTTATGCTTATGCATCTGTGCCACCCCCTGCCGCGTTATATTTTAATTGCGCTTAGATAAATAGACAAATGTGGCAGGCCTTCTCATCATAATTATTTGTGGGATTAAATGATAAGTGCCCAGTCAGCCAAGCGATAATATATAAACATCTCTTTTGTTTGATAAATGAAGGTGTCAGACAGTTGGTGGCAGCTGTCTGTCTGTAAGTGCGGCTTTTACATTCCGTCAAAGGGTAAATTGATTTATTCAAAACTTTTAGTGTGACCTTGATATGCTGCAACAAAAAAAAAAAATTGTTATAAAAACAAATTGTAGTAGTTGAGCATTCGAAAGTGAATCTTCTTTGAACTCAACCAATTTTTCTAGGAACTATATAAATATTTGAAATGTTTAGTTCTTTTTATGTGATTTATTGCACGCGTATGCTACTTAGTATTGAATATAATATACATATGTACTAACATACTTAAAAGTTAGTATAATAAATAATTTGATTAGAAAATTGCGTGCGTAGATGATTCATCGATGTAATACGAAATACTTGAGTGTTCTTGGAAATTTCAAAACAAACTTAAGGCGTAAAGAATTTGATAGACGACGAAATATAAATACACACATACATACAATTTCGAAGCTTTTCAACTGGCCTCATTCAAGCTGAAAAAGTCCAAAGGTAGAAATGGGATTAAGCTAACCGAATATTGAGCACTCGAGATTAAATACGGAACATACATTTTTGGTAGTAATTTAAAAACTGGACATCAAAATTGTTTGCCATTTAAATATTGAAAATCAGTGTCCAGTGAATTGCACACTTAAAATTTCGATTGAGTAAGTAAATTACTGAACATAATTTTTTTCGTATGTTTTTTTCCTTATCAGAGACTGTAACAGTTAAAACCTCTGTTACAAAAATCGCCCTTTAAGAATTATTTTTTGACTTTTATTCAATTACTCCTTAAATAACAGTTATTTTTGATTTTTAAATTATATGTCTTAGATAACAGTTATCGAAGACTTTTAATTATAAAAGTCATAAACAAACACCAGATACTGACCTTTATATTTTAAATCATACTTATAATAATCATTTGTATAAGTCGTAGTAGTCTTTTGTTTCCCAACATCTTCTTAACTGCAAAAAATGCTAATAACTTTTATACGAATAATTTAAAAAGTAAAAGTCGGTGACTGATTTATATAGATGACCTTTAAAAGTAAAAGTCACTGGCTGATTTTTATTGTTGATTTTTATAAATAAAAGTCTTCAAGAACTGTTGTCTAAGACATATAACATAAAAATCAAAAATAATTGTTATTTGTTTTTTTAATTTTGCATAAAAATTACAGACCAAATTTATTGTAAAATTTGATTCTTGGTGAAAAATTAAATCGAGTGTTATGTACCACTTAGTTGTAGAACATTTCGTTCATAGTGAATTTTTTAATAACAGTTCGTTCGTTCATTTTAATAACAGTTATGTTCGGTCCTTGATCCTTGTTTAAGTACTGAGAATGAATTTTAGTGGACACAATTTTTTAGTCGTTCGAAATTTGGACATAATTTTTTTGACAGCGTCAAGATTTGATATAACTTTTTCGTCATTTCATTTTTGACATTTGAAATACTTTTTTTTGGTAATGTGGGCATAAAAGTTTTGGACATTTCAAATTTGCCATATCTACATAATTTTTTTTTTTGGTAATGAGGATATGAAGTTTTTGGTCATTTAAAATTTGGACATATATTGTTTGACCACAAGATTAGGCTTACTTTTTCGTCATTTACAAACTGCACATTAATGTTTAAAGTTTTGGATATTTAATATTTGAACATATGCACATTATTTTTATTTGGTAATGTGGACATTTTTGGTAAACTAGACATCAATGTTGAGAGACGAAAAAGTGAATTTAAATTTTGGGACATAATTTTTTTGGCAATGTGGACACAATTTTTTCGCCTTAATAAATTGGAACTAAGTTATAATTAAAATTATGCTTTTTCGGCTGTGAAATATTATTAGTATGACATGGTTTAATTTTTTCTGTTATTTTTTTTTAATAATAGTCGTTGTGTAGTCTTTATCGCCACATTTTATATCATTCTCAGGTTTTGTTTTATATGTCGAGTTTTTGAAGGAAACAAGTTTATGTCTAATTTGTAAATGACTGCAAATTTTAAACTAGTCCTTAAATTTGCCTAAATTGCATAAATTATCTTAAGCATAAATTATCTTCAGTTTTAAATTACCAAAAAATTATTTCCATTCTGTTATGACTTAAAATAATTGTTCTGTTGCCATGATATGAAAAAGTAAACAAAATATGGAACCAAAAATTTTAATTTTTTTCAAAAGGGCGACAAAGATGATACGATGTTAATAGTTTGGTGAAAAATACGAGGAAGAGAAATACTCATTTCGGAGTCGAATTGCTGTCGCTAAAACTCAATTTATTTTCGAAGTATTGCCATTACTCAGCGAATGGAGCTTTTCCAAACCATTAGCTATTTTTTCTAAACTCTTTAAAAAGCTAATTCGTCTGCACTTGCTACTTCAAATTTTTTTTAGTGCACTGTCAATCAATTGTTGTTGCTGCCTATTTAGAACGCTTATTGCACGTTTACGATTGCGAACAGCCAGTTTTTATGTCACATCATAATAATCAATATTTACTGCCAAAGCGATTTGTTACTGTATATTTAAAACTTTTTCCAATATACGAATACACGTAGGCATTTGCCATCGAATTGGTTGGGCATTTGAAGTGACGCTTTTCATTTCGCCACGCCCCATTAGAAATAATGGCGCATTGTAGTTTGTTGTAGCCTGTGGTGAATCATGATATGGTAATACATATATGTATGTATGTATGTGTATGTAAGTATGTATATGCACGTGATATATCACTAGCAGCTAATCCATAACGTATGAAAATAACATTTTTTATTCCAAGCGCATCAAAACAATTAACACAAAAATTATGGGTTTGGTTGGAAATTCACAAGTAGTTTTTCATCAAAATAATTACCTCATCAATGTTATATAAATATGTATATAGTATACATATGTATGTATGTATGTAGTATGTTCTTTTAATTAATAGCCCACCTCCTAAAAAAACAGCCCACATTTTTATGGAATGAAAAACAAATACCTCATTTCGCATTCATTGCATCACACCACAAAAACAACAACAAAGAATCGTAAGCGGCCAAAGAATATGAGCGTGCTTCAACTCGATTGAACAACTCATTAGGCAGCTTTACCATTTACATGCATTATAGGTCGTTGGAGTCGCTATGGTCTCATTGTGATTATAATAAATTTCACTTAAAATAATTTTGGACACATCATAAATTTATTTCCGCTTACTTCGTTTTTAAATTATGTTCAACAGTTTTCTTTGGTTTCCCTTGGTAAAGAGTTCATTTACATACTATACATACATACATATATGTATGTATGTATGTAAGTCATGCTTTTAAGGTAAATTTTCTTTTTTATTATCGTATTATTTTTGTGGTTTTATTGCAAGATTATGAATAACTGAAATACTATTCTCAAACAACAAAAAATAATATAAACAATTGCCTTACTGGCAAAGAATTTGTTTGGGAACTCCGCCCTGATGGATATCGAAATATATTACTTCATGCCTTGGGTGAATTTTAAAAGCATGCACAGGTCATAATAAAACATGATTAGGGGTTCAGGTGCCTACCATATAAATAGTGTCTTCGCAAATAGCAGAAGCTTAAAGCGTTTAGGGGACCATCTCTTTGGTTCTTGATGCTTCTGAAAGGAGTATGATGTATTTTAGAGCTAACTACCGGCATCCCTCGTAAACCAGTGTTTGCATTGTGCGATCTTCAGTGTCACTTTTCGTTAAGCTCGAGGGATATTAGAAAACCATTCCCAATACATAAATTCCTGACCTTTTTTTCGTTATACTTATGTATATGATATTGCAGGGCTGTGCATTGTGGATGAGTTAGCTAGCAAGCGTACCTTTGAGACGGTGTCACCGAAAAGCGAGCGCTGAGCGAAAAGCAAGCTATGTGTGACTACAGGCCCTTCCTAGCCGGAGTTGTACCAGAGGCGTTGAAGGGATGACTTTTTAAGCTTGCACAGTCGAAGCTATTAAACTTACTAGGTATTTTGACTGGACGCCGCACGGTGGTACAGCTCCATAAATTAAAAAAAAAAAATTAAAATAAATAAATAAATTAGAAGGGGTCTAACATTTACGAACATAAATCAAGAAAAAAACTAAAATATTTTTTGATAGATTTATTTTAAAACATACCTCTCAAACCTCAAACATTAAAACATAACCTCAAAAAAAAAAAACATACCTCTAATATAAACCTAACCTCAAAAGCGTTAAAAAAAAGGCCATACAAAGTGCACCGATGAATATGTATATGACTGCGAAGTTTTGTCCATATACTTTTAATAATGTTATGTGTCAACCCTTAAAAATTGGGCGTAACCCGGTTAATTTCAAAGGCTTCCACCCATACAAACCTATCCTCAAAAACTCCTTAAAAATGCCGTAAAAAGCGTACCGCCGAGCATATCATTCCGAAATTTTGTCCATACATATTTTACTAATAATATTATAAATAGACATGCAAGAAGCACAACCCTCCCATGCAAACTTAACCACAAAAACGCCTTAAAAATACCATAAATTTCATCATTACTATATGAGGTTACGTTAAAAGTCGCAAAAATGCACCAAATTGTTTTTGCGGTCTTTACTTTTTCCCTGATAGTAAGAAGGCGAAGGAGGACGAAAGAAATATAGTTTAAAATGTTTGGCCGATTGCCCTGACTTTTTCTCCATTTTGTCTAGTAAGTGCTGCATTTTCTTATGAACCTACAACAAAAACAAAAGCTATAAGAAAAACACGTCGCTTAAGTGAACACAAATCTTTATCAGTTTTAGTTGAATAAAATTCTACTGAATGTTGCTGTGTGTGTTTTTTTGCGAACTTTATGATTAGCTCACAACTCCAAAAACGCCACAAGTCTGGAATGACTCTGGACTTGTTATATTGAATGCACTCTTCGCTTCTGTTTCAGCAATCAAGAGTGCTTCCGTGAGACTCGTTCCAGGGAGCTCAGCTTTGCTAGGCCAATTCACAATCGACTAATGACATACACGCAGCATATGAAATTTTCTTTACTTATTAAGAACATTGTCTCGCTAATTGTACCCGGAAAAGATAAGTCGAAACTAATTTTTTCAAAGCTTTTGTTTTTGCAAATTTGGTAAAATAATAAAAAATTAGCGCCGCTAAAAATGCTCATTTTATTTTAGTGAAGACTAACTAACAAGATAATTAGAAATTTTTTGTGGAAAAGTATTTTTGCGAACACTCACTGTAAAAAAGTGCCTTAAAAATTCGATTAATAGAATTGCAATTAATTGCAATTATTTTTTTTTTGTTTGGCTTGCGATTAATCAATATCGATTATTTCATTTATTTTGCCATCCCTAGTCAAGCAGAATCTAAGATATTAACGCTTAACTTTTACTATGATAAAACAATAGAAATGCAGTATTTAAACTAAATCATGTCAATTAAATATTTGAACGGAACTTACAATGGCAAACTCTCTAATAAGTAATGGTATTTAGCCACAAATTCGAGCAATAACAATAATATTTAGTGCAACAAAGGCCAAAGTTTGTGCACTGGCCAAACAAAATTAACTTAGAATTAGACAATAGCGGTAAAATTTAGTTGGCAGTTGCAACAACGAAAGGAAATAAAGCTCCGCAATAGTTGGGCGATCGTTAGTATGCGCGTCAAAACTCGAGTGCATCAATCATAAACTTTCAGGTCTGCCTTACAAATGCGATCAACAGAGGAAAGTTATAAAACTCGGTCAATCAAAGGTGCAGGTCACATGCAAAATGGTTCAACAATAAACGCAGAAAAGAAAACAAAACTGAAATTCAAAATTGAAGAGTTGTAGTGCGGCGCGGTCCCGCTAAACGACTGCCAGATTTTAAACTTGGCTTGCAATCATAAGTTGAGGAGTTGATGGCGGAGAATATCAGTTCATTACGTCAGGTATTGTGTAATCATAGGGAAGGAAGCGAGTATTTTGTAGTTGGTTTATTATGCCTATGTAGCCATCAGAAAGAGTTAAAAGTTTGTGTGATTGGATGATGAGTCTATGAATATTAATTTATGATGAAGGAAAGAGGATACGAGTTACGTGTTGTCTTGGCGATGAACAAAGGCTTTTTTGGTTCGAAAAATAACCTACGTGATGAATGCGAAAGGGGATAATATGAGAATAAAATAGGATGGGAAAGGCTAAGGATAGGAAGTAGGTGTTCTGGGATCCGAAGGAATACATTTGATATTGGTTATCTTATTTATTAGAAGACTTCTGCATCTTCAAATATATACTTCTTAATAATACTGCTAGCCATTTTGTGAAAATTTTCCAAACAAACAGAACCACCCGCCTATCTATCCCATGACTCTTTTTAAATATCACTTTACTCTGTTTCGCATTTCACACTATTTGAGTGCGCATATTTAGCATATCGCATACTTATCTCATTTGCCGCATTTTATTAGCCGCACGAGGATCAAAAGTACATCAACACTCTAAAACGTCAATAAACTTGACAGCTCACGCCTTTAATAACCAATCTTGCAAGCAAATAATTTCATTGATTACAATCGCAGCAGCAACCGCCACAGATAGCAGTGAATATAAAGGGTGTCACAAAATTGAGCTACAATCGATTTTTTCTTGTGGAATGTATTCTATTCTTGCCTTAGTAGTAAACTCGTTTTATAAGAGCAAAAAGTAATTCAAAAAATTTTTTGAAGACAAGCCTTTTTAAAACAACTTTTCGTAGAAATGATATAAAATTCATGAAAATCCATATTTTTCGATCGAAAAACTTGCTTCTCTTTAGGAGACTTCCAATAATAATACCCGATAGTTTACCTAACCCTTTTTTAATACTAACGATTTTTTATTGGTGCCCCCATTGCGTTTTCTGGGGATTTTGGCAGACTTATAATATAGAGTTAAATACCATGAAAAAATGGTTAAAGGAACAATGGAGTATTATTATAGGCAGTCTCCTGAAAGGAAACAGAGTTTTCGGATCGAAAAATATTGATTTTAAAGAATTCAACACAGTTGTTTTTCCCCCATATAAAATATATAGAAAACTTTGAGCGCTTTGAGCACTCCCTAAAGTTTTTTTTATTTCAAAAGTGAAGTTCACGCCCATGGAATACGCAATGCCCCTTTGAGCAAGCTCATTTAAATTTATTTCACTATAAGCGCCTATTTTAGTTAGGTATGTCTTGACATCAAATTTCAAAGTCATGTGACTTAACGTTTCTAAGTTATAGCTGATTAAAATTTCGCGCCTGTGGGATATTCCACGCACCCATTTACAAGCTAATTTATGTAAACCTTACTACAAGAAGCTACCATAGATATACATATATGCCTTCACGCCACATCACAAATCCATGTGACTTACGGTTCCGAAGTCATGGTCTGATTATGGCAACTTACGGCTCTCTCTTAAAAATTCTGTTAAATTGGTGTTGCTTATTTATAATTGAACAGCCGAAACTTGACGTAACTTAATGCCACGTCGAAGTCTGTTTCCTTTTGATTCTCTAAGTTCTACGTTCCGTTAAGTTAAGTTAAGTTGCCATAATGAGGCTTTTACAGCTGATTAAAAATTTCACGCCTATGGGATGTGCCACGCCCTTTTGCCAGATCCCATTTTTTTATACCCTATGTTATTAGTCACTAGTCAAAGCCCCATAAAAATATATCCAGTTGTTCCTCAGATTAGCGAGTTCAAACAGACAAGCAGACAGACAAAAATTCTAAAAATTATCTAAATGTATTCTGTCCATATTTTAAAGAAATTTTCAATGTACAGACACGACTTTTCTACAGTTTTATTGTAGTATAGTATCTATTGTTTAAGTAGTTAAGTTCGCAGACCCCAGTGGCACACCCTATAAAAGCAGTTGAAGTACTAAAAAAAAGAGCAAAGAATAAGAAAAAGTTACCCTAACAATACGGATAGAACGCCTCCTATATATGATAATGTTTACTAGTAGCCTTCTTAGGCGGCAACTTGTTGCTCGCAGTTACATATATGAAACCAATCATTGCTATTGAATTAGGTGGCACAAATGAGGAGCACATCATGTGTTGCATTGATAAATGCTTCTTATTTGTTACATGCGTTGAGGAGCAGACTTTGAAGCAGTATAGCTTTTCTACACTCAGAAAAAAGTCACGCAAATATATTCCTCTCAACACATGATTTGGTAACTATAAACAAATAATGTAACTATAACCAAAGCATGTGTTGAGAAAAACATACATATTTAGTTGACGTAACTAAACTCTTTTCTCATTGTATACATATAGCAACAACTGGAGTTCGCATTAGGAAATGTGTGTTTGCAAATAATCCAGATATAGGGTCGAATTTGCATTTCTGCATGAAAAAGTATCTGCTGTACTCAAGCTTTGTAATATACATACATACATATGTACATGCATTCGACAATACATTCAACTTTCTTCCAAACCTGGCTGAACGAGCATACTTTTCCCGACAATTGCATCCAACTAAACCACATTTGAGTGTTATTAGACCAGTATATTTTACGCCTAAATTGTAAAAAGAAATCAAATGAAAGTGAAGGGAGTATCATTGTTTGAAAAATTTAAACTTTTGCTTTCATTGCTCTATAAAAGCGACATATGTACGAACTTTTATAAAGTGACTCTACTCAACGCTTAACATCACCTTCCCACATTGCGTCATTTCTTTGGAAGTTACAACTCTCATTTTAATGTCAAAATAATGACAGTCCAAAAATACATACTAGTAGGGTTACCCTTAAAATATCAACATCAAAATTTTGATTTAGTTCAACATAAAATATAAAGTCGTCATCGAATATTCCAAAATTTTAAAATAGTTTTTAGGTGTCGCTAACAGGCTTCGAAAAAAATTTAATTTCAGAACTTGACATATTATTGAAAACTATTACTACTAGCTTAAAGCGAATTTTTTTTTAATTTTCTCTTCGAATAGTTTTTTGAGATAATGGTATTTTTGGGTTTTTTTTCCCAAGTATAATTTCGTTCATGACCAAATTGACTAGTCCAATCAATACCATTCAAAAACTTCGTTGGAAAAAATTAAAATATGCGTCAAACGACAGCTAAAATACGAACCAAAACATACTGAGTTACAGGTGGTAAAAATTATAATTTTTTGTGGGACTTTTGCAAATTAAAAAAAGTTACACTTTTTCAAACCATGGTAAGTTAGGCTAGATTAGGTTGGCTTCGTCCAACGTAGGAGAGAGGCACTTACACCCAGTGGGACCCAGTTATAATACCAATTGAGAGCTTGAGTTCGAACCGGTCCGTTCACCTAGAAGCAGAACTAGTTGGTAAGGTTCCGAAAGTGCGAAAATACGCGAATGCCCGCTTCACTTAGGTTGGCCCGACACACAAAGAGGTGGTGGGGAAATGAGCGCAGGGCAGTGACAGAGATAGTGTTCCCTAATTCTTCCACGTTGCGGAAATTTCGACAGCAGCCATTGCCCGGCAAGCCCATTCTGCTAGTATGCCTCTCTCTTAAGCAGTAACCAGTCACCAGCCTAAGTAAAGGTTGTTCTAACCAAATGAGTGCATCGGACCTTTTCCTGTAGTGACTGGGCCAGATTTTTCGAGTCGTCTCACACGTGGGTTCTTTCGATCATCTTTTATTTGCCTTCTCGACAAAGAGTGGAGAGCTTGTTCTGGAGCTCCAGCGGTGGTGTTGTGCAATCTGCGGACCTAAACGTATGGGGTATTTGGTTAAAATGTTGGTGTGACCGAGTCTGGTGTCTTTCCATGGTAGCGACCCCTAAAAATTATTTTATATTTTTGAAATTTTCGTGGATGTTTTTATTTTTTTACATAAAATAAATACAACATTTATTTTAAGAACTACCTTAATGCATAGGCAAACTTGTAAACCTCTATACAGTTGCATCACTGGAAGTTATCAATAAATGATGCCATTACCGCAGATCACCCATTACCTTTTTTAAAAAATCATACTCATTTATCACTTTTTATTTACCAACATGAATTAGACATGAACATACATACATATTAGAGTTTCTTCACTGTTATCAATTTTCCATCTTGCATACTTTTGCTTTCAATCATTTCGTCATTTATATCGCTGACAAGTTGAAGTGCATTTTTAGTTTTTGGCTTTGTAAGTATAACGCATTCTTCTTCGTTCCCTTCCGCAGCTTTACTGCCAGCTAAAGTGCAATACTTTTTGATTATTCTTTGGCTGTTTGGTTTTTGAACCTTGCCGGGCTTGAGTGGCATAAAAAGACACATATGTAGGTTTGTATGTACATACATATGTAGATGTGCATGTACATATACATTAGACTGCATCACTCCCCATACAAAAAAAAAATCGGTACTATTTTTCCATTGGAATTATAAAATTTATTATATTTTAAGCCGTCCACTAAAATATTTCGAAAAAATATTTAGATTTAAGTGGGCTGCACCGATTTGAAAATACCTCCAAAAATGGAGGTTTTTATGAATAAAAATAGTTTCTTAAAGATTTTTTTTGAAAAAATCCCCTCAAATGGCAAAACGGTTTAAGCGTAAAAAAATTTGCATAAAAATATTAAAAAAAAAATTAAAAAAAAAAAATTGAACGGAGTCGTAATGATGAGATTTTTGGTGCTGTTTTTTAACTTCTTCCAAAGATTGATATAAGAAAAACTTGAATAACTGAATCTAAACTCTTCCGATTTAGACTTAAGAGGTGTCATTGGAAAGGTATTTGCTCACCCTTTTTATTTCTTTGCTAATAAACTCATTCAAAGGGTGAAAGAGAAAAGTAGGATGAACGAACGTCAAAGTTGAATTAAGATGTGTTGGTGTTTGAAAAACAAAAAACAATTGGGACACGAATGACTTCTTTTGGACAGAAATAAAAACAGTGTGAAAGTACCTTTCTACTGATATCCCACAAGTCTAAATCACAATAGTTTTGGCGAAGTTATTCAAGTTTTTCGTAAATGAATCTTTGAAAAAAGTTAAAAAAACCGCATCAAAAATCTCATTCTTACAATTCCGTTGAAAAGATTTTTAAATATTTTTATGCAGATTTTTTAAACTTAATCTGTTTTGTCATCTGAGGGGACTTTTTTCAAAAAAATCTTTAAGAAACTATTTTTATTCATAAAAAACTTCATTTTTGGAGGTATTTTAAAATCGGTGCAGCTCACTTAAATCTTAATATTTTTCCGAAATATTTTGCTGGACGTCTTAGAATATAATAAGCTTTGTAATCCTGGCGGAAAAACCGCAACATTTTTTGGTGATGCAGTCTAATGTACATATATGTATGTATTATAAAAATTTTAACACTTCAATTTAATAAGTAAGTACATATTTTATTTATAAATGCATTCACTTGAGTGCGTGTTGAGTGTTTAAGTATTTGTTTATGCATAATGCAAAATTTATTACAACTATTTATACACTTCAAGTATTATGTACAGCCGATGTTGCATACGTACGTGCATATCTATATTGGGGTGCACCAGATTTCTTTTTACCAAATGCGAAATTCATATTCACTTAATTTTGTCCTTTTGGTCTTATGTAACTAAGTATATATAAGTATATATTGCCTTAGATCAAAATAATCCATTCTGACTTGAAGTTGAACTGGAACTCCAATACTTAACGCATCGTGCAGAAATGGATATTTTTCACAAATAAACAATTTTTCGTTGCTGTAAGAAACAGTTCAATTATAGTAGCTTTTCAGTGAAAAAAAAAAACATTTTTTTTTAAATCTAATACGGTGTTTACAAGAGACGCAACTTTTAGTTGAAAGCAACAATCGCCTGGTGTGAACGGCCTTTCAAGTAATCGCTTCCAATGAATTGGGGGTTAGCCAACTTTTGATTCAACTAATCGCCTCCGAAATTGCCGTTTTACCACACCGCACCACAGTGCCTTGAAACTGGAATTTACTGTTCATAATCCTTCAGTGCCTTTGTTTTTCAACGAACTTTGTTAATTTTTAAATGAAAGGTTATTAAATTTATAAGAAATCTATTGACAGTGCATAGAAAGCAACGATTTTGAAAAATATAGCAATTCCTGCTCTAGTTAAAAAATGTTACATAATAATAAACTAGTGGAAAGCTATTAAAAGGTTCCCCAAGAAAAATTAGAAAAGTTTATTAAAAATTTTCACCAAAATTAAAACTGAATTTTTTTTACAAAAATTTAAGGTATGCAGTATCAAATCTCATTGAATTTTAGTATCATTAAGTGCAAATTTCAAGTGCCCTAGAACTCGCGTTGATTTTGAATAATTTTTTTTTTAGCTGACTGAGTTAGGCATTCCATAAAAAACATTTCATTTATATGGAAGAAAGACGTACATATTAACGTGAGTGCTTAGCCATTTCAAACTTTCACTTAATGGGCTATAAAACTGCAGACCTATAATTAAAAAAAAAAAATTAAAAAAAAATCATTTAATTTTGGTGAACTTTTTTTATAACATTTACTTGTACAATTTTTTTTTTGTTTCGGGGGAACCCTACAATTGTTTCAAACTAGTTTTCATTATGTAACATTTATCTATTAACTGACACAGATTTTAAATTAATAAAGTTGGTTGAGAAATGAAGGCTCGGAGAATTATGAACATTAAACTTCAGTTTCAAACCCAAAGATGAGCTATACTGGGCTCCGCGTTGAATCCAGGCGCCATCTTAGTGCTCGCCCTTTGTACCTTTATTGACATTTCGGGGCTTTTGACAACACATCATTTAAGGCAATATATGCTGTCTTGTTGAACAAGGGTGGAAGCCCAGTAATAAATAAATAAATGTGTTCTATCAATGCTAAGAGCACGTAAAATCAAAACATGGAATAACGAGGCACGACACAATCGATATCAGGCCCAAAGGCTGGCACTCAAGGGAATGTATTCCTTTTCGCACTTAACAGCAAAAGATTTGAAAAACAAGGCTACGCGGACGATCTGGTAATCTGTATAACAGGGCTGCATAGCGATACCATCACCAACCCCATGCAATAAGCCCTACGTATCGAGCAAAAATGGTGTAAAGATAAAGGACTAACAGCTAATCGTACAAAAACTATTATTGTACCATTTACTCGATGGAAACAACTAGAACGCACATTTGCATGCTGCTATCAACAAGGCGCTGAATACTTTCTTTGCATGCTCACGACTTTTTGGTAAAACATGGTGCCCCAATCCCCAAATTGTACCTATTGGTCATTTAATACTGTCGTAAAGCCAATATGCATCTTAAGCAAGGGGACTAGCTACGCAAAGAACTGCATGCATAAAACTAAGTAAATTTCACCGAATGATTTTCATTGGCATAACAGGAGCGATAAAGAATTGCCCTGCTGATGCACTCATCGCCTTGGTTGGAATACCTCCCTTTCCTATTTGAATAGAAAAGGAGGCCACTACCGCAGCTCTGAGAATACTAAACATCTCCGATCTAAAAATCGGAAATATGACGGGTCGCATTAAGGTCCTAAAGAAATTCGCTAATTCGCTTCCCATACTCGAATTGCGCGATGCAATAGTTCCAAATAATTTCCAGGAAATTTGGGGAGCACACTGCAGATCGAGCACACTGGAATGCAGGGAACCCATACACCAAACCTGAAAGGAAAGTTCAGTACACATATAGACCCAAAACTTGATGATAGTAAATCTGGGGCTGGCATATTTGCGCCGAACTTAAAAAAATCAATACCAGGGGTTAGCTACCCCACCATCTTTCAAGTTCCAGAGAGAATCATGCCAAAGAAATTTGCGGAAGCGAACGCCTTAAGGCTAAATTAGTGGTGACGTACCGTAACGCCATAGCCATTACCATTGCCATAACCGCAACCACATTAACTATCATCGATTATATTTAGGTACCACACTCATAAACAGCTGATTTTTCGTAGTGTTGTTGTTGTTGTTGCATTTTTGTAGAATTTTTTCGGACAGTCAAGCAGCCCTGCTGGCACTGAAGTCGCACAAAATGAATTCTCAGACTACTTCAATATCCTAAACGCTATTGGAGCCAAGAATACAGTTCTATTAGGATGGGTCACGGGGCATAAGGGACATGGTGGCAACGAGGAAGGTGACTGCCTAGCGAAACAAGATGCCACCGTAGTATTTCATGATCCGAAATCCATTTGTGGGCTCACCACAGCACACATAAACGGGATTATAAATAACTAGGCGAAACAAATGTTCAACAAGCACTGGTTGGAATGTCCAGGTCAGATACAGGTCGCTCTTGTTAGGCTCAGACTAGCTCACATGGGTGGTGCTACACTTACTTAATCCGTTTGAAATATGGAACAAAACACCCTTTAAAGCGCCATGCCTTTAAAGCAAATCCTATAGGCGGAGGGTCATGCACAATAGATCATTTTAGATAACAGTGCTTGGTATACTCCGTCACTCATGGTATCAACGAAGGCACACATCATGGCAACTAAACGCACCAGCATTAACAGCCCTATTATCTATCTCGAACGATAGTCCGCTCGAATGATCCGCTTGAGATAGATAATAAAGGTGTAATACTGGATACATATGGTAGTCACAAGTAGGCTATTTCTTTTCAAAAAAGTGAAACGACCTGGGAGGCCTACAGTAATTTCGCCACCCAGAGAATGGCGGCCGTTGAAGTTATTTCCGGGTACACGGGTACGTAAAGCTAGTTCCCTGTGACCACAGTACATCAATAGAGCTGTGGAAGGCTGGTGCCAATGAAACAATCTTACAATTAGTATATCCAGGAGCTCACATAAAAGTTGTTGCAGACAGGAACATCCCATCGCGTAGCAAATGGACGAATTAGGATAGCCACATACGATTGGATAGCAATCGGATAGAAAACAATCCAGGAATGTTGTTTCTCAAAGGCAAGCTTATATGTATGTATGTACAATATCGAAAGTCTTAAAAAGTCGTCAAGGAATGTAGCTATAGTCTATAGGTTTAGCTGATATCTCAGGTTTTCAATATTTGGGTCCATTTAGCGATTTTTGCTAAGTTTTTGGTCCTTTGCCAATAAGTCGTCAGTGTTTGTCTTCTGCAAGATAGGCACCCATGGAGGTTTCTTTCGGAAATAAATTCATATTCTAAATGCATGTGCTGCCAACAATCGTTACCTAAATTTACTAACATCCATATGTTCGTCTCTCTGGTTTACTGCCAACTTGCGTATAAGCTTCTAAATTAACTGATCTATCGAAACCGGAAGATTTTTAGAATTTCGTGAGATGAATTGATAAATGTCTTCTTTCGGCCACTGAACACGAAAGTTCAGCAATGGAATATTGAGAACAACGAATAAAAAGGAGTTCAACGCATAATTTGTAAATTATTTAAATAAAAAACGAAAATGCATACATACAATAATAGTTATGTAGTATACAAGCAAGTTGATGTAATAGCTTAAATATGAGTGTGCTCAGTTCGTGAACACGAGCTTAGAGTTTTAGACAAAAAGACAATAACATTTATATAAGTATCAGAGATTATTCAGAGCATACACACATATGCTAATGTGTATATATGTAGATGTGCAGAATCTAACCCTAAGCTATTCTCCGCTTAACCACAAACCCAATTCCAGCTACTGCTCCAGCACCACAGCTGTTATGCGGTGGCTTGGGTTATCCGAAATAAAAAATCTCCCACATGTTGCGCATGATTAAACATCTTCAATGTACATACGTACATATTGCTTCATATGTGGCATACATATTCTTACGTACATTAGGGTGGTCAAAAAATACACAGGAAATTAAAACTTTTGAAACTTTCCCGCTGCCACCCACCAGAACTTAGGAATATCGAAAATAAGTAGACCCGTATTCTTTGAAATCCGCGCTTTTAAGTCGTTCATACCATATTTTATATGCGGAAGATATATTTTTTTGTAGAAGTGCTATAAAATCGTTAAAAATAAATATTTTGTGATCGATTAAAAATATTTCCCTTCAGAAATCTTTTCAAAAATAGTTTTATGATGCAAATTTTACAAACTACTTCTTTTCTAAACGTGTGTTATGAGATTACGAACACATAAAATTGTACAATTTTTGTAAATAAGAGATGAGATTATCGTTAATGAAGAAGAAGTTAGTAAAATTTTAAAGTTAAATATATACCATAATTTTATGCTTTAAAATTTATTTGGAATTTACATACATTAGAAATATTTTAGGTGTGCAGTGTTTAAAAGGCTTTAACTTTTAAATATTAGTGCAATAAGGTGTAAGTTTAAAGTGGTTAAGAAACGCTTTAATTTTTACGTACATACATATGTGGAAAAAATGCATTTAGCAAAAAAAAATTACCAAAATAATTTTTTTTTTGATTTTTTATAAAAATTTTAGGTATAAAATTGCATAGCCCATTGAAGTCGTTAAGAACTGAAATAAGAGGCGACTTCAAACTCAATGCGCTACAAAATTGTATATATATGCAACCAAAATTTTTCTAAAAATTTACAAAAAAAATTATAATTATGGATAAACTTTTTCTGTAGCATTTCAAAATTTTCTTGTTGATTTTTTCGGTTTTGGGGAACCCTTTAATTGTTTGCAACTAGATTTTATTATTATCATTCATTAACTTTTTTTTAAAATAAAAACAAATTTTTTGTTTGAAGTCGTTAAAAACTGAAATAAGAAGCGACTTCTAACTCAATGGGCTATAAAATTGTATACCTACGATTTCTCTAAAAATTAACAAACAAATTAATTTTTCATAATTAACATTCATTAACAGGAAGAGGAAAATCGATTTTCTTAACAATTGGTACTTTCTCTGCACTTTTCTCTAAAAAATTTACCAAAATCAAAATGAAATTAAAAAATCGTGCTCAACAAATCGGTCAAAAAGATTAAGGCATTGGGCTGTTTTGAACAGTTAAATCCAGCTGGGCATCACTTGCGGCGGCACGGTTAAATATTAACCGACTAAAAAAATTAGGTACTCTTTTCGATGTTCTTCAGTTCTGGGGTTGGCTGAAAAAATGGACCACCCTGATACTTGAGCGCTTTCCTCCGAAAAATATTTATTTATTTTCAGTTTTTTTTTTACTGAAGCATTTTTGTTGATTGATTTGCGATAGAAAAAAAGAACTAAACTGAAATTTATTGCATGATTTCAGCGAATTCCGGCGTGTCAGTATATAAAAAATAATATATTGTTGAATATATTCTTTATTTTTACAGCATGCAACGGCTTCACAGCTACAAATGAAAATCGAACTACATACATACATATTTTATGAGAGTACTGTTAGTATAGGATCCTATAAATAATTTATTGTTAATATATCAATATCAGCATAAATATTTGTATTTATTTATTCTCAACATTTTCTTTTTTTTTTGTCAAAAAAGCCATCCTTTTGGCATTCATTACTTGGATTATTAGATACATAATTCACGTTGTTCCTAAAATGCAGCCTTATTCTCTGTGGTAGAGCATTTTTTTACTTTTTGTCGGTTTGCTAAATTTTTTCATGTTTGTTTTTTTTTTATTCACTTCGTCAATTTATATCAGTGGGAGTGTCATTTTATTCCCATTATGCATATATGTATATGTATATGAATGCATGTGCACGTACGCATATTGGCAGCCAGTTATCTACGCAAATGTATCTACATACATGTATCCACATCCCAGTTACGCATATCGATTAGAGTTTACCGACTTGCCGGTTATTGACAGGCAACAGACAGCCGCAAAACTTTGCAAACAAGTCTAATTTTCTTCATATACTTTTTGTTGACTACAAAAGTTTGCTAATTTTGCTTGTTTTCAATTTTCTAATCGTTCTATCTAATTGTTGCATTATTTACCTTAAATTCTATGCCTCGCTTTGGAGCTTAGATGGAAAATCAAATTAAAACGCATGTACATATTGTACATTTATCTAAAATTGATCTTCATACATGAGTTTGTTGGCGTTTTTTGTTTACTGAATACACACATTGATTGTTTAAATGTTTTTGGTTTGAGTAATTCTAGAAATTTTTACCTATTTAGTTTGAAAAAACGAAACTCCTGCACATTGCAAAAAGTTAATTAACACAGCCACACAAAAAAAAATTTGTGTTCTGACCCAAAGGTCTCACTATGTGTACTATATGTTTTTGGGGTCGCTGAATCCGAATCCGAGGTCCATTTAACTCCATCAGTTCAGGGTTTTGATATAACCCCAGAAAACCAATATGGCGGACACCTTTTGGAAAAATTCATCGGATTCGCTTGAAACTCGTTACTCAGGGGTTTTGGGAGTCCGGAGTTTGGGAGTTTTGGGATTGGATCCGCCATTTTGAATTTTGAAAAAATAATATCATATTCGTAATTAGCGACCCCGAAAACCCCCGAGTAACGAGTTTCAAGCGAATCCGATGAATTTTTCCAAAAGGTGTCCGCCATATTGGTTTTCTGTGGTTATATCAAAACCTTGAACTGATGGGGTTAAATGGACCTCGGATTCGGATTCAGCGACCCCAAAAACATAACGTACACATAGTGAGACCTTTGGGTCAGAACACAAATTTTTTTTGTGTGGCTGTGTAATCAATATTAGGCGTGTTTTATTTGATGAGAAATTTAAGCTATTAGCTTATACATAACTATATTGGCTAAGTCTTCCTTACAGCCGGTCTGCTAATGAGGACCGCGATTCCCGCTAAATACAGTCATTTTAGTTGACGTACGTTTCTTAATGTTAAGCGGCTTTGAAAGAAATGGAATCAAAATTTGTGATATCGCGAACTTTAGAGAAAAGTGAAACCTTTCAATATCAAAGAGAACGAAATAGCTTAGGAAATGACTGGATTTTGCTTTGAAATAAAAATTAATAAGGGCGTCCACTCTTAATGAAGCGAGAGGGATTTTGACAAATAAATATGTGTAGCATAGCCGTTGTAAATGATGTATGGATCTAACGAAATTAATGCCGTCCTCAAGATCATTATGGTCATGGTTAAATGAGAAAGACTTAAGACCTTCCGAAACTGAACAAATCTGCAGTAATGGCTCTTACCGGTGTTATCCATACACACTTTCCTGATTCAACCTTCACGTTTTCTCCACTTGAAAATATTCGGAAGCCAAAAAAATTGTATTAATAATACCTGGTCTGGTTACGGATATCTCCGTACACTATGCATCTTTTCAGTTTCAGAAATGTCCACAGCTCATATTCGAGAGGAGCCTGTTGGTCTAATAAGGTAGCATTGAATTTACTTTTGGGTTTGCGCAGCTTGTGATATCAATCTTCCATCAGACAACTCTCACTAAATAGAACTGTAGCCGTATCTTTTCCAATGATTATGGCTATCTATGCATTTAGCTTCTCGTTGGGCATTTAAGCATAGCGAGGCTTGTACATTATGTTAAATCTAACTCTAAAAATAAGTATGAATTAATTCACACTTGAGCGGCAATTAGTGTTATCAGTTAGCCTTCAACACCTAATGTGATAAGAACTATTAAGCTGTTTTTTTTTTTAATAACAAACAAAACATGTATTCATAAAATATAACTGTGGCGCTTATTCACGAGTATTAGTACATATTTTGCCTTTTCTAGCACTTATGTACTTACGTTATGTTATGTATCATATGCTCTGAACTTCTGAACTTTTCCAAAATTTCATTCAACCCATCAAAACGTTGGCCTATTTTAAATTATTTATTAAATTAATTTCTTCTTCTATTAAAGATGACTAATTTTTATTTATTTGTGATTCATTTTAATTTCAGTTTGCGGTCGCTTGTGTGATGTGCCTTTTTGGTGTGGTCTCGTCTCTAAAGTGAATCAAATGAATTGAATAAAACAACTGAACTTTGTGGCAGCTATTAGCCAGTGACGCTAATACAACTATAGTTAGAAAGTTTAATTGATTGAATTTTCAGAAGGTTCTCATTCATCACGAAATTTCTCATGTATCAAATGCAGTTGACGTTGTATTTAATCACTTTGAATTGAAATAAATTTAAACGTGTACCTAAAAATGTGGTTAAACAGTAGCTGGAAGATGATGCGTCTAACGGGATTGTTGAGGTGAGTAGAATATTGGCTTATACATCAATACTTTTTTAAAATAATGTATTTTAATGCGACAGTCCAACAAAGCTTTCTCATTCATTCAAAACATATTTATTAAGTAAGAGTATGGAGACTTCGTTCTGAATGGAAATCTCTCTTATGAAATGCCTGACTTCAATTTTAATTCTAAAAAAAGACTGGCCGATATGACAGGCCTTTTCAAGCTCTAATTAGCGTAAGAAAGCGGAAGAACAACTAAAGAATATATTTTAGATACTGAGGGGAAGAAAGTACCAACTCAGTCTTAGGACCTTACAGCCTTATTATGTATCACGAACGATAGGCAACACGAACGATTCGTCTGCAGAGGAATGCTTCAAAAATTAGTCCGGACTCCGGAGGTATAATTCTAGCGGGTTTAAAAACAAACGATACGATTGCAACGTAATCGATGAAAAGCAAGACGAAGACGACCGACGGAGTAATAAAATCGCAATCAGATATGTTGTCGTCTGCAGACGATTCGTTCGTGTTGCCTATCGCTCATATCGATACATAATAAGGCAGTTAGGATACTCAATGATTAATGTTACTACGTTTATACGCACAGAATAATCGACTTAATTGAAAGCGCATTGACACCGTACACATTTCGCTCTAGTGTTTATACTTACGGCTTTATATCGGCATCAAAGTAACCGTCTTCAAAAGCAAACAAAATTAGCTGTTTTCATTTGACATTTTATAAGTTAACATAGTGGAAAGTGATAAAAATCTAGTTTTATTCGGCATTATAAAATCGTGGCAAAGAAAAATAACGATTATTATTAATCAGCTTTTAAATACTGATGCGATTATTTGGAATTTGAGCGGAACAGCTGATCTCCAATTCGCTTTGAGTGAGAGCGGTGTTTATACACTCTTTCTAACTGTCTGGAGAAATAAACTACCGATTTGAAATGGAGTGTGACCCAAGACACTTCGCTCTTTCAAAGCGAATTGAAATTCAGTTTATACATATGTTTTGAATCGAGGCGAAATGAATTAAAGCGACTTATGCATGCGTATAAACGTAGTATGTCAGACATTCACGAAACCGATTCTATAGCTCTGAGCGCTCACTGGCAAATGAGACTCGGGATCAGTATCGAATAAAACTTTTAACATATATACATACATATGTACAAACGGTTTGAGAATGAAGGATTGGGTAGGAACGTCGCAACCAATTATGCTGTAATATGTATTTTCTTTGCGTAAAGCAGAAAAACTAGACTGAGCAACTTCACCGTTAAAATCTACGTGGGTATTCAAGCAGAAATATGGGAAAACATATTCTAAAGCAGCCATGCCCAGCGCAGGGCACTTGCATATGGAATTCTGCCAGCGCAGGGCACTTGCTTATGGAGTTCTGCCGACGTTGGGCATGACTGTTCTAAAGCATAGGAAAGCAATAAATGGATGGCAGAAAAAAAATTAAAGTTGAGTTTGGCAAATGCTCAATTCATTTAGCAGAACTACTACATAAAGAAACCTCTAAGAAATCTCCATAATAACATAGACGAGGAAACGGAAAGGCAGGCACTAAAAGGTGGACAGTCATGTTGCAAACTAACCGATTCGTACTGTCGCTGTTACGAAGGGACACTGCCCTACCTGAGCCGTTCATTTCGACTCTCGGACTACTGAAGTGTTTTCCAGGCTGAGGTCTCAGTTATAATGGAGGATATAAATGAACTTCATACTGATTTAAAAGGTAAAGAGGTGTTTATCTCTAGTAACAGCCAGGCAGCAATTAAGGCTGTGATTTCCGTCACTGTATCCGATCTCTGGAAGAGATGGCTACGCAGAACAGTATAAACCTCATTTGGGACCTCATTTGGGTGCCCGGTCATGGGGATATAGAGGGTAACTGTATGACGGACGAACTTGCGAGGGGGGGGAGCGGGTACGACCAAGCAGATCCTTCCGGGCAAATAACGCATTCGTTTGTCCTTCACCACGTGCAAGCTGTTTTAAGAGAATTTATCTAAATTCGCGCGTGCGAGAATTTCTAGGCAAACTTAGGCTAGGTGGGACCGAATCTCGAAGATTATATTCTCTAAAAAGGGAGGATATATCTCAGACAACTGGTGCTCTAAAATGCAAACTCGCAGAACAGCTCGAAGTGCCTTACCATAGATGCTTCAAAAGCTATGACTCTAACTGTCCGGCATTAACGAGGAGCAGATTGCGCTTTATGGGGTCTACTATCTTTAGGGACCTTGACAAATTACGAAATTTAAACACTAGGTGCCTGACAGGTTTCGTCAAGGAATGAAACTGGTTCAGCAAGGGGGTGGGTGGGATGAACTCTTAGATGTGGTATCGCAGCGGGCCTTCAACTCGTGACCTATGTATGTGTGTCCCTGCGTAGCAGTGGCTACTACAACTACTTACCTATCCAATATAACCCTTTTTTCAGAGTAACTAGTTGAATAAAATTGATGGTGTAAGGTAAGGTTGGCTTAAGAGTATGAAATACTGTATCCTGATTGTACCTATACACCCAAAGCTCTGGGGTCCTTTGGTAGTATCCACAATACGTAATACGTAGTCCTTAAGGCAGTGACGACAAAAGAGAATTTTTGCTCTGTGCGCTCCTTGGAAATATCTACAAAAGCTTTAAAAAGCTTTGCCCTCTGGCTATGTGTTGCCTTCACCCCGTCTTAGAGGAACTCCCAGCCAATATTGCCTAAAAATTTACCGATGTGTCATAGCAAAAATACTTGGACAAATTTAGACATGGCGTTACATAATTATCGACCCATCGTGATGACATAATATTTATTAAAAATGAGGTAGCTCATTCTACTCGTACGTACGTACATATGTTCCTTGTTTCCAAACCCAAATTCCAATGCCATGTTTTAGCAAAATTGTTTAACATTTTTACGAGACAGCAGATTTCGGGCATTTTATGACTACTTTCCTCATTTTTATGATACTTCCATAAGCGTTCTAACACGTTCGCTAGCAATCGATTACTGCGAGTACGTTTCTGATGTGGCGGTACAATAGCAAATACATAATTTATTAATTATAGCGTACACACCCCGGTCATGACATACAGTGTGTAGTCATAAATCATGGCGTTCGACCGAATTTTGAACACAAAACAAAAACAACACCAGATCTATAAGGAGTTGTGCAATCCAGTCGGCAGCTCGAATTACCCAATTGAGAATACCAAGAAACCGCGTCACTTTACGCTTAGCTACTCCCGAACTCATCATCTACAATTTATGTACTCGTACATACATACATACCTCACACTATTTTCAACCCACCGTCTTATCAAAGCTAATTACCAGCAAAATAAGTAGCGGAGTACCGCTTTGAGAAACACTGCATTCGCTACATGAACAGCGCTTGAAGAAAGCAAAAAATGGAAGAGTTAAATTGCTTTTAATTGTTTAATAGCAGGGAAGTCTGCATTCTAAGCAGAACCATGGCCCAAGCTAAAAACTTCAAATTGCATTTTTGACACTTGTCGAGGCTGTTTGTCGATCAGGCTCGTTGCCGGCAGTCAAGCGACCAAAGTTGCCACTGATTCACCCGAACTTAACTGTGCTCCCTTTCTAGCTACTCATTGAGTAAATGCTTCAATTCTCACATTCCCATTCATGGATAGTTTATGATCGACGCAGACTCACTTAAAAGCAATCGTAAAATATCAAAACTCTGCTGAGAATTTTATGTTTTTTAACACTCGCTTTGCTGTTGTTGTTGTTGTTCAAACTATTTATGTGTCTTACTTGTATCGCATTTTGCTCATTCTCATTTCGGTGGGTGGTTTCTTCGGGCGTGCTTTGGAATTTCTAAGCACGCGACTCTTTTTTAAGTTTTTATTTATTCATGTACAGTACATATGCTGTGCGGTTTAATAACCGCTATTTGTTTAAGTATTTTAAATGAATTTATGGATTCTTAAAACGAAAATCGTGTCTGTAAATTTTTTCTTTTATTTCAATTTTAATTGTTTGCTTCAAGCTTTTGCAGAGTGGGGGTTTTCTCTGCGAAACAAGGTATAGTTATAATATTTATCAGATTTGGAACTAAATATTTTACATTGACTAAATGAAAAGTCGGTTCATGGTAGCTTAAACTTTTGCAGCTTAAAACCTTTTTTTGTTGATCTTCTACGTTCTGTATGAATTTTTAAATACCATAATAAAAACAACAAGCGATTTGTAAAAGACCATCAGTCAGTTGTCGTATTGCTCGATGATCTAAGGGGCGCTTTACAGTTATAATGCGGTATTTTAGCCAACTGTAAGCTAAAAAAATCCATACGGAGTTTCCCTAGTCGACTGTCTAATAGCTGGAATGCCCCGCAACGATGTCTCTTTCCTTTCCATTTATCGTGACAATCGCTTCCAGCTTATTGAAAGGGCTTGCCAAGTCAGAACGATTTTCCACTACCCTGTCTTAAGAACGCAAGAATTGTTTTGGATCTAATAGACAAACTCAGGCGATTAAGATATGCAATAAAAGTCTGGGCAAAAAAGCGAAAAAACATCAAGCCATCCCATTAATTATGTATTTCGTCTCTGAAAAAGTGAAAAGTTTACGCGAAACTTTTGACCAGCAACAAGCCGCAGAAAGCTCCACTGTTTTAACAGAGCATTGCACATAACCGGCTGATGTCTGGGAATCGCCGAGGGGATAGTTCTTAAGTTTGTTTGCCACTTTAAAACCTCAAATTCATGCACACCTACAGACACTTTTCCTTAGTGAGGAATTTAGGATATCATAGTAAGAGAGACGACTGTAATCAGAAATATTCTTTAGCAATAGTTGATTAAGTGTCCTCAGCATCTCTCTTGCATGGGCCGAGCATTCGCAGAGAAATTTTTCAACTCCTTCCTTTGCGCTTGAATCCTTAAAGCTGCGACAGAATTTGTGGAAAAGTGTGTCGATCGTTTTTGCATAGACACCCAAGGGCCAGTATCCTGTGAAGACAGCCGCGAGTTTGAACCTAGGTATTTTCCTTGCTCAATTCAGGCACCTGGTTCCAATAGGGTCGTAGGTATTCCAGCACAGTCAAGTAATTTTATACGATCCTGTACTACCCTAACTCTATTTAGCTTTGGAACGGCAAATTTTATTAATTTCGTACCTACATTTAGTTATATTTAATTATGTCCATATGCCGTGGGATCCAATTAGGATGATTTCGAATTGATCATAAATCGAGGCTAACTCTCTCGTCTGTGTTCTAGCTGACTTAACTCCTCAGAATTACAAAAGTTTCTGCTTGTAATTTAGCAGCCATCACACAAGTGATTTCCCAAAACCGCATTTTACTTTTTTCTGAGAAAATTTTTGCAAGCTGAGGTTCTTTATGGCACCTACAAAGCAGTTGAAGTTTGTGAAGTTAACAAGTTTCCTATTCAGCGTTTCCGAATTGGTAATTTTGCACCAAAATTTTTAATTTTTTTCTTTATGAAATTCACTAATTTACGAATAGTAATTTCTTATTGAATTTGGTAACTTTTTCTGGTGATTTTGGTAACAAATAAAAAAATTTTATAGCAACACGGTTCTTATCGACAGGCATTAACAGCTTGATATTATTTAATGAAATGAGTTTTACGTAATGAATTACTTATATCAATAATATAAATATATAGCTAATAACACGGTGTTTAGCCCAATAATACTTGCATGGTATCTATTTCGAAGCGACAAAAAAACTTGACATTTAAAAAAAAAATATTTTTTAAATCGAGTTTGGCTGTTATTCCTTCTTGGAATAGATTTTTATTTAACTTTTTTGAGACTTTTACGTTGGTGACATGCCTGAGAAGACCCCAAGGAAAATTTTTCGAAAAATAATATTCTAGAACATATCAACACGAACATATTTTAACGATTTTTCCACTTTTTTGAAAACTCCTTAGGCCGGGTCATAAAATAAAAAGACGAGCTAAATTTTGCAAATCCGTCGAGTGTATTACTACTGGATACGTATACTTAAAGAAAATATTAGCGGGTTTGAATTGCCATAAAATTGTCGCACAGTGTAATAAGCCGAAAATTATGCTACAGGAATGTATAAGAGTTACTATCAAATAAGCATAGTTTTATGATAATAGCTCTGATCCAATACTTTTCGTGAAAAATCCTGTAAAACTATCAAACAGCAAAATTACTCTCTGAAGTGTGAGTAAAAAGTGAGTAACAACAAAAAGTACGGGAGCAAAAAATCCATTTTTCCTGTAAAAACGTCAACCAGTGATTGCTTGACACTTTTCATGATTTTACCAGAAGAAAAAGTTTGGGTAAAATCTTACAATTTCATTCTCTACACAACTCTCCAAAAGTCGCTCTCATTTACAGGATTTTGGAGTACGGGAACATTTTTCCTGCAACTTGCTGCAAGTTCGTGTAAAATCCTGTAAGTTCATGGAGTACTGGTTCAGAGCTAATGTATTATTCGTTTGGAGATTTTAGACGATCGAATTTTTTAAAGATTTCTAATTGTCGTTGTCGCAATTGAGATTTGAAAACAACGAACTCATAGAGACCCGCCTTTCAGCAGGCCCTTGCTGGAAGCATAGTAAGATCTGATTCGCACTACCACTGGACCCACCGTTGTACAGATAATCACTGCCTTCACCTCCCGTCTCGTGAATTCCATCCACCATCACCCAACGCAGACGAAAAGCTTGAGCTACCTCGAGAGACCAGCATGACTCAGGTGCAACTAATATCGGCCTCAAAAAATACTATGGCATGCTATACTCCTACTTATCCAGACTTAACACTGACATATCCACATAATACCAACCACCTCTTCGCTTGTCGCTTTAAAGCTTTACCAAAACGTTTGTTAGACTAGCCGATGTAGGCAGGGCTTAATAGGGTTGATACAACAACAGCGACAACCAACAAAAATAACAAAAAGTCTAAGTAAATTGCCTTCATCAAAAGCTTTGATTGATTTTAATTTGCCACACACTTTTTCACTCGCAATGGAATGAGGTTCAAATTGATTGATGGTGGCATTTGATCGGTTTGATTTGATAAGTAAATAAAAATATACGCCAAATGCATACCGATTTAATATGATTGAAACAGTTCAGTACTAACCCCCTCCAATTGATTCACTTCTTGGTAGATATAGCATAGAAAAATCAACGTTGTTCGGATACATTCTTATATGTGCAGCTGAGAGTAAAAAATATTTACTATTAATAGTTTTCTGTTAAAGGGGTGGAAAGAAGAAAATACTATGCAATTTCGATAAATATTTTTTACTGATTTTATAAGTGAAAATTTGTCTTAAATAAGTAAAATTGGGGTTTGATTAAAATTTTTTTCTGGCAACTTTTTGGAAATTTTTCAGAACTTTCGGTATTTTGGGGGATTTTTCCAGAATTTTCAGAATCGTTATCGTGTTATATTGGTATTCTTAGAAAACGTGTGAAGGAAACTTTTAGGCTAGCCAAGTATGCTGACTGTAACGGGGGTTGGGTTGAGGGATAGGATATTCTAAAGATCCAAAGAAATCCATATGTACTGAAAAAAGAAGCTCATGCCGGATCTTCTGTAGTGGAATCGAAAACTCGAACGAGACAGCAAGGCTAAAGAAGGTCCTGTTCAAAGGTTGTGTAACCCAGGGACTCATTAAAAAGGACGACGGCGAGTTGACTCAATGTGGCGAGGCATTTCTCGATTTATTATTACAGGAAATTATTGGCAGGACAGGTCGGGTCTAGACGGAATCTTTCCTGCGATGTTGCAGAACTGGACGACTGCGAGGGTGGTCTTCCTGCAAAAAGTGGGCAGAAATGGCGAGGCATGCCGTTAGGATAACAGGCTCATTAACCTTACATCGTTTTTTTTAAATACCCCGGAGAGGCTAATAAACTTATACATACACACATATATCAAACAAAGCGTAGCGGGACAAATCATCTCGAAGGCACAACACGCCTACACGAAAGGAAGATCGGTAGATACCGCCCTACGCAATGTTATTCTGGGGTAGGCATGAGAGCACCCAATCGGTGAGCAGGGGTACACCGCTACTTTGGTCGCTAGTGGTCCACAGGACACTGAAGAAAATGAAGGCAGGACCTGCCGAACTTACTTCATATGCGGATAATATTTTTGTCATAGTAAGTGAGAAGTGTCTGTCTACACTCAGCTTAGGTATGACCCAGGGACTCCTGGTAAAATATTTTTGGGCAATCGAATTTGGGCTTGTATCAACGCAACAAAAGACAGAAAGGAGCTACTGAACGGCAATCCCGTAAAGAAGCAGGTGAATCTCTATATCGACAGTCAGGCTGTGATAAAGGTGCTACCATCGCACGAAACTTCTCCTCAAGAAGTGTGGTGGAGCGCACGTGAGCTTTGGATTTGCTACATACAAATAGTGACGTACATCTGTACTGGGTTCCGAGACACACCGGCGTCGCGGGAAAAAGGAGACCAACAGGCTTGCCAAAGCGGGTGCTTTGTCGGAAACCATGCTGATAGAGTAGGTGCCGATTTCCCCCACAAGCGATTAAACGGGAAATCGAGCGGCCCACGATCCGGAAGGCACAAAAGGCATGGAAAAAAAAGAAGGCTGTAAGGTGTTCAGGATTATCTGCAGAGCGGAAGTTTCTCCTTTCTCTCAAGAGGGAGGAGGCTACTGGGGTGTATTCTGACTGGACATTGCCTGCTGGAATTGGCCGCCTTTAAACTGGCTTTGACTTATGATAAAATCTGTAGAAGATGCAGAATGAAAGCGAAGGCAGTGGAGCATATCCTCCTGTGAATTTTCTGGTATTTTGCGGGACTTCTCGGGTCTCTTCGGAAATTTAAAACATTAACGGTTCATCCACATAAATGTTAACTTTGCTTTTTACGTGTGCCTATCAGGAAGAAAAAAAGCTATCGATTTTCTCGCTCAAAATAATAAAAAGTTCCAGTTTTAATGAATTTTTTGCTTTTATTATAAAATTAATTCTGGTTACGATCTCCTATTTTAACACTTCCTGCCTCATTGACCCAACCACCCAATTATATTTCTGACTTCGAAATTTAATTGTTTTCGTATTAACGTAAATATCTACATACATATGTATGTAAGATACCCAACCCATGAAATAAATTCTTGCACGCAACATAAAAATTCTTACTACCGCAGCTGGCTGCATTGAAGATCAGTATCACGTTCAGAATGTTCAGTCTGCGGTCAAACGTCAAGTTGCAAAAATCGTCAGCTCAAGTCAATAGAAGGACTTATTCACTAATAATGGTAGAAAGCCAACTGCAAAGTATTTAAACACATTTATCAATAAATACTCACAGAAAATATATTTCTAATATTTCCGACTAATTAATTTTTTCTCACACATCCACAACCGCCGATTGCATCTCTTATCGGCTTAACCCTTTGCATTGCAGTGACGTATTATGTGCGCAAAACATTAATGCGTTGTTATTGCTAGTTGCACATTGCGTGTTCACATGTCATGACAGTGATTTTTCACGTTTCTTTCAGTTTTTGGTGCTGCCGCCACCGTTGTGTTTGCGTTTAAATCTACTGGCGTTTATTTATTTGATTTTCTTATGACTACAATTTTTGTTTTGTTTGCTTTATTTTTGGTTCGTCAAATGTCATCATTCTAACGGTTCGTTTGATTGAAGGTTGGCATAACATTTCCATTGACTTTTGGTGGTCAATAGCCACTGACAGATTGCATGTTTTTAATGCATTTATGACATGTGCATTTAGTGGTAAATAGATACTTGTGGTAGACATTTAAGTGCTTGAGTATGTAAGGAGTTTGAGTTGGGAGTTCACTTAATAAGCTTGCATGTTTAGAGAGGGTAGGTTTTGTTGTGTTTTGGTAAGTCTGGTCTTGGTCTTTTTGATGGCCTTGAGCGTATAAGTTTGACATGAATTCCATTTGAAAAGGAATTTTAAAGGCCGTTTTCAAAAGGTTAGGCAGCACTACTCCCCCGTTGAAAATCGTTATCGACGTTACCGACCCAATGTAACATGTTTAACTGTGGACTAGTGTTAACCGAAGATGATGAAAACGGTCCTAAATGTTTGATTTTCTCAAGGCATGATGAAAAGGGATCGAAAATGGGAAAAATGAAAAGTTTTACATTTCAAGTGCATCTTTCAAGAGTTCGATCCGAAAGCAAGCCAAATGCCTTCGTGTAAAATTTTCCCTCTCTTTTAGAAAGCGAGGCTTATTTCTTGTGCTTGCCAGATCTGTTGCCCCGTAACCTTTACCCATTCTAGTTGGCTTGAGAGAAGCATTTAAATAAAATGGTTCTATTCCTCACCTAATATCAACGCGCTGCAGTACCAGAGTTAGTTCGTTTCTGTAGTAATTATCGTCAAACTACATCCCCGTCTCTATTACGGCAATTAAGGTCGGTGGCACCCCCGTTCCCTTTGTATATGATGAGCAGAATTTTGTTAGTTCCCGCAGACTAACTCCTCCACCGAACGAGATGTCTATATTTTCACCTTCGTCGCAGAGTAATATTTCCCCATTAGTACACGTCCTGCAACTTGTACTCGTGGTTTTAGCTGAGATGCTATGTCGCCAGGGGTTGGTCCTTTTCTTTCTAAACTCGCAGTGGCATCATATGGGAATAGGGTTGCCAGACGTACTGCTTTTGGGAGTAAACGTGCTCCTTTTTATTGCAATGTACTCCCATGTACTTCCAAAAAAAAATATCTGGAAATCTACTCCTTTATTAGTTTTGTACTTCTTTTGTACTCCTTTTTCCAGCTATTAATATTTAATCATATACAGGGTGTAAAATAATAACTGTTGCACAGTTTTTTTTTAAATAAAATTGGCCTTTATAGATTTTGCGAAAAAAGTAGTTCATTGTTAATTATCCGCAGATTTTACTTCAATTTTATGAATTTGTTTTTAAATTCTAACCTTTATTTGGGTTCACTGGCGATAAACACTTTGAGAGAATAGCGCAAGTAAAAAAAGTCGTTATTGTATAGTTTTTAAATTTGACCTTCATTTGGGTTTACCAGGGGGTTTGGGAGAAAAGCGCAAGCGGCACGCAAGTCTTCGTCGGTTACTTTATTACATATCTTCTGTAACCATAAGCTAATTTCCTCCCACTAGGAGGGAATTCATTCGACCAACCCTATACAGTTTTTTTTTCTTTATACAAAATTTAAGAAAAAATACACCTGAAAAATAGGTGTGTGGCGCATGTTCTTATCTCCCAAAGCTGGCAAATGCAAATAAGCATTAAAATTTTAAATCCAATTAATAAAATTAAAGTAAAATATTTACAAATTTAACAAAAAAATAATTTGTTTAACAAAATCTATAAAGAACCCTTTTATTTTTCAAAAAACCTGTGCGACAGTTATTATTTTACGCCCTGTACTTTGCCATTCATATTATGGCAAACACTACTTAGTAAGCAAAGTTAAGTGTGATAGTGAAAAAGTGTAAGCATGGCCGCAAAGTAAGTGCAGGGCGCTCGGATATAAAAATCAGAAAAATATTAAATTATTTATAAGGCTTAAATTAAAAAAATTGCCAAACATTCAGGAAGAGTCTGGAATTGTTTCCTATAAGGGCGGCCATTCAAGAGGCGGTGAGCGAAGGGGGAGTGTGCGCGGCACCTCCAACCCCCACCTAGGTGCCCTATGGGTCCCAGGGACCCCTTAGAAAAATCGCCAAAAATCACAATATTCACTTGCGTCAACAGTATTTTTGCGTAGAATTCGGTACGGGATTATAACCCTTACTACGTAGAATCCAGGGTTGCCACTTTGGTAAATTGTTACCAAAATTGGTAGAAAAAATTTGGGTTGGTAAAAAGGTAAATTCTTTCTCATTTTGGTAGATTTTTGATGAACTTTCCGTTCCCGATTTATTTTTCGTAGTTATCTTTAAATATATTATAAATTTCTTTGCATACTTTTTATATAAATACATATGTACGTATAAATGTATATCGATATAAGGCGCTCCATTCAAAACTAATTTTACTGGAATCCCGAGGAGCTTTTGATTACCTAAATATTTTAAATGATTATTTAAATATAAAGAAAAAATTTGTATGTAATTACGCACTATGATTGTTCGCAAAAAAATAAATCAACGCCATTTTTTATTAATGAAAAAAAGTAAATAAAAAAAAATCAACGGTAATTTTAAGCAGCACATTGCTGGCTATACTCAAATAGTATTTGCTTTAAAACTCCATACCTTAAATTGTTCTAAATTTTCAGAGTAAAAAATTCGAAATATAGACGAAAAATTTTGGAATTTTTCTATATGTTGTATATAGTTTGAGTCCTCGATTTTTTTGAATTTAGTTAAAGCAATAAACAATTTTTACTCGAATAATATGGCGAATATTAAAAAAAAATCACAGAAAAAAAAAACTATAGTTTTGATTAAAATAAATAAAAAAATAACAAAACTATGGTTTTCGTTAAAATAATTATAAAAAAGTTATTGGTAGATATTTCCCAGATTTGGTAGATTTTTTTCAAGTGGATGGTAAATATTTTTTTTCGTCAGTGGCAACCCTGGTAGAATCCTCCTTTCTGTGTTGCCGAAGAAGAGAGGCGGATATAATTCCGGCTTCTCTATCCAAAGTATTTTTGCACTTAACTCCTTTCTGTGTAGGCGGCCTTCGGCCGCGCTTTGGGATAATAACCCTTACTAAGTCGAACTCTCCTTTCTGTGTTGCCGGGGAAGAGGGGCCGGCACCTCTTTTGTTATCAAGGGTATATAAAATGTCCCGTGCAAATGAATATTCAACCTTTTTCAAACGAAAAAACGCAAGTGAAAATTGTGACTTTTGGTCATTTTTCTAAGGGTTCTCTAGGGAACCATAGGGGCCCTAGGTGGTCGGGAGTAACATTTTTGTCAATAGCGGTTCTGCCCTCTCCAAAAAGGTTGGAAAAGGTGCCACGTCCACTCCCCCTTCGATTTCCATCTCTTTAACAACCACTCCTATTGGAAAGCCAACCCATATAGTTATTTATTTTTCACATTTATTGTTGCTTTGAAAAAGATTTCTAAGATATATTTGCTTGTTTGTACCTAATTAATGGTAATTTGTAACAATAAATTGCACAACAAATTTAAAAAAAAAGTTTTACTCCTTTCTTATGTCATGTTCTGCTTTTTTTCTATCGAAAATATAAATGTACTCCTTTCTCTGTTTCAAAAGCTGGCAACCCTATATGTACGGTGACCATCCGTTCTGTTTTTTGCAGGACTGTACTGTTATTTAAAAGTCTGTCCTGCGTAGTTTTTCAAAATAGAAAACCCCCAAAATGTACTGATTTTTTCCAAGTGTCCTGCCTTTGTCCCGCATTTTCTTCGATATTTTAAAATTAACTTTTCCTAATCGACATAAAAGCAGTGTCCAAACTAATTGATAACTACATAAGGGTAAGCAAAACCACCAGAACCAGAAGGTTCAACCAGTCAATGCGTTCTAAATTTTGTACGGTTATGGACAATTGATGACGAGAAAATGAAGACCAGAATCAAATATATCAATAGCACGGTTCTAAAAATTTTGTGGTAATCGCTGAGGAAAAAAAAAATGTTTTTACGCCAATTTTCTTTTCAAACAAGCGTTTTCGTAATTTAACCTACAGTTACTTTGCCGATTTCGATGAAAATTATTAGTGTTACAAGCGACCAAAATCGAAAAAAGTGAAATTTCAATCATTTTCTTTTTACAGTAGGTAAATGAAAATATGATGAGAAATGTAGATGTTACGGATCACAATCTGCACAAATTATATACTTTTGCAAAGGGCCCATCAATACCTTTCGAACTGTAGGTCATTTCATGAGATATTGACGAATAACTGAAAACAGTACAAAAAATATATTTTTCGAACAAATATCGAAAACACATTTTGGAACCATGGGTATTTTTTTCGTGCCCAGCGACCCAACGTTTGCCTAAAAAATTTACTTTACAGAGGTTCATATTTCGTGTAAAGTAATATGTAATATGCCTTATTATAATTTTGTAAATATTCACTACAAAAGGGTTAATACCAATGAAGCAAATTTAAAATTGGATTACTAATTAAGAAATATACACTCGTCGTTATTTGAATAGCGCACCTTACAGTCCTTAGTAGTTACAGTTTTCCTTTCGTTTGTTTGATATTCATTAATTTTTTATAAAACTATAGCATAGTCTACGTCTAAACCCGATTTTAAATTTTTTTGAAATTAAAAAAACAAACAAAGGGGCGATTTTTTTTTTTGTTGACGGTGCTGCGCATTTTCTTCCATATAAAAATGTTGTCAAGCATACTTTGTATGGAAGAAAATCCAAAAAAGGGTGCGCTATTCAAAGGACGAGGAATGTATATATGTATGTGTACGCAATTATATGTAGGTAAATTGTTTGAAAAATTGTCTTGCGTTTTCAAAATATATTTGTGGTCACCGTACCTATATGGGAAAGCAGATGACATCGACGTCGGCGGCCTGGGACCCAGGGATATCAGCGTAGCAATTTCCAGTTTTAAAAAGAAGCGAAGGAGGTTTTTGTAGCCTTGAACGAGGACAAAAAATAGTACCTCCCCAAAACACATAAAAAGTCCTCGCATTTTGGCGCACACGTCACTGTTGTCAGTTATAATTTTGAAGTATAGAAGGACTTTGTCTATCTATGATTTAACATATACCACCAACAATGTAAGCCCGAAGATCAAGCGAAGATTAACTCTTGCTAACAAGCGCTACTCTAGGGCTCGGTAGGGAATTGAAAAGTAAAGCCCTTTTCTCGACAAATAAAAGTTACACTCTAAAAATCTTTCATCATGACTGTCTTTTTATTCGAGCCAGAAACATGCACGTTGTCCAACAAAGATGAGAAGGCTTTAGAGGCTTTCGATAAAACTATTTTACGCAATTTTTACGATTGCTCTGGTGAAGGTATCCTTCGACTCGGCACCCCTGGGTGGACTACGATAGATTGGGTGCCCACGAACGCAATGGAAGGACCAAGTGCAAAATCAGAATCTCTACTGACTTTAGGTGGCACTGCATCCCCCCCCCACTGGCTTTTAGTTCTCCACAGATACCGCATCAAACTCATTTTTCTACCAAAATGCCTACAAAAAATCTATTCAAATACTTATAAAAAACGGGGTGCTTTTTTAAAAAGATAACAATATTCTGTAGCTCGTTTCTGTAACTTTTCTCTATCGATTATTTCTCTACTGGTCGAGAATATACGTCATTCTCTACTACACATTAGCAGTAGAGAACAGGGCGGCGAATTCATATCTCAATTCGCCTTCGTAGAGAACTGTTACAGAAACGAGCTACTGATCCGATTGGGCTGGCAGCCACGACTTTCAAAAATAATAATATTTTTCCATAACCAGTCGCAG
This sequence comes from Rhagoletis pomonella, assembly GCF_013731165.1. Lineage (NCBI taxonomy): Eukaryota > Metazoa > Arthropoda > Insecta > Diptera > Tephritidae > Rhagoletis > Rhagoletis pomonella. Next base: position 74,550,402 of record NW_023458557.1, read on the forward strand.
AAGAAAGTATTAAAAATGAATTAAAAAATCTAAAATTGAAAAACGCCGATGAAGTTATAGATTCCCCAAATTCTGAAACGGCCAAGGGAATGCGAATGGAGAATTGCTTTTAAAAAGCTTTAGAAAAACCTCACTCATCTGGTTTGGCTTGTAAGCGCTGTTTAAACAACGATCTCGCCATTATGCTAGATTCTAATGGTTTCTTAAAATACTTGACATTTGCATTCGCATCCGCATCCGCGGATGTTAGCTGTTAGATATTCGCATCCGCATTCGCATCCGCGGATGTCTAAAATTCCGCATTCGCAACATCCCTACTCTGAACCCTAGGGTGGGGTAGTACTTCAGGGAGTATATTTTCCCCCATCTTCACACTTTCCGAGACACTCCAAATGATAAATTTTGGATCATTCTCATCAATAAATATATTTGACTTACACTCGTAACTATAAATATTATTTACACATAAAATACTAAATATGTATGTATAACCTAACTTATCTATGTATGTATGCACATATGTATGGGAGTACTTTAAAGTCTTGTTCTCTCTATAATAGCTTCGTCTTTGACGGCTTCTACTTGCTGATCCTTTTTCATTTTTTCTACAGCTTTCTTTTCAGCAACTTTCTTGCTCGTAGATTTCTCCACGTCTCTTTCGTTTTCAAAATCCGACGAGTTCCAGGCCTGAGTCTCTGAAGTGCCCCAAATTATGTAAAACAGGTTGCCCACGAAGAAAATCAGAGCTGCGATTGCGAAGATGATTTGCCATTGCGAGCGATTGTGCTGTAAATTTAATGCTGATAAATTAAAAAATTCTACAAGTCAACTTGATTTTTTTTTTAATGCTTTCATACCTTGTCTGTCACAATGACACCCACTAGTAAGGGCGACAAGATCGGCACCACATTCACAATAGTATTTGATAAGCCCATCAGTATGCCTGCATGATTGGGCGCCAGATCTAGGGAGTTGAGCGTACTGCCAATGGTGGAGCCACCATTTATGCCTACATTTAGCGTCATCAGCACAATGGCCAATGTCGGCTGATTGGAGTCCAAGAAACCAATGCCGATTAGTAAGAGTGCTGGTATCCACAGCGAGATGGTATTGATCGTCTTGCGTACGGCCGTCAGTGACAGAATCTTCCGCTTGGTCAAAAAATTCGCTATGGCCAAGTATACGTACAATGAGAGCCACATTGTCAGATAGGGTAGAGCAGAAAATAGTCCATTCTCCTTGATTTCCATATTCAGCACACCATTCATGTAGGAGGGGATTTGCGCTTGCAGAGTAGTGAAACCCCAAGCCTCCGCGCAACGCCCCACAAGAAAAGCTAAAAATGGCACCGAAGTAAAAATTGCACGCCAAGGCACTGGTATTCGCTGCTGGTGAAAGTCATCGTTGCGCTCGAGCGACGACTCTATATACCTGCACTCCTGTGGTGTGATGAACTTGGAGGAAGGCGCATTATCTGCAGCGAAAATAAGCCAAAATATGCACCACACAAAGCAGAGCGCCGCCGACACGTAGGAAATGCCTGGCCAACCCAATGAACTGCTAGCGATTAGACCACTCGATGCCAGAGCTATAACTGTGCCACAATCGGTGCCGGACAAGCTGAGCGCGCCTAGCAGATTACGTTCATGCAGCGGTGACCACTTGGCCAGGTGCTCATGTATGGCGGGAAAGATGAGGCCCTGAAAGAGACCTTGCAGTAAACGTATGACGCAAAAGATCGGCCAGCCACCGAGCCGTACACAAGCGGGCGTTATGAAGCTGCATACAGCAGAGGCAAATGTGGCGGTGAGTATGGTGATTTTAGCGCCAAAGCGGCGACTCAGATAGCCACCAGGAAATTGTGTGAGCACATAACCCCAGTAGAAGCTGGATAGTATGTAAGACTTATGCAGCTCGGTCCAATCGTACTCCTGTTGGATATAAGAGATGGTTAATTGTTTAATTAAAATGCTGTGTATTTGCTGACTTACCGGGAAATCTGGATTTGTTGTGTTGGCATTAGTCATTGCGACTACAGCGACCGAGACATTCAGCCGACTAATATAGACTACAACAATGTTGAAGAATAGTAGCAACGCCTGCAGATGGCGCACTCCAAAAACGGAAGCTGAAGGTGTATATTGGTAGACAATTTTTAATTAGATGCTTTGGTTAAAAAATATGCATATTTTTTCTTAAATTACGCAAAGAAGTTTCCCTATGTTCTTTTGTAGCTTAAATATGATATTTTAAAGTCCTGTGTGAGATGGTTCTTTTTTGACCAAACGCTCGGATCTAGATTGTCAGGCTTGCGAGATGGTTTGCAGTCTGCAGGTTCCGAATACATTTTACCTAAGTCTCTTGAAAATCTGTCCCCTTTTGGGAGTAATGGTGGACTTAAATCTAAATTCCCTAACAAGCAACTACATACTATGTCTACGTCGCGAAAATTCAATTTTTTTTCCCCGAACAAAGATCCCAAAGAGGACACAACCCAAGAGGATAGGCTTCGCAGAAATCCGGGATTAATTCCCCTCAAACAAATATCCAAAACAAATTAAATCCAAGAGAAAAAGCTTCATTCAGTCTCAGGATAGCCACAACTTCAACATCCGCCAGAGTTCTCACAGCGTAAGGGTTGACTACCGGCACGAGAACACCTAGCACGATTGTGCAATTGTAAGCCATCAGAATTTCAGCTGATTGTTTTATGTCTTCAAGGCAGAGAAATGGTCTCGATTAGCTCTTACCTTTCATTCCACTTGGGCGGAAAACCTTCTGGATATTCTGGAAAGCTGTTCTCGTCCCGGAAGTCAACCCTCACGCTGTGAGAAATCTGGCGGATGTTGACGTTGTGGCTATAAACTTGAAGAAGTTAATTTGAAATGCACGCAACTGAGGATACTTGTGGTTATATCGAGATGAAGAAGAAAACGAAATTGTTTCGTACTTTCTCTCTGTCTCGTGAAGTGGCGCTACTGAGTCTGCCATTAAAAACGAGGTAAACGGTCGACACTCAGTTTTACCCACCCGCAGAAATCAATAAATGTATACTCGCGAAACTAAGGTTTTAATTTTTTTCGCTGGCATCGCGATTTTTTTAAAGGACTTTGAATCTCAAAAATGTATGACGAATAAAAAATGCATGTACATTAGGGTTGTCCAAAAAAAAAGTACAGTCGGAATTTTAAACCACTCACCCCCTAGGATTTTTCTATATGGAAAAAATATACCCCTATTTTAATTTGTAATCAAAAAATATTTAGAGATCCTATGATTGTTCTATACCGAAAAAATATACCACTATTTTTTAGTTTGAAATCAAAAAATATTCAGAGGTCAAAATTTCATGTACATATTTTAAATGGGCAAGCAAAAAAAAACTTTTCGTAGAAATGATATAGAATTCTTGAAAATCGATATTTTACATTCGGAAAAATATGGTTCTCTTCAGGAGACTTCCAATAATAATATCCAATGTTTATTTATCCACTTTAGATACCAACGATTTTTTTTTGCGACCTCTAAATATTTTTTTTATTTCCAAATAAAAAAGAGAGGTATATTTTTTTGATATGGAACAATCCTAGAGCGTGCGAGCGTTAAAATTCCGTCTTTACTTTTTCACATGCATTTTTGTACATACATAGAATTATTAAATGGGTATCAAATATAAGATAAAATTCTGTAGAATTGAAAAAGATTAAATTTTTTGTTGTACTGTATTATTTTACATTTAATAAAAAAAAATTTTGGTGCACAAAACGAATAGATGGTATTGAAAATGTCCTTTAAAAATATCCTTGAAAATGTTGCAATTTTATTTGAAAAAAAAAAGATATGTAAACGACTAATACATACACGACCACATACTCAAATCTCGTTCTTGTAACTTTATTAGCTTAACAAAATAAAAATAATTCACCAAAATGTGAAATAAAAATAGAAGTTTTAATTTTACTGAACTTTCTCTTTCATTTGGTATATTGCACGGAATTTTTAAAATAGCTTTCATAACCTCGAAATTTTAAGGTCCTTCGAAAAAATCCCGATGTCAGAGAGAAAAACTAAAAACACAGTTTTACTATAATTGGCTTCAATTTAGTTTCGTGAGTATATTTTCTCGTGCGTTTTGATTTTTTTATTTGGTTTTTATCACACGGTGCAATAATGTTTGCTTGAAAATTTTTAGCACTTTGTAATTTGTTTTCCTTTTTCGTTCAGTTTTCACTTTTTGTTATAAAAAATTATTTCAATAAAAAATACTGCTTTGTGTTATAAAACCTTTCCTTCACTACGTACAATTATTCTCAGCAGCCACCATTACAATTCACTTTTGCTTATGATCAAATCGTTTATGCACTTTTGAGTCTATTATCGTAACAGTATACTACCTTTTAAAGGGCAATTTAGAAAACTAAAACATACTTAGTGACTCATGTTTAAATAGAAACGCGTAGAAGAATTGCAAACTGCGCTTGAGTTTTTAAGAATGATACATTCCATCCGGAAATTTATGTATTTATTCAAATAGGTATTTATTTAGATAAGAGTCGCAATGGTTTTTACAATTGTTTTACCGTGTAGTACCACGTCTTGTACTCAACGTAGTTAACAACAAAATTAATTGAAAACACATTTTTTGCTTGTATAACAAGCTTTTCTCTCTCCGAAAGTTGTTGAACCTTTTCATTTTAAATTCGAACAATGGGCGATTTCTGCACAATACTGAACAATTGAGGTTTCGTTATCGATTTTTATTACATTATATAATACATTTTTTATTCTTTTGGACTTTATTGTACTTTAACTCGGTTAAAGTTCTCTACTTATACCCTTAAGTGCTTACGTTTTTCCATTAATAAAAATCTGCCTTTCCTTCTCTAAAGACTGTTTTTTTTTTACGTTAATCGAGTGTTCTTCTTTACACGGACCCGTTTCGAAACGTTTTGAGCTTAAAGCCTGAATGAGTGATCTAGGTATTTAGTTACTAAAAGAAAACGTTTAAACTAATTAAAATGTGAAAAGATAACATTTGAACAGATGGAACTGATCGGGTATCGCGAATTCAGTGGTTGAGGGAAAATATTGCCAAAACACCATAAGTTGAGTTTATTTGATTTATCGTTCTGCGTAGAGGCAATGCGTCAGAACAACGGTTGAACATGAATAACTAAAAAAGAGCAAATATTTTTATTAACTTTTGTAAGAAAACAAAAAACAGTGAGTGTTGCTATTAATTTGCGTTCGTTAGATTGGTTTCTTGTAAAAACGCAAAAGAATATTTGTTAACAGTTTTTAAATTAATAATGGGTCAGCCGATCAGAGTCAACTTAAGAAGAGAGAATACAAAGTATGTAGTTATAAGCAAATAGGGCTGCAAACTTACAAGATCGCGATATCGAGATCGATAATTGGCATATTCATCGGCATTTTTATTGTAACCATTTAAACATGACCTTGACTTATGGGCTGATAAATATTTTGATAAAAATATCGACCAACGCACCATTGACGATTATCGATACATAATTCGATGTCAATATCGTTCTAAATTGATTTTTGAAACCGCTACTGTTAAATTTATCGATGCTACCATCGCCCGTGTTAGTGCAACTATCGATGTGGGTGAAAAAAAAAATGGATATAGTTATACATATGTATGTACATACATAAATATGTATATTCATATTCATATTCCAGTACCTCAAAATTGTTTAAAAATAATATTTTGGATGCAAATTGAAAAAAATTACACTTTTAGAATCTCATAAATTATAGAAAGTATCTGATATTTGAAATTAGGTGGCAACCCTATGAAAAAATACCCCGGGTTGAAGAATACACATTTTATATACAACAAGTAAGAAAGTCTAAGTTCGGGCGGAGCCGAACATTAAATACCCGGCGCAAGTATTAAATATATGTTTTCCACCTTTCCGAAAGCTACCGCTACATGATAAGCCGGGGTGTATAGATTTTAAGTAAATTAGCGTCCTTAAATTTCGAAATATTGAAATTTCAAGCATATCTGAAATTTACCGTTATATGAAATGCGGCCTCAATTTTAGTCCGATTTCAACAAATTTCAACGGTTTGCTTTTATGTGGCAAGCACAATAACCATACCGAGCTTGGTGCAAATTGCTAGAGCGGTTAGCGAGATACATATATGTGATCATAAGTGGGCGGTGCTACGCCTATTTTCCAAAATTTTGTCATAAACGTATTTCTTGGTAAAGAGTTGTTGCAATCATCAATTTTGAATAAATTAGCTTCAATATTTACTGATTTTTCGAATATTTTGTATTTCTCGAAATTACCGTTATATGGGATGTGGGCGTGGTTATTGTCCGATTTTAGAAATTTTCGGCCAGTTGGTATGCTGTACCAGGACCAACAACTGTGCCCAGTTTGGAAGAAATTGGTGTAGCGGTTACCAAGATATACACATGTAACCATAAGTGGGCGTGGCTACGCCCATTTGCCAAAATTTTGTAATATTCTTATTTTTCGTCTAAAACTCATTGCAAATATCAATTTTGAGTGAATTATCTTCAGTAGTTACTAAAATATCGCAGTTTTCGTTTTTCTGAAAATTACCGTTATATGGGAGGTAGGCGTGGTTATTGTCCGATTTTTAAAATTTTCAGCCATTTAGTAAGCTGTACTAAGGCCAACACTGTGCCAAGTTTGGAAGAAATAGGTGCAGCGGTTACCAAGATATACACATGTAACCATAAGTGGGCGTGGCTACGCCCATTTTCCAAAAATTTTTAATATTCATGTTTTCCGTCTGAAACTCATTGTAAGTATCAATTTTGAGTGGATTATCTTCAGTAGTTACTAAAATATCGCAGTTTTCGTATTTCTTAAAATTACCGTTATATGGGAGGTAGGCGTGGTTATTATCCGATTTCGCCCATTTTCAATACCATCCGTCCCACGCCCAAAAGAAGTTCACGTACCAAGTTTCGTTAAGATATCTCAATTTTTACTCGAGTTATCGTGTGCACAGACGGACGGACGGACGGACGGACGGACGGACGGACGGACAGACAGTCACCGCTTAATCGATTTCTCTTTTCATCCTGATCATTTATGTATACATTTGTCTATATCTATCTCGATTCGTTTTGCCTGTTACAAACAACCGTTATGTGAACAAAGTTATAATACCCTTGTGCACAAGTGCGCTCGGGTATAAAAACAATCGCTCGCAGAAATTAATAAGATACACATTTATATTAAAAAAAGTGGCAACCCTCAACGAAAATATTTCTGGATAAAAGTTTTCAAAAATAACTTTCAGTTGAAATCTACATTAAGCTATTCTAGCTTAATTTTCCCGAATCGAAAATAAGTGAAAATCGTACAATAATAGGGGGCAACTCTATTCAAAAATATTTCTAAATAAGAGATTTTTAAAATACTTTAAATATTTTAAATATTTGTTTGGATATGAAATCCCTGTTCGTAATCACATTCATATTCATTTTTATATTTATATTCATATTCATTTTCATAATCACATTAATATTCATATCCATATTCATATTCTTATTCATATTCATATACATAATCATACTCATATTTATATTCGTATTAACATTCACATTCATATTCATACTCATACTCATATTCGCACTCATATTCATATTCCCACTCATATTCATATTGATATTCACATTTATATTGATATTAGTATTCATATCCGTATTCGTTTTAGTTTTCATATTCATATTCATATTCATATTCATATTCATATTCAGAGTCATATTCAAAATCATTTTAATTTTCGTATTCATATTAATTTTCATATTGATATTGATATTGACATTCCAATTCGCATTCATATTTATCTGCATATTCATATTCATAATCGCATCGAATTAATTTTTATATTCATACTCCTATTAATTACTATCAACAATCCAAGCCTACCCACTTATGTACAAACATATTTTTCTTAGCTTTAATTGCAAAGCTCTTTCTTTGCAAAACTTCGTCACAAATATGTACTCGAACCTTAAAATATCTACGCAAAAGTGAAATCAAATAAATAATACAAAAATAATTTGAACAGATGTGTTAACAGTCTTGTATTTCACCGACTTTTTTTATAGGCTAGTTGCCATTTGATTTGTGAAGAAATGTGTCATTTCAAGCAAACAGTTATCTCCACAATAGGCAACTCAGCGCTGCAATAATGGGTGGCTCAACGGGTGCATGTGCATCGGATATTAATATACAATAGGGGTATTCTCTGAGTCTTGCAAAGCCCTTGCACGGTGCACAGATTGCACGGATTGCACGGAAAAAACCGGTTTTCGTATGGGACAGCTTTGCAAACCGTGCAATCCGTGCACCTTGCAAGGGCTTTGCAAGACTCAGAGAATGCCCCTAATATAAATATGTTTGTATTGCAGAAAGTGCAAAATTGCGATCAATTTGTAGATCATATAATTAGCCTACTTGGTTTAGTTTATTTGCATACACAAACTCAATCAATTTTTTTAACAAAAGCGGAACAACCAAAAACAAAATAACGAAGAGAAAGAAAAGAATTGGAACATTTTTCATCACTTCATTACTACAATTCACTTATGAATTCAATTTGCATTGCAACATCTACATTTGAGTACATCATTGCAGCATAAATTTTAAAAAGTATACAAAGATATATTTGTACATATATATAATTACATAAGTATGTACATACATATGTATGCACACATGTTTTGGCATCTCGACATATTGGCATCTCTGCTGGACTGCCGTTTGCCAGTCACTTGTTGCTGATGATTTTGCAGTTCATTTCGCTGCTCTGATTGAACGCCTCCAACAGCTTGGTGCATAACTACATATGCACTTATAAACATCGCTTATTTCTACATTATTCTCTAATATTTTCTGCGCCAGTACATTTATGCTTTGAAGTGACGCACTTATTGGCTGTGTCGCTTGGACGCCACTTTCTGGCGTCAAATGCACATTTTTGTTTGGCTTGTTTTGCAATTTCTGAGATACATTCTATACATACATATATATAAAAAAATTTATCCATTGGGATTGGAAATTTTCTTATTAATGTCGAAGTAGATTATCTCCCATTGATTTGCTTGCGGTCATTTGAAAGCATTTTTTTTGGGCCAATTTTGTAAAGGGATTATCGTCTGCTTATGATTTCTCAGCAAAATTAGAATGCACATGTGTTTAAAAAAAATTGCGAATGCATACCTCGTAACTGAAGATATAACTTAATTATTATTTTTTTTTAATTTTTTGCAGATTATGTCTCTATATAATATTGATAAGCGCATTGGTTGGAGCGGATATAACGACTGTCGAACGGATACGGGTAAGTCATTTACATATACTACATTCATATATTGAATTTTAGATGATAAATGTCTGTGACAAATTGAGATTAAGCAATATGTAAGTTAAGATTTGAAATCTAAAGTAATATAATCAAAAAATTATCATCCCGCCCTTTCGAAGGCACCATTCGATACCTGTACACTACGAAGCATGATTTCCTCATGAACTAAAAAATTTACACGTTCAATATTTTTACTTCAGAATTCTTGAGAGCTTTCGTGATGTCGTGTATGACTTTTCGATTTTTTTTCCGGGAGTGTTTAAGACTTTTCACGTTCAATGGTACATTAAAGCTTTAAGTTTGCTTTTTTGCTAACAAAATATCAAGCGATAAAAAATATAATCTAAGCTTCTCAATTTTTTTTTTACTTTTTAGCACATCAGCAGAAAAGGTTGCGGGTTTTCCACTAGAATTAAAAAATATTATAATTAAAGACTTCCGCCAAAATATTTCGAAAAAATATTGAGATTAAAGTGAGCTAGACCAATTTAGAAAATATCCTATTATCTGAAACAATTTACAAAAAAAAAAAATAATTTGTATAAACTAACCTTATTAAAAAAAAACTCGACTTATGGAGGTATTTTCAAAAAGGTCAGCTCACGTAAATCTTAATATTTTTCCGAAGTATTTTAGCGGAAGTCTTTAAATATAATTAATTTCGTATTACCGATGGGAAAACAGTACCGACTTTTTTTGTATGGAGTGGTACGCTAATAGGCATACATAACGCACGTATCTATTTTCGAACAAAAAACTGTATATAACTGCCAACGGGATTATTTTTTTTTTGAATAAAAGCATGTGCGATTAATCGATTATATAATTTTTAAATTAATCACAATCCTGATTAATTAAAAAATGCGATTAATCAGATTCTGATTAATCAAATCCTGAGTAATTACGGTTTACTCATAAAAAATGAATTGAAATTCGAGTAAATTTTGTAATTTCTTTCGAGTTTACATTTTTGGAATCCCAGAAAAAGTATTATTTGCGTTATGCATACATAAAACTAATTATTTTAAATATGTATGTAGTTGTTTTAAAACATGAATTTTTCAAGATAAAATTTTTGCTACATAAATACATACACTGGAAAAATAGCCAAAACTCGTTAATTAATTTATTCATATTTTCGCCACACGCACAGTGTTTCGACTATATGGAGGCAGCTAGAAAAAAAAACGTGGTGAAGTCTACTTAGAGAGGGAAAAGTAAAAGTCATAAATACCAAATTTCACATTATTTACTCACACCCTTTCTTCACGAACGATACATTTTCGAAAAAATACGGGAATCGGCGCGATACCTTCTAATCAGTTTAATTGCCTTTGGCGATTAACCCATTAAAGCAAGTGTTTCTTTTATTTGGTACTTTCTTATAAAAAAATTTACTTTAAATTGTAGATCCTAAAGATGATTAGTAAAAACAAGTTTGAGTACCGGTCCGTCAGGTCTTGAAATTAGACGAATGTTTTAGAGAAATCTATGTAGTTTTCGAATATATGATTTGATCTTTTCGCGCGACTTTGCAAATATATATAATTTTTGATTTTAGCTTTTTTTTGCATAATTTCGCAAAACGAATTTTTCGAACAATGAAAAAATCTCACCAAACATTGGAAAAAAAGCGAGTATTTACACCTATCTACAGTATAACCTTTGTTTCCTGAGAGCGGAAAGCAGGAAACGAAAATTTCATTACATTTAATGACTGGGCCCATATTTTTTGTGAGTTTTGGACGTTATAGTGATCCAATCTTCTCCATACTTTATATTTAGGTATTTCTAATAAGAGACAGACTACAAACTAAATTGCATCGATGTCGGATGAAATTTAATGTTTCCGCGCATATAGCGCAAGCTTATGGTCTGATTGTGTATACTTACCATACAGAAATTAGCATAACTTGTAAAAAGTTTTGAGTTTAGATTTTGCCTCACATTTGCTTAATTGACATTACAATTGCGGTGGTACCAATAGCACTATTTTTACAGAGATCCATGGAAGGCATATTAGGGGAATTCACGACTCTATCCATGTAATTTTGGGAACAAGTAAAGAATGGGGCCATTTGAGCTGAAAAAATAAAAAGTGAGCATGGCCCGGCGCTTTTCTCTGATTTGAATGGAATAAATTTAGTTTGGAGCAAATTCATAGGAGCGGTGCTAGGGAGCGTAAACGCGGAATTTTCAATATTTTCAAAAGCTTATATTTTGAAAAGTTTTGAACCAATTTTCAAAGCATGAATGTGGTTGGAATGGTAATTGCTTTGATATGTGTATATTAAATACATAAGTATGTAAATATACGCACTTGGAGAAAAAAGGTGGCAACCCTATTAAAAAAGCCCTTTTGCACAAGCACTTTCATTCGATATCTAATGTTTTTAATGCAATGAACAAACCTTATAATTTTTTAGACAGACGGCAACACTATTAAAAAAAAAATCTTACTGTACATCTGGAGGCCAAGCCCTTTCATTTGGCAACTCACTTTTTAGTCCAAAGAACAGCCCACATCTTATAATTTTTCGTATAAGCGGCAACCCTTTCGAAAAAATAAAACCTTATTACACATCCGAAGACCGGATTTTTTTTTTTTGATTTGAATAAACTGTGCAAATGTGATGTCACTAACACAAAATATGTAAGGTAGTAATTTTTAAATAGGTGCCAACAGCACTAAAAAAAAAAGCTTATTGCACATCCGAAAAATATATTCTTTCACGTGGTACCTAATTTTTTAGTCCAATGAACGGTGAAAATCTTTTGACTATTTATTAGGTGGAAACCGTACTCAGAATAATAATCCATTATTGCACATTTTCATTTGACAGCGACAGTGCAGAACTGATCCTTACGTTTACTATGATTGTATATTGTTATTTTATTAATAGGTGGCAACCCGATAAAAAAAAATAAAATAGTAGCGCTTTTTTAGAGGCCAATCTCTTTCATTTGACACCTCATCTTTTGTAATCCAACGAACGGTGCAGATCTTGTAGTTTTTTAGACAGTTGGAAACCCTATTACAATTCTAAATAAAAAAGGGCCACCCTCCTATCGATACAGAGTATACTAGAGAAAATCGCTTCAAAATCCGTTCAGTAGTTTTCTGGATCACCGCGTACAAAGAATCTCGACTTTTCTTTATAGATTTAGAAATTATGGCATTTTTTTATGAAAATTTATGTTTTTCTTAAAGAAAATGAAAATTATGTCAAACTGCAAATAAACTTAGTGTCGACTTAATTTGGACTACAAATATACCCCATTTAAACCACTTAATAGCCACTTGAATAAATTTTTCGGTAAAAAAAAAATCCATTTACCTAAAGAAACCAAAAATCAGCTGTTTTTGTTCACATAACCCTATTGCGTCGATGCATAAGGTTGGTAGTACTGAGAAATTTGGCTGCATGCGAAGCATAAACAGCCTTAGTTTTGTAAAGTTGTGTAACGTTTAAGAAGTTGTGCGAAGTTAAAGCTCAGTTAGTCTCGACTTAACTTAATTTAACTTACCCTAAGAAATCATCAACGATTACTCAACATGTCAACTTAAGCTAGAAGCGGAAATATTTTTTTTTTTTGTTTTTAATTTTTTTTTTCAGCTGTTTGACACTTTGCCGCCTAAAATGCCACATCAAAAAAATTAACGCAAAAAATATGTTTGCGTGCATTTATTTTTGAAAAACACAAAAACGAAAATCTGGCAAGCCTGATTCTCTCACCGCTCTCACTTTCCGTAAGACTGTAAAAGCTTAAACAGGCGGCAGCGTTGATCCCAACTAACTTGGACTTAATCCGGATCAACCGCATTTAATTCCCGAGTTGATCCGGATCAACGCTGCCGTCTGTTTATGCTTTAACTTAACAATCTAAAATCTGCAGGTACTTAAGTTACTTACGGTAAGTTAAGTTTTAACTAACCGCCAACACAGTTTCTCATATAACAGATTAGCCAAAATACTAAGTTAAGTTACGGAAATTAAGTCTAGACTAACTGAGCTTTTATGCGAAGTATGTATAATCAGACTTTTACCAGCCAATGTGTGTGTGTGTATGAGCAATACGCTAACAACAGCTTGCTTAATTACTTTTCGAAGTTACATATTTTTAGGCAGAAGTGCTTACTATTAAATTTTTATACCCGAGCGCACATGTGCACAAGGGTATATTTATTTTGTTCACATAACGGTTGTTTGTAACAGCCAAAACGAATCGAGATAGATATAGACAAATGTATACATAAATGGTCAGGATGAAAAAATAAATCGATTAAGCCATGTCTGTCTGTCCGTCCGTCTGTCCGTCTGTCCGTCCGTCCGTGTACACGATAACTCGAGCAAAAATTGAGATATCTCAACGAAATTTGGTATGTAGGTTTCCCTTAATCCAAGGTAGGTTGGTATTGAAAATGGGCGAAATCGGACTGTAACCACGTCCACTTCCCATATAACGGTAATTTCCAGAAATACGAAAACTGCGATATTTTAGTAACTACTGAAGATAATTCACTCAAAATT
>NW_023458557.1:74564327-74612671 GCF_013731165.1 Rhagoletis pomonella
AAAACTGCGATATTTTAGTAACTACTGAAGATAATTCACTCAAAATTAATATTTACAACAATTTTTAGACGACAACTAAGAGTGTCATAAATTTTTGGAAAATGGGCGGAGCCACGCCCACTTATGGTTCCATGTGTATATCTCGGTAACCGCTGCACTAATTTCTTCCAAACTTGGCACAGTTGTTGGCCTGGGTACAGCATAAAAAATCGCCCAAAATTTTTAATATCGGACGATAACCACGCCCACATCCCATATAACGGTAATTTAGAGAAATACAAAATCTTCGATAAATCAGTAAATATTGAAGCTAATTTATTCAAAATTGATGCTTGCAACAATTCTTTCCCATGAAATACGTTAATGGTAAAATTTTGGAAAAAGGGCGTGGCACCGCCCACTTATGATCACATATATATATCTCGGTAACCGTTCCACCAATTTGTACCAAACTCGGTGTGGTTATTGTGCTTGCCGCATATAAGCAAAACTTTGAAAATTATTGAAATCGGACTAAAATTACGGCCGCTTTTCATATAACGGTAAATTTCAGAAATGCTTGAAACTTCAATATTTCGAAATTTAAGGACGCTAATTTACTCAAAATTGATACACCCCGGCTTACCATCAAGCGGTAGGTTTCGGAAAGGTGAAAAAACATATATTTAATACTTGCGCCGGGTATTAAATGTTCGGCTCTGCCCGAACTTAGACTTTTTTACTTGTTTTTTTAATTATGTATGTACATAAGAGAGGTTTTGTTTGCACTTCTTTTTCTAAAATTACCCAATTTTTTGGTTTTCAAATGTTTCTTGAAGCTGTAATAGAGGTTGATAGTTAGCGCAAGGCTGTGCAGATGATTGAGAAATTGATGAACATAAATATACATACATTAACGGTTCCAAAATAGACGAACGAATAACCGCTGCAATTTACTACTCTGAAGCTGGATGTCCAGTGAAGTATATTTATTAATGTTGCTCAAAAATACAAAGGCAAATCAACTTTTTGCAATTTTCTTGCGGGCATATGTTTTAAGCTAAAATTTTGGCAACAAGAAAATGCTGCAGAAAATAAATCCGCCGAGTTAGCGAATAAAAATTTATATTGACATTTCAGCGGCAATTAAGACTCCATTTTGATATAAATGGTGGTTTCTTTTTAAAAATTCAAAGAAAATTACAAAAAGTAATTTTTTCGGTTTATTCGAAACTCTGAGGATGCATTCGATACTCGTCGATCACGGTCCCACCTGCACAAGTAAAGTCAAAAAGTTCTTGAAGACCTATTCATTTCTCTAATTATAAATTTTTTATATTTTTATTTACTCATTTTTGCTTGATTTTTGTAACAAAATTTTACAAAAACAATAAGCACTTGGCGGTTGTGGTTTCATACATGTACATACTTATTTATGTACTTATTTCATTTGACCTTCTCCTACATAATTATCGAACTCTAAAAGAATTCTTGCAATGTGCGCAATGGCCTCAAAAATTTTTGAACTGTGAAAAAATAGCCGAATTTGATCGAACTTTTCCCATGGGTGTGTCGTCAATCAGCATATGAACGTTTGTACGTGTGTATATGTATAAACGTTTTTCAGTTTTCAGCCTAAGCAAAACAACAACAATAATATAGAGAACATTATGATAAAAATCAGTTCTAACGCGCCTTGCTCGTCTTCAATTGTACGCAACAGTAAATGCAACAAAAATAGGTACCTACTTACTACAAAAAGAAAAAAAAACGAACGAAATAAATAGAAATAAAAAATGCTAATCAATTTGCGGCTAAAATTTAATGTGAGCGAACTCGAGCAACAAGTAATTTACATGTCATTTGACCTTCACAATTACGAATTACTAACAAAAAAAAAAAAGCAACGAAATTTTTTGTTATTATGGACATACATACATACATACATGTGGCGAC
This sequence comes from Rhagoletis pomonella, assembly GCF_013731165.1. Classification (NCBI taxonomy): domain Eukaryota; kingdom Metazoa; phylum Arthropoda; class Insecta; order Diptera; family Tephritidae; genus Rhagoletis; species Rhagoletis pomonella. The sequence continues at coordinate 74,566,263 of NW_023458557.1, forward strand.
ATTTCGTCACCAAGATTCAATGATCCATCAAATTTGTTCCAAATTTTGATAATCACTGTCAACGCAACCAACTGGCTGTAATGTACGCCAAACCCCTAAACGCTGATATCCATCCAGTGCTTACTCGCTCTTGTAAGTACTCGTACATATGTATGTATGCAAGCGTTTCAATGATGACTTCTGTTGTTGCGTTTTAATGAATGTACTTCCGTTTATCATTAAGATGCTCTAAACTTGTCGAATCCAAGCAGATGTATGGATGATGAACTTTCAGCGCTGATTGAAGAGCGATGAGTAAAGAGCGCTACTGATGAGCGTGGATTCTAATGATGTTAGATGTCGGCACTAATTCAACTAAATAAAGTCATGTAGTCTACTATGAATAAAAGAATACAGTTGCGGGCATATGTACAGAACCAACAGGAAATTCGTTGATCCCTCTCCAAGTTATCAAAAACGGGAAATATTCATTTAAGTTCTACTATGAATAAAAGAATACAGTTGCGGGCATATGTACAGAACCAACAGGAAATTCGTTGATCCCTCTCCAAGTTATCAAAAACGGGAAATATTCATTTAAGTTCTTGGAAGGGAACTCAGCGCCGAACAGGCATCTGTTATTTTCTGGCATTACAGTTACATATTTACTTTTATTTTAGACAGTCAAAAAAAAGGCAGCTAAAAAATTAAATGGCGTTGAACCCGACATATTCCCCCAAATTCGGCACATAAAGCACAAAATGTCGTAAAATATTCCTAAACGTCATGAAAGATCAAAAAGTCGCAAAAAAAAGTACCGATAAGAATAAAAGTCCCAAGAAAATCTTGAAAGCTCTCGAAAAAATCTCCAAAACTTTCGTTCGAGTAGATCGCTTTCGGAAGCCTCAGAAAAGTTACAATGCGACTAAGTTGATCACAAAGCGTCCACGGAAAGGTCGTAGACTTGAACATAATTTCAGATGATCTGCGATAGAAAGACTATAACGCTTTATTACTCTGTTTTAAAACCAAGTGATCCCTGACAGTTTCAGAGAGGAGCGAAGGACATCGAGATTTAAGACTAACTCACGGTTTTTTCCACAGATGGCTCTAAATTAAATGATAGAGTAGACATCTCACTAAACCCCAACCTGCCTTTGCCTGATCACTGCAGTATTTTCAATCAAAATTAACAGCAATTACCGATCCTAATAGTTGGCCATAAACACTGCACGTGCTATGTGGTCCATTGTAGTCTATTTGACATGATACCAATACAGTGAAATAGCACCAGCTATAAGGTATGTAGTTTTAGTCTGCATAAGTAGCCCAATTGAGCAAGCTTCGCAATAACTGCGTTATAAGCGCATATTTTGTGTCTAAAGCCACAGAAACATTCCGTGTAATCGCGCAGCAGACCAGCTAGCCCAAAAGAGAACCAAACTACTCACTCTGAAAGTATCAACATACGGATGTTATCTACTAAATAGCGGTGTAGGCAGAGGAATTCAAACCTACAAATTCGCCCTAACCCCCAGCCTATTTATGTTCATCTGAGCACTGTAATGTCTTATGAGCTGTATGGACAGTGAATGAAATAACTTCACAATGCACTAGATGTGTAGGTCTGGGTAGAAAACTTCACCGTGGACGATCTAGCCAGGAAGGATATCAAAATATTCACTGTGCCTATGAGGCAGGCGACTCACTATACTGCTGGAAATAGAAGTATTCGGCCCCTATCTAAACAGTGGGGTATGTGGAGTGGTTTGAACCAACAAACTCTCACGAACCATCAGCATATTTACGTCTATCAGATCGCTCTAGCGCCTTCTAACCAGAACCGCTAGCAATAGCAGAAGCAGCTTTTTGGCGCAACAAATATGCCATATCAATATAGATTTACTGATATCTATTCTGACAGATAAGTTTACATAATATCCTAAGAGCCATTTAGCACCAGCTCCGAAGGTACATATGTAGCTAAGGAACGAACGGCGAACGAACTGAATTTGCTATGCACTACATACTTACGTAGTCTGGACCTCAGGTTATATGTAGTATGGAAAAAAACCGAACTCTTAGGCTAGCTCTTTCTATGAGGCAGGAATTCCACTACCCTGCTATATGTATCGACTTAGATTCAGTCAAATAACAGACGTTACAAATAGCAGATAAGACTCGTAGCCGAAATCTGGTTAACACAAAATCACCTCAAGCAACCATCAATCATATAACATGTCATCGAGTCTAGTATACCAGCAAGCTTTAGCTCTGTGTGCGTCCATATAAAATCTAAAAAAAAACTTAAACCACTTTTGCCAATATCATGGGTTTAATGAAACTTGTAAAACGGTTTAATTCGGCGATGCGGACCACCTTGCTAAGGAGAAGAGTTTTCTCAAGCTTTCTATCCACTTTTTAAAGACGATACAAGCCGAACTCCTCCCTGCCAACAACTGGCTCGGTTTCAGAGAAAGCTATGAGAGAAACCGGCTGATAGCTCTCTGCTCAGTAGGATGTCTAAAAGCTTAAACAGACGGCAGCGTTGATCCGGATTAACTCGGACTTAATCCAGATCAACTTTAGTTAATTTCCGAGTTAATCTGGATCAACGCTGCCACCTGTTAATGCTTTAAGACTGTCTGGATGTAAAAAGCCATCTTAACCGTGAAAGCAGTAGAAAACTAAGTCTGAGATAAGCAGTGATTTCGTCAAAATTTAACAATATTTATTTATCTCTATTTTACTGTATCATATCAAAGTGCTTTAGCAAAAAAATCCGATTACAGTTAAGAACTCTATCAATTATCGAAAAGAATTTCCTTTTCTTTACAGAAACACCAAGAATGGCTAAAACAACGAAATCAACAGAAAAACAATCGGCTCGCGGTGGCTATCAATTATCCGAAATCCAACTACGAACGTGCCAATTTATGGCGTCATCCCAAGCAAAGCGCAGCATCTACAGAAAATCTAAGCATAAACGAAGTTTATCCAGAAAATGAGGCTAACGAAAATGAGGATCTGACATCAACCACAACCACGCCGACAATCTCGACATTGTTGGTAACAACAACAATACCATTAGAAACAACATCATCTCGACCCACGTCACAGCCCGAAGAACAAACAGTATTATCGGCTACGTCCAACACAATCGCGGTTACGTGGGCTTCTCCAACAACACAGCGCGCGACAACAGAGTCGCGGCCTATTCAGATATCTGAGCAGAGTGTGGGTGTGCCCGAAGCGCCTATTATTAGTAGTGAGGCTGTAACGAAAGCACCTAAAATCAGTGTTCCGAAGACGACTATGTTAGGAACAACAAGTACAACAACAGAATTGACGTTAAGCAGCTCGACTAGCAAGCCAAATGTTGTTGAAAATTCAGATTTGGCAACAAACGTAAGCTCAGTATTACCTACGACAAAGCGAGAGCACTCGGGTTCACGCCAGCGTGCCTATCCACGTTGGGGTAATTGGGGCAAGTGGAATGAATGCTCGCGCAGTTGTGGCGGTGGTGTAAGCTTTCAGCAGCGGAAATGTATAAATCGGTGAGTTTGAAGGCATTTGGGTCATAAATACGAGAACCGGAGTTAACTGAGCTCTGGATCTGCATCCTTAGCTATGAGCATAAAAAAGTGCTAAAAAAGACGCCACTCTGTTTTATCGAAAAAAAAACTGATTTCTTTCTTTCCCGTTTAGCAATAAAATAAGAACCACGCTTCTAGAACTAAAAGGCAAAAGCAAGTAAAATAAAGCAGTATGTAATTTAGAAGCTTGCAAATTTTGGTTGATGAAAAAAATAGTACACAAGAAGGGTTTAAGGGAAGTGTTACTATTTTTTCAAAATTGCTATTTTGAAAGATTAGGCGCAATTTCAAGTAAAATAAGGCCATAATTGGCACGCAGATTTTTTTTTTTAAGTGATACTCCTTAATCGAGTTCGGAGATGTTTGCATAAAAGATAAATATAACGATAACGATAAAGACAAGGATAAAGCTAAAGAAGATAGAGATAATAATAGAGATAGAGATAAAAATAAAGATAACGATAAAGATAAAGAAAATGATATATATAAACATGAAGATGGAAGGGAGATGGTTATGATAAAGAAAACTATAAGGATTAAGATAAAAATTCCAATCATTCGAAGAAATTAACGGTACGCTTAAACTTTCGTATGAGAATTGAAGACGATTTTGTTTTTAACCAACTTCAAAAAGAGGAAAAGGTTATCGGTTCGTCGGAATATATATTTTTTTTATTGTATGTATCTTACCGCATATCTATGGACCACGTAAACCGATTTCTATAACCGTTTTTTTAAAGGAAATGTGGTACCCTAGAGGTGGTCCCATACTAGTTTGGTTTAGATCCGATCATTGGATCTTGAAGAAATCAACGATAATCTTAAATTTTGATATGTGAATTGAAGTTGGTTTTGTTTTTTGCTTAAAAATTACTTGTTTACTGAAAAATTTATATATGTAATACGCGTAGGAATTTTTGGTTCAGATCTGCACCGTTCGTTCGATTTTCTTAAATTAGGTGTCACATTAAAAGGCTTGGATTGCAGATATGTAATAGAGTTTTACTTTTTTGACAAGAGTTGCCATCTTTTAAAAAATAATATTCAAATTATCTAAAAAAAATCCAATATTATACAAGATGGGTATCAATGGAAATGGGTTCGAAAATATTTCTTTCTTAACTTGACTTTAAGAGGGTTGCCACCTATTTAAAAAATCAAATTAAATTTGAATTAAGGAAATTAATTAGGAAAAAAATATTTCAACATATAGGTGCCAAACGAAAGGGTGCTCAGAAGGTAGTAGGTTAAAAATTTGTTTAAGTGGGTTGCCACCTGCTTCAAATGTCGAATTTAATTAACTTTTCCAAAAGATATATGGAATGTCAAAATATGGAAGTCAAACGAAAGAGTGTTAAGAAGTCTTTAGTTTAAACATTAAGAATATTTTTGAGTGAATTTTAACCAAATTCGCTTCGAACTCAAATTGAACTTTGTAGAAGTTTACTCGAAAGTAAATTGTATAACCTAATTTTTGAAACTTTTTATCGGTACAGGGTGATTTCAAATTAAGTTAATTTAAATAATATTGAAAACCTATTATGCGAAACGGCTGCACGGATTTTGAAGAAAGATGACACTCGAATCGCTTATACCTTACTAATATTTGGAATAGTTTATAGGTTTTTCAAATTCTATCTTGGGCGTTTTAACGCCGTGCGGGTTCACTAGTTACTTGGTTTTTTTTTTCATAGATATATGCCGTCGCGTCTCTTTAGTACAAACTTTGCTCCATTGATTTCTACAGCCCTAATGTAAATGTTTATACCTACATATGTATGCATATGTATGCAGTTGTCTATTATTATTTGTTCTCCTTAACCGCTCATTTTTCCAGTGAAAGCCTTCAATGGGTCACTTTTGTTTACTTATTTAATTTAAACGCTTGTTTTATTACTAAATACATTGTGGTTGAGGCAGTTTTATTTGAATTTAAAATTAAATAGGTGATATGCCACCCGGTTTGGAGAATTGGCACAGTTTCATATACATCTACATATATACATATCTGCAACATAAAAGTACATAGAAAGGTTTATAGCTATTTAAATATATGCAAATGCGAATGATTGCTATTCACCATTATTATTTCTCGATGTCATTAGCGCCGATGGCGCGTATATTATTTTAATATGTTCACACCAAAACTGACCGCAAAAACCACAACGGAGCGATATTTTTTTTATTGTCAGTTTGGCAATTCATCAAAGCCGTTGGCGTCTTGCAGATGCGTATAACCAGATGGACTTTCTTATTATATTATAAATTGCCTAAAGCTGTTAAAGGCTGCTCTCTTGAAGCGTATCGAAGAGTTTATTGGCTTTCTCGCAGCAGTTGAAACTTTTTTGTTGTCAGTTATGTGTGTATTGAAGTGGAAAATATTGATATTATAATTGCTAATCGATTGGTCAACATTCACAGAATATTATGTGTTAATTAGTTTGCAGAGAACGTCACTGTCGGCAAGCGATGTGATCTACCTGGTACTCACAACGCATTTGGAGGCACATACACCCAACACTTTTTTTACACGGTAGATATGTGCTTTGCTTAGAAAACCGAGCAAAACAAAAATCGTGTAAAAAATGTATGCGATGTATGGTAATTTAGGGGATATGTTCCACAATTTTAAAAAATCGCGCAGGCTTAAATAACTTCAAATATTTAAAAAAAAGCCGCGCAAAAAAAAATTATTATGTTATCCATACTGCTTAGTATATGTGTAGTATCGGTCATATCAATAGCTCCTAATTTCACTTATATTTATCTATTTATTTTAAAGAATTTTCAATTCAAATACAGTTCATTCTCTAACCAAATCCATATAATCCCAAGTTTGGGACTTTTTAAAAATCTACAACAAACTTTCAACAAAATTTTTAACTTTTTTCTGAGAAGTGTTAAAACTTTTTAACCAACTTCAAAAAATGAGAAAGTTATCAAATCGTCGGAATATATATTTTTTTATGTATGTTACCGCATAACTTTGGACCAGATTCGTGCTAGAACAAAAAGTTCATGTAAAAAGAATCACTCCAGCACCTTCGTCTTGACCTGCGGGCTGTGTCGACCCCACATCCCCTAATATTAAAAGCAGAGTATGTAATTAAAGTTGAACTTAAATTTTAAAATAGGTGGCAACTCTCCTACATGTAATTTAGAAATAAAATATCTTCAAAACAATTTAGATAGATATCTATATTGAATTAATTTATTAAACCAATTGCATAAATTGAATGAAACTTGGTAAACAGGTGGCAACTCTCTGCAAAATATTTTCAAACTACAACCTCTTTCGCCTGGCACCCATATCGGTATACATATTTAAATTTTCGAATGGCCTTAATTCAAATTGAATTTAATTTTTCAAACAGGTGGCAACCTTCCTACAGATAGTTTGGAAAAAAAGTTTTTTTAAAAGCTATTGATTCATATTCATATAGTAGTAATTCATTTACCTAAATGCGTACATTCAATTTAATTTTGCAAACAGGTCTGTCGATAGGTTTGGAATTTTATCTTTGAAACGTCGCATTTTTCTTTGAAATCGCTTCATTAGTTCTCGTGCAATAAGCGTTTTTGTTGAGCTCTAAAAATTACAACTATTTATGTACAACATTTGAGCATGGCATCCATACCGAAACGTAAGTCATATTCTACGTCAAAAAGTCCGTGGAAAAAATGAGTTGCGTGTATGTATATATTTGCCATATGTATGTACATAAGTATAAGTATACAAAAGTACATAGAAATGTATAAATTTTGTATCGAAAAACATAAAAGTGCGAAATGTAAAAGTACACTTGAAAATTTAATTGGCTGCAATTAGAAACAAAACAAATTCTAACAAATTTATTATTGATCATTAAACTTTTTACAGCGTTATTTTGTTTAGTGCATAAAAGTTAACTCATTGTGGAAAAATATTTCAACTGAATTAAGTTTATACTTATTAGTTTTTTTCGTACGATTGAAATTTATCATAATTGCTTTTCCTCATTTAAAGTATTTAAGCTGAATAATTCACTTAATTACAATATTTGGAAGCGTTAACAAATACTCGACTGGAAATCTTTCATTACGTCAAGCGTTTGATACCCCATACAGTGCAGTTAGCGAATGTTTCCTATAGGGATGAAACGATATCATGCAGTAGAGAGCTGCAAAACTATCGATGGTTGCACCATTCGATATTTTTGATAGTTTTGGGCCTCACCATTCGATATTATGGATACTATCGGTAAAAGAAAAATATAACATCCTTACTATTTATATTGAATATGGTAATATTAGTAGAAAAAACAGAAATGTTGGTTTTAATCAACATTTTAGTGAGCTTTATTAAAAGGAACAAAATTTGTTATTTTAAGCAACCAAAAAAAAAAACGTTGCAAGTGTAAATTTAAACTATTAACAAAAACGAGGAAAATTCGAATTTTTCAGGTCATCAAAATTTTGAGTTTTTAATTAGATTTCTTAGAAAAATCTTGAGTAGGCTCTTTTGTAGTCCATTTAGTTTTAGTAAAAATTCCAGGTTTGAAGTAACTAGCGCTTACTGTGGATTTTTTGCAGTTTTTTGTTTCCGATAGTATCGCGATACTGGCTACCATTCATCGATAGTGGTGTCAAATTGAAACTAGTGATACTATCGATAGTGCCATCGATAGTTTTGCATCTCTATCATGCAGGTATCGATACCTTTACTTGGAATTAGAATCAAAGGAAAGTAAAATATCGGATCTAAAGTATCGGTACTTTTGGCTATGTTGATATTCTGTATGAGCTGTATTAAATTAAATTTGTTTCATCCTAAACTCCGAATAATAAAAGTTAATAATGTAAGAACTACAAATAAATAAAACAACATAACATAGTAAAACTATATCGTTGACGTTATTGCAAAACCGCCCATGAGATTTGGTAAATGATATTTAACAGAGATAATACCTTGGAAAAGTTTACAACAAGTTAATCTCGTTTAACTTGAACGCTTGCAAATAAATTTTCGTTCAGAATTTTCACCATGAAAATCTAAAAATTTTGGAGAACGCATAGTACCATCGGATATCCCGTACAAAAATCTATTGAAATCATAGTTTTCGAATTATTTTTCCAATTTTCTGTCTAATTCTCAGCTAGTCGAAAAGTAGCTTGTTTTGCACCGCTCAGCGCGCTTGGAACATTTGACGAGAATTGCCTCATATGTTTGCTGTTCGTACATCAAGGAACTCATTTTCTATGTCGCAAGAATACAAAAATAATTTCAGTTTACATTGTTTTAAAAAAGTTTATTACTAGTGAAAAAAAGAAATTAATTTTAAAGGTGATTAAGTGAAAAATCACCTTGACCTTAAGACCGACCTTCAAACGAAAAATCTTTGCATTTTTACTCTTTTGACTTTAATGAACTTAAAAAAGATAAAAATATTTTAAATAGAGTTTTTGGTTTTTGCGACCATGAAAACGGATTCCCTACCACAAAAAGCTTGGTAGAGATAATCACATTTGGCGCTAAAAAAATTCTTTCCAATATGGTTAAATTTGTTACCTTCTTTATTTTTCACTTGCGCCAAATAATTGATATGGTTAAAATAAACGTGAAAAGTTCTATCCAGCCGCATTTTTGGGTTTTCCATTGCTTAATGCTTGGTATTCTAAACTTCTTACAAATGACACAAATGAGTCAGCCATAACAACGAATATTTAGTAGTACGAAAAAGTTTAAGTTTTAGTACTAATATAACTAGGAACAGTTGAGTGACCAAAATTACCCATCACTAAAGGAGCCGACTTTTCATGAGGGGGCGAGAAAACTGTGTTTATTACAAAAACTCTTATTATTGAATTATGAAGAGTAATGACAAAGCTCTTCGTTTTCTTGTTTTTTGGTGTTTCTCTTACAAAATGAATTCTCGATAATTCACATCCTCCCCTGATGCGCTACTACTTTTGTTCTCCACTTTTAAACGCTCTTTTAGTTTTAACCCTTGCACAAGCGGGTGACCCACTTGGCCAAATCGTTTGTGATGTGGCAATTGAGACCTATTTTCAGTTGAATTTTCAAAGTTTAGTAAACCAGTAAATACTTGCATATTGTACTCAACTATTCACAACCTTAGGATTGCTCTATACCGAAAAAGCGCTCAAAGCTTCCCATGTATTTTATATGGGGAAAAACAAGTTTTTGTAGATACCAATTCGATCGGACAACTTCGTTTTTATAAGCTTTTTTCTTCACTAGACTTCCAACAATAGTACCCAATTGTTTATTTAACCACTTTCTAATTTTAACTATTTTTTATAGAAGCCCTAATAACCTCAAAAGGGGCCCCATTGCGCTTTTAGCGACCTCTAAAGATTTTTTAATTTCAAAATAAAAAACAAGAGTATATTTTTTTTCGGTATAGAGCAATCCTAAGGGATAAGAGTATTAAAATTCCGACTTTAATTTTTTTCGACCACCCTATTGTACACTCAAAATATACAAAAATGATCAGTAGGTACTTGGTAGAGATACACGAGTATATACTTCTAAGTTCCGATGCCGGACCGTCACTCTCTCTGGTGAGAGGGGCATAGAGACTGTGCCACTGTCCGCCTGAGCAAAAGCTGCTACATTGAAAACTCAAAAATGGATTGTAACTAGTCTTTACTTTAGATAAAAAAGGACGAAAACACAGTCATCTGGAAAAAGTACTCGTACACAAAGAACATAAAGATAGATCCGTAATAATGTTCAAGTAGAGGAAGGCGACTTTTAATGCCTACTCTTTGTGTTAAGAGTTTGAGAAGCTCTCGTATATCATCTACAAGGTCAAGGAAGACAATGGGCCTCATGCATAAAAAGTGACTCAGACTTAGACTAAATTTTTGCATTGCTGAAGTGCGTTGAAGCTGAAGCATTTGTACTGAAACTCGGGTCTGAGCTTAAGCTCGATTTTTAAGCGTGAGGCTTTATGAGGTTTCAACTTCAGGTTCTTTGAACCTAACTTTACTTGTTGACATTATTCAGAGAAAGTACTTGAGCCATAAAAAAGATAATCTACTATTCTCGAGGTGGCACTAAACTGTCTTTCAGCTTCTGTCTTTGTGCCAATGAACTCATTTATGTATATACATTTCCGATTTTATACAGTGTAACTTCAGTAAAGGACAAGGGGATTTTTAATGATCGAGTATAAATTGTTTACATAAAGACGTGCTTACATACATGCATATAAGTATATGTAGATAGGAAAAAAATGATGACCATCACAACAAAGTCAATAGCAGACGCTACGTGAAATCCCCAAAAACTTACAAATTTACAGCCTGAGAAGTTATAGCCACATAAATATGTAAATTAGCAAGAAAAGAAATAAACAAACAGAGCACAAACAATAAAAATAAGAGCGCTAGCCAAGCTTTCGCGAATAAAGAGTTTGACAGAACAAACATACTTAGGTAGATATATTGTGAGGTACCTTTTTCTGCTTTTTATATTTTCACAGTAGCGAAAAAGCATAAAAATAAAAGTAAAATTTATAGCCGACGGCCCTATGCTGTTATGGGTATAAATAGAGGCGGCGGCTGCGCATTCGATTGTGAGTCTCAATTGAGCCGGTCAAGTGTACGGACGTATTTAGTTTAGATACAAAATAAAAGTTAAAAAAAAATGACGAAATTTTTCATTGCTGCTCTACTCTGTGTTGCTGCGTGTGCGCAGGTGAGTTTAAGCACACAGTTTTCAAAAGTACAAAAGAAAATAATAGCAAACATACTACGCTTCTTTCTTCCTCTACTCAATAGTTGTCCACCGCTGCTAGCATTGCCGAAGCGATCGATATCGATCTGCGCGAAAACTTAAGTAGCTACAACAAAATCCTGCCCGAAGTCGACGCAGCACACAAAGCCGATTTGGAAAAGCTGATCACGCAGACAGAGACTGCGCTCAAGGAGACCGACCCCAAGGAGAAGAACAAAATTTTGGATGCTCTACATGGCGCTTTCCCCGAAGAATTCAATCAGTATTTGAGCAAGAAATTGCAAGAACTCCATATTGATGCGGATATTCAACGTTCGCTCAGCTTCTATACTACGCTGTTGGAAAAGACTGAAGCCGGCGAATGGAAGCAGGATATTGAACAGGCTATCGCCAATTTGAACTCAATCACGAGCGAGACTGATGCTGCCAAGAAGGTCGAATTGTATGCACAATTCTCCAAGCAGCTCAAAACTGATTTCCAGGATTTCTTGAAGAAGCAAACTTTGCCACAGATTGAGCAGTCGTTGAGCGGTACTATTAAATTCTTTGATGGTTTGCTGGCGGAAGCTGATGCGCCGCACAAGAATGAAATCGCCGCCTTGAAGACGCAGGCTGAAGCTGGTTTGGCTGCCACCACCTTGGAGGAGAAGCAAAAGATTTACTATGAAATCACCAACCCAGCCGATAAAGAGCTCTTCAATTACCTGAAGGAAAAGTACATTGAGAAGAACTAAAGTGTTGGATGACTAATGAGTTTTGTATGATAGTATCGTAAATATAATTTATCTAATTGTTAATTAATGTGTGACGAAAAAAACGACGGACTAATGCAAAAGCGTTTGTGTGAAAATTAAAATGAATTGCAAATAAAAAGGAATATGCTAAATAAAATTAGTGTTGCGTTTATTGGTTTTTTAAACGATTTTTTATTAGATTATTTGCTAAGTTGCGTTGCCTTGTTAACTGCCATCCAGACAGGTGTTTCTGCATACAAAATAGGCTATTGTTGAGCTTAGGTCATTTGCAAATTAATTTCAATTAACATTTTTATAGTATTTTTTATTGGCGAATATCGAATTGTATACCTATCTACTAAATATGTTTTGTGTTACGGTTCTTAAAAAATAACATTTAATATACATACATACTTCGAAACGTAGCTTGCCTACTTTTAAAAAACTCCACCATTGAATAGTTTTACATAAATTTTATACATATTTGTTTACTCAATATTCACAACGGAAAATTTACATATTTTCTTCTGATTTGTTTTAATTAATGAATTAGTAATTAGTGAAAGCTAAGAACTAGAAATTAGTTAATAAATAAATAATAGTGTTTAAATAACTACAACTAAGGCTGCCAACAAAGGCGCACAGCATGGCGATGTCTGGCCGTACTCTGCATTCAGTCAAAGTAGAGACAATGGCAAACAATACTCCTATGATATGAGTCCTATTGTAGTTACGATAACCGGATTGTGCACTATTGTGAGCAGTGGGATGCGACAAAAATAGCATAAAGGGAGTTAGGCCTGTGCTCGGAAAGCTGTCGCACTAGGAATGCAAATGCTGCAAAACTGAGATAAATATATTCACCACAAGAAAAAAAGAGTCCTTTTCTTCAACGATTCTTAACTGAATGCTAATGCTTTTTCTCTATCGTCAAGTGCCAGACACTGCCAAGTTAAAGTGGAGAATAAAACCAAAGGAACGAAGGTTAAATAAAGAAAAAAAAAAACTTCTGCGATCCAACCACCTGCGATTAAAGTGAAACTTCCTTCAATAGCCAGTGTAGCATCGTCGCATCGTGTGATTACTAAGGCTATCTGCACACTTGTCGTCCAATCATAGTTGCGTTATCGTCTCGCCCTGAAATTTTGAGCCGAGTACATGCATTTCAAAGGAGATCTGCACACTTGTCGTTATCGGCTAGTTATCGGCAAATTGTAGAAGATGCAGAAACGAAAAAGTACGGCACTGTCGTTTTCTAATCGTTGTGCACGCATTGTTTGTTTACATTTTATGGAAAAATTAGTGAAAAAGTTAATATTTGCATAAAAATTAGTATTTTTGCATAAAATCTGTGGAAATTATTAAAAAGTGGATAATTGCATTAAAATTCAATAAAGGTGAGCGTTTTAACTATAAAATATGACGAAATTGTAAAAAGTCTCAGTGTGCATGCACAAAACACATATCAGGAAAAGAAAAGAAGAGATATTACCGAAATATTAGGTCTAGAATTGTTGCAGCCCAGTCTATATTTTAAAAATTGCAGGCTTTTTTTAAATATTTCGCGAAAATATCAACCAGAAAATACCTGCTCCAAGTGAATTTTTAGACGCCAAATGAATTGAAATATCACGACCGAATGTGCGAAAGTGTAGTCGTCATGTAATCGTTGCATCATGATTGTGACGATGAAGCAACTATGATTGGACGACCAATGTGCAGAAAGCCTAACAGCATCGTCGATTAGCAACAACAGCGAGTAATAACTCTGCTAAAAAATTGGCGTCGTCAATATCGGTGAACCATACATATATACAAATGTATACCTAAATGCTCAGAATGGAAAAAGAAATCAGAATGAAAAAGAAATTTAGCCGTGACTGTCTGTCCGTCCGTCCGTCTGTACACGCAATGACTCGATTAAAAATTGAGATATCTTAACGAAACCCGGTAATATATATTTTTTTGAAGTGAAACTTTTTACACGAGTTTGGAGATGGTGGCGTTAAATATTTTACACCAAGTCTTAAAATCTGTATCGTTCGTTCGACTTTCAAAAATTAGTCACATGAAAGGCCGTATCCTTCGGGTGTGCAAAATAGCTATAGTTCCATGAAAGGAGTTGCCACATGTTAGAAAATCGAATTCAAAATTTCTCTGCCGCAGAGGGTTGCGTTAAATATTTAACACCGAGTCATAAACTCTGTATCGTTCGTTCGATTTTCAAAAATGAGGTGTCAAATGAAAGGGCTCGACCTGTAGATGTGTAATATGATTTTCGTTTTTTAAAGGGTTGCCATATATACGAAAATCAATTTCAAATTATTTAGTAAAATAAATAAAGTATCCCAATATGGGTATCAAAAGAAATGGTTTTGAATAAAGATGCAGATGAAAATGAAGATGAAGATGAAAATGAAGACGGAGATGAAGATGAAGATGAAGATGGAGATTGAAGATGAAGATGAAGATGAAGATGAAGATGAAGATGAAGATGAAGATGAAAATGAAGATGAAGATGAAGATGAAGATGAAGATGAAGATGAAGATGAAGATGAAGATGAAGATGAAGATGAGGATGAAGATGAAGATGAAGATGAAGATGAAGATGAAGATGAAGATGAAGATGAAGATGAAGATAAAGATGAAGATGAAGATGAAGATGAAGATGAAGATGAAGATGAAGATGAGGATGAAGATGAAGATGAAGATGAAGATGAAGATGAAGATGAAGATGAAGATGAAGATGAAGATGAAGATGAAGATGAAGATGAAGGTAAATGTAATTAGACTGATATGTTCGACCTGTAATTCTCGCAGGAGATTTTAATGTCAACTTTTCGCTGGCCGAATCTGATGAACTGTCAAAATTTTTCAAAGGAAAATTTGCATTGAAAACTGTTAATGGTAGACTAGATCCAACAACCAAAGGAAGGACTACCACTGATGCAGTTTTTGCCAGAAATATTAATAATATTGAAATACAACATTTAATATCTTACTTTAGTTACCACAATCCACTAGTGAACATTGTAGATATGAATGTTTTATCAGCCGCAAACAATAATTATACTTAGCAGTAAAAAATTAAAGCTCGTTAAAAAAAATTTAAATAAATCTATTTTGTATATTAGAAAATATGCACATGTTTATCGCACATTTCTTGCTTTCTGGAATTTCCTCTATTAAGTTTAAGTTATTTTGTTGTAGTTATCTTCATGTGAACGTTTTTCTGATTATTTATGAAAAATATCTTCATTTTGAAGATATATTCACTCTTCTGGCAACACTGGGTAAACCCCCCTGCTTACCATGTAACGGTAGTTTTCGGAAAGGTGAAAGAACTATATTTAATACGTGCGCCGGGTGTTCTACGTTCGGCTTCGCCCGAACTTTGACTTCTTTACTTGTAAATTTTATCTTTATCTTAATTTGAATCTTCATCGCACCCAACCACATTCGCCATTCCGTCATTTTTTCTCTCGGTTGTTCGTTTCATTAGAATTTGGATTTACAGCCAACCGCGGGCAAAGAAGTTTAATTTCAAATGCTTTCGATGCTTTTCGTAATAAAACTCTGGCTTGTGACTGGGATTTAATTTCGGAGTTATAGCCATTGGGCAAAAGGCGCCGATTTCTCCAATCATTTTCTTGATCTATTGGAAAACTGTTGAAGTGGACTGCATTACCAAGATGCTGATTTGGGTGAAACGGTGAACCGATCTGGTACCGGTGACATTCCGCCAATTGATCTGTTTATGAAAGAAACTCCTTCGGAAAGTTCGTTGAGGGTACTAGCACCCTGGAAAGTATGTTCTGAAGTCATTCAGCGACTCCTGGATAACCAGTACATAGGAAAATTTCTGCCCAAAAATTTGTCTAGAGAAAAACTGTCTCTTTTTAAAACTTCCATTAAAAACATAGTGGAATACGTAATATTCTCACAACCCACAAGTCTTACCTTCACAGGTGCCTTGAAAATAAGCTATCGAATTTATGCAGTATTCTATTTATAGGACCCTATTGTCGAAAGCTTATTACGCTGGTGCCATTGCGGGCGCGAAACGACCTTGCCCTCTTTATTTCTATTCCTGAGTTTCATAAGAGTCGTATTTGTCAGCAGTGGTAAAATATGAGTATTCGAAACTGAAATGCCCCCGTAACTATAAAACCCTATGGCTCTGCTTCTATCCCAAAAAATATTCAACTTTGACTGCGATGGGCAGGATAATTAATGCTGTTTTCTAAGGAGACTGGGCAATGTGCCTTCGAGTGGACATACATGATTAGGGCAGAACACTGCCTAAGTTTCAACTCAGAAGGGACGTAAAAATCCGTGGAGGATTTGACAATGATCCCGTACTCCAAATTCCTCCAAAAGCCTGTACTTTTTCTTCTGGTAAAATCAATAAAAGTGTCAAGCGATCATTGGTTGACGTTTTTACAGGAAATAATGCTTTTTTTGTTCCCGTACTTTTTGTTGTTACTCACTTTTTACACTCAATTTAGAGAGTAATTTTGCTGTTTGACATTTTTACAGTATTGTACACGAAAAGTATTGGATCAGAGCTATATTCTAATAACGTTACTGTACTAATGAAAAGCATACTCACATGAAAAGGATTTAGAAGCGTTTAACTCCCAGAAATTTTTGTTATGAGGCTTTGCCATTATTATCAATACTGCTTACTTTATTCATATTAAATTTCCTTAGTACGAAAACTAAAGAGTATAAGAATAAATTAGAAGCATTGTGATCCTCTGCAAGGGACTTACTCAACATTTTCTGTGTGCGGATGACGGAGATGCTCCAGTGATCTCTAAAGCAGAGCACGTGACAAACAACCTAAACGACATTCCGCCTTTTTCAAATCATGCGATTGAATGAAATGCTAGCTTTGTTATTGAAAGTAAGTGAAGTATTGCGCTGGATTTTTTTTTTTTTGGTACTAACTACTTAGTTAAGTATTTCACTGATGAAGCCATCAAATACAAATTTGTTAGTTATTTGTTTGCGCTTCAGTTTGAGGAAGCGTGCAGTTGTTGCGTGCGATTGTTAGAATTTTTAAGTATTTTTTTTCGCATTTTATTTAATTTGCTATAATTTTAAAATAGGCGGTTTCGAGCGACCTTACGATTGCAATGCACGGCGGAAGTTTCGATGCACTGAAAGCGAAAGGTTTCGATTTGAGAAACTAAAACTATTGAACCAATCTATATATATAAAACAGTAGCCGTTTTCGTTGTTCGGAGTTAACTCAAAAACTACTGAATAGATTTCAGTAAAATTTTCAGACGTTATACCTTGTATATCTGGTCCTGTTATAGGCTACCAGAAGACTTCGTAGGTGGCGCTGGGGTCGAATTATTTATAAAAGTCGTATTTATGAACCGATTTCGTTAAAATTTAAAATGTAAGCTACCAGCACGATGGAAAGTACAGACCCGCTAGGTGGCGCAGGAGTCGAGTTATTTATAAAAGTCGTATTTATGAACCGATTTAGTTCAAATTCAAAGTATACGCTACCTGCATGATGAAAAAGAGCCTTTGCGAAAAACGGACCCGATAAAAGACCTATTTATGAACCGATTTTGTTAATGAAAATTCGAAACGTTTATTACTTTCATGATGATTTTTTTTTTGATTCGAAATATATATATAGAGAATGGTTTCATTAAACGGCTCGCAGGTATGGACGCGGACTTTCAATTCTCAATTTTCGAATGAAAAAAAGCCGATAAAATAATCGGTGATCTCGGACTTTAATTTTTTTAGTCCAGTAATAACTGTTAAACTTGGCCAAATATTTGTTTGGACCGAAATAAAAGTCCTTTCCTAATAATAAACAAATCTCTTATCCAAATTAAACAAATTTCGTATAAAATTAAGGAGGACTAATAGAGATTTCAAACTCAAATATCTAGTTTCCCCTATTGAAAGATATTCCAAATCAAAATGTTATCTAATTACCATCGAACAAACCTTGAGTTAAGTATGTATATGAATTTCTTTTGCATCTAACTATAAAAGAGTATATCAATAAGTGGTAACCTTCGTTTGGATATTTCTGTTTGAAAGCTTTTATTTGCTGATGTAATGTGGAACGATTTTCCGTCATCCTTTGTCAAATTTGGTTTGGAGACAAACCGGTTTCGGCGTTGTGCCATCTTCAGTGTCAGAGAACGAAAAATGTTGTTAATTTTCCTTTGATCCCAGGACCTTCTGGACAACAATCCTAGACTTAGAAAAAAGTCCAAGTTTGGCTAAAAAAGTAGAAAAGTTTGGAAAAAAAGTAGAGTGAAGAAGGCGCGCATTGACCTTTTTCTGCAAGCGAATTTTTCGGAAGACTTGGGGTCTTAATCGAAAGATTTTATTCTGGACTAGCAAATACCCGGCGTGCTTCATTGCGCTTTACAGGTATTTTGTGTTGTTACCCCTTATAACTTCATTCATAAAGAATAAAATAGATTTGAAGAGCTTTGTGAAGTGATATTTTTTTCTGAAAAAGGTTGTTGTTAATATATTTTTGAAGGTATTTCATTTTGGAAATTTAATTTATACTATTATAACTCGATTCTACATATCGTGCGCTTTCTTCAAATGTGTATTAATTCAGTATTCTGCTTATCTCATCGATTTAACTAAATTAAATTTTACAAATATAAAGGAAATCAACTTTCTTAAACTTCTTTAGTTTGATACCCGTATTGTAATATTTAATTCTTTTTCTCAATTTAATAATTGTATAAAGTTTTTCAAACAAGTAGCAACCCTCCTCAAATATTTTTTTGGCAGTAAACTTTCCTAAACTTCTTTAGTTTGATATTGCACTGTTTAATTTATCTTATCAATTAAACCAAATTAAAATTTCCAAAACAGGTGGCAACCTTCCACAAAATCATTTTCGACCTTAAGCCTCTTAAAGCTTTTTCTTTTGACAGCAATATTGCAATATTTGCTTTATCTTACCAACTTAATTAAATTTAAATCTTCAAACCGGTGGCAACTCCCTAGTTAGTTTTTCCTATATTTTAAGTTATACGTTTAGAAATGCATCGGTGAAAACTGCGTTCGATTCCATGCATTAGTTTTCTAGCGGTGCGCGTACAAATATACAGACAGACACAAAAAAATTCTAAAAATTGTTGATTTGGCCTCTGTTGCTATAATAAAGACCCCCCCCCCCATATTTTATTTTCTTTAATATCAATAATGTACAGACATCCGTCTATTACAATTTTATTATACCTATTGTATGTACGCTACAGTTGTCCGTCCGATCTAAGTTACTGTATGGTGGATAGCCTTACAGAACTAGTAAAATCATGTAATGGTTTTACAGAGTTCATTCACACGCTCAATATTATTAAAAACCTATTTTCTATAGATCTTCGTTTAATGTATACTGTATCAGTGTTTGCAGTAATTATTTACGTCCACCACGCTACCGCCGGCTACCGATTGCATTCGATCTAAAATAGAATTCCGCAGAGATTTCGACGCCCTTGTCCCGTCGCGGTCCGAGTGGTACGGGGTACTTTATGTATCGATGGCTCCAAAATGAAACGAAGAGTTAGACTAGGCATTTTCTCTGAACTCGTCGTAACTTTTACAACAAAATCGAAGCCGATTACGACTCTTTTAAACACAGTCAGTAGACAGCACCAGTTAGATTTAATTTGGGTGCCTGGTCATAGCAACATTTCTGGAAGTGGGGCTGTAAATGAGTTAGCCAGGGAGGCCTTAATTTAGGGCCAGATTTAACCTCTAATCTTAACTATATATACATGGCAATATGCATATGTATATGGAAATATTTCTCCATAATCTTAAAAAATCGGAGCAGAGGTAGCGCATGAATTCAGGCTGCGGTATAGTTAAATTCATGTAGCCCCTGTAGAACCCTAAGAGAACAAACAACTTATTAGGAAAAATCAGACCTGACATTGCGAGGCGGTTCTTACTGCGTTTGGCCAGTTGGTATCCACGCTCAGAAGGCTGGGAATCGCCTACAACGACTTCTGTAGAAGCTACAGAAATGAAAATGAATATCAAACATTTTTGTACTTGGACCTACTATAGTATTTCGCCTGCATTCTAACATAACCTGACCTAACAATGGGGTATCGTCAAGTTCACTAAAGAGTCAAAGTGTTCTCTACTAGCAGCCAACTATAAAAAGCAGAGAGCTAAGCTTTGTTTCTCCATTTATGTTAATCATATTTGATTATTCGTTTTGGGATTTTTCTTGCTTTTCTAGTTCGCAAATCTAAGTCACTTCAATTATGTATGTAGTACTCTATAGATAGCCACCTAAACTCAATTATTGTATGTTTCCTGTGGTCATCTGCATATGCTCAAGTGGACACGCATGCATTCAAAGGCATTATAGTCGCATTAGATGCTTAGGTATGCATTTGGTGCATAGAGCTTGCGAATGCCATTGAAAGTACCGTAAAATTGAATTAAACTAAATTTTGAGTGCTTTATTTTTTTTAGCAATTTTTCGCTCAATTTCGCAAAAAAAGAGACAGAGACAATGTGACTGAAAATGCCTACCACAAGCATACGGTGCAGTAATTACTTAGAATTTGAGCGGGACTAACGTGTTTAAAGAAATTTGAAAGTTGTTCGGATAGCAAGTTTTATTACAAGTAACAAAAAATTTAAATACATATAAATGCATATTTTTTTGCCGTGTAATTGCCAATAAAAGTACGTTGCACGCAATCCGTTCGATCTTTAAGAAACTTGAACGTTGGAGGCAGAAAATCTCTACTCAAAAGTAGAAAAGCAGAACGCTGAATTGAAACAATGTTTTTACAAAAGCTGTTGCAGATAATATTTCAAATTATCCTAGTGCTACAGGTACGAGCAAATTTTAAAATTCCCAAAAAAAAAGACATTAAAAATAAAACAAATTAAAACCGCAATCTTTCTACCCCGCTCACCTCGTAGTTCATCGCCGCCAGTACAGACGAAGTCGACGTGGACGAACTGAAGTTACAAATCAGCAGTCATCTGAGCTACACAGCGCGACGTCTGCGGCTTGTACAACAAAATGTAGAAGCTCAGTATGCCGAGGAGTTGGAGCAGTTGCTCGCACGTTACTTAAAAGCCGCCAATGCTGAAGATCCCCTAGTGGAAGAGAAGCTGCTACTCGAATATGAAGGCGAGCAGCGACAGACGTTTATAGGCTATCTTAGTCTGCAATACGACGAACAGTTCCTCAATGAGGACATACGCATACAGGAGTGGAGTATGCGACAGTTGTTGTCACAGCTGGGTGGTGGTGGTGGTGGTGGCCCAGTGGCTGAGGAAATTGAAAAGATGCTGCCAGCGTATGAAACCGCAGCGAAAATTGAGGATTTCGATAAGAAATATGCGGCTTTTGCGGAAATACAGGAAGGCTTTTCGCCGGCCCTTTGGCAGCTACTAGATGCCGAACCTGAGGATGTGATGTTACTGAATGTACAGTTGCAATTCTTTCGGGAATTTTTAATGTATCTGCTGAAACACGAAGATGCAAGGCAGTTCACTGTGAAGTTGAGAAATGTGCTTGCCGAGGTGGAGGCGGCACTGGCGAGTGCGGATGTGAAGCAAAAAGTGGGTGTGCTCGATAGTTTTGATGATTTGACGACGAAATTCGGACGATTTTTTGATTACAAAATATTGGAATTTGAGTTTGATCGGTTTGGGCGTTGAAGTTTTTGGTGATCGGTTAAAAATGTGTTCAATGGGTTTAAATTGTGAATAAATTTTAATATTGAAAAATTTTTATGAAAATAAAATAACTCTTTCAATCTGAATTGCATGAATTTGTTATTGGTATGCGTGGCAAGTGAAACTAGAGAAATTTATTCAAGAGCTGACAATTTTGAAATCGTATAAGAAAAGCGAGCGCTCTAAAGACGCTGTTGTTATCGTGTGTTATCAGTTTTAACCGGAGTCGATCCAAGGCTCAAGCAAAATGCTTTAACGGCTGAAGAAGCCCTTCAGGCCTGCAAAGATAATATCAATCGATTGCTCTAGAACAAAAATGGTTCAAACGAGAATATGAGTTTCTCTGCATTATGGCGACGAACCGACATATATACATACATTTTTAATGTGAACATGTATTAAAAGCGAGTCTCCCCTGAATCGTTTTTCGAATGTCGAAATTGTTGGATACTTTTTAAATCGTTAAGGAGTATCGATAAATACTTAAAAGTATCGACTCAGAACATCACTAATTACAAGTAAAATTGCGGAAACTGGACATTTTAATCTGCAATACTTTCGGAATAAAAGAGACTGATGCATTGTATTTTAAAATTTTGGAATTCAGGGTACATGTGAAATAGAATTAGGTTCCCCAGGAAGAAGGAAATCGAAGAAAAAGAATTAGTGGGGAATTGGTGAAGTGTCAGTTTTTTAGATGAATACAAGATAAGGTAGATTGAAGTGAAACAACAGTAATGCTTCCCAGAACGGCCGATTCAATATAATCGAATCATGCCGATTGATCCAATAGTTCCTGCGAAAATTCTCACGCATTAAAATGGATTGATTACACAGTGCAACAAAAATTTGGTGGCGGAAAAAATCGAATTCAGTTCGAAAGCCTTATGTTCAAGTAGCAAACCTGCAAAAGATTCTTGGATTCCCATACATTTTTTTTTTATGGACGAAACAATTTTTATGTAACCAGTAAAACGTAGAAAAAACGTTGATTAATTCTAGGGAAAATTTTAAAAATTTACTTTGCTTTCTGTAGACTTACGTTAATCGTATAAAAATCAGACACATAACAGTTATTAGTTTTATCGGAAAAAAAGTTGTTCCATAACAGTTATTAGATGAGAAATATTTTTTATTTCGCCAATAAGAGTTATAAACCAACGTTTATTTTTTACGTTGCCTGATAACTGTTATGCAGGAGGAATGTGTTGTCCATCGCCAATAAGAGTTATTTCGCGACGTTTTTACGTTGCTTGATAACATTTGTTACCCAAAGTTTATTTTAACGTTGTCTGATAACAGTTATTTCACTCCTCCTCTTTTATTTCTATCATCTTTATCTTCTTCTCCAACTCCGTTTTCCCCAATATTCTTATTTTATAATGTTTATCAGACAACGTAAAAAATAAACGTTGGCTAATAACTGTTATCAAGCAACGCAAAAAATAAACGATGGGCAATAACTAATAATAAAACAACGTAAAAAGTAAACCTTGGGTTATAACTCTTACCGGCGAAAAAAAAAATATTTTTCATCTAATAACTGTTATGAAACAAAGTTTTCGTTAGATTCGATTCGATTTCAAAATTCGGGCAACGTTTTCAATTTGTAAATTCGAGATAACAGTTATTTTAATTTTTGTCTGAAAATAGCCCTAGTAAAAATTTACGATAAAAATATTTTTGGAAACTTTTAACCCTCAAGCGCCCACCGAAATCCCCTTTTTGTAGAGAAACTTCTTTGCGCTCGGTTGCTTGTAAACCCAAGCTCCGATGAAAAGAATATGCAACAAAAGAAGGGATGGGATGGCTGCCGAAGTTGGGCACGATTAAGAAAAAGATTGAGATTAAGATTAATATTGAGATCGAGATTAAGGCTAATATTAAGATTAAGAATGAGACTACGAGCAATATTAAGATTAATATTGAGTTTAAGATTAAGATTAAGATGGAGGTTAAGGTTAAGATCAAGATTAAGAATGAGATTAAGATTGATATTAAGAGCAAGATTAGGATTAATATTGAGATTAGGATTAAGATTAACATTAATTTTGAGATCAATATTGAGATTAAGATTAAGATCGAGGTTAAGGTTAAGATGAAGATTAATACTAAGAATAAGATTTAGACTAAGGTTATGGTTAAGTTTGAGAATATTATTAAGATTAAATTTGAGATTAAATAGGAGCAAGATTAAGATTAACATTGAAATTAAAATTATTATTGAGGTTAAGATTAAGATTAATATGAGATTGCGATTAAGTAGGGGCAAGATTAATATTTATATTAAGTTTTAAACTAAAATTCAGACTAAGACTTGCCGCCTAAGAGACTTCGCAGCCAACAACTGATATGAAATTTTGATCATTCCTATTTGGCATCCGATTCGTAAAAAAATTAAGAAAAGTCATGAAATGTGTTGAAGGGATTTGACGCTGTAGCCCTCAGCGTTTTAATATAGAACTTTGTTTTCAGTTTCTTAATTTGTTTAGACGTAAATATCACAATAAAATAAAGTAAAATAAAAAAGTTGCAGAAGAAAAATGTAAGTATTTGTAGTAAAAAAGTTATATTAAATTGTATTATTTGCACTTCTTTACTTGCACTTTGACAACAGATTTATATGCATATGTAAGTAAATAAAATGCAAAAATTTTCCAATGAATTCCATTTAAATACATACATACATACATAGGTACATAGAAAATGTCAATAGTAATTATTTACAATTCAACAAAAAACTCAAGCAAATATATGGCAAAAAATAAAACAAAATATTTGTTTTTAACACCGCACAACAAAGTCCAACTCTTTCTACATGCTAGTCACGGGTCAACAGATTCTGAAGGACTGGAATATAGGCTCTTAAGGCCTTTGTGATATGCAAATAGGAAATTACTGTGAAAAATTAGTCATATGTACAGCCCGCATGTACAAGTATTAGTTCATGGAGCATGAGAAAGTATTAATCTTTGTTTTTTATATAAGTATACATATGCATACATACATATGTACATACATATAAGTCATATAAGTTCTTTGAAATGCCACTGTTTTTCGTTTCTCTCAATTACTACGTTTATTCAAACAAATCAAATTGTGTAATATTCGATGTGAATTTTTTTTTACATTCACTTAAAATTCTACATATTATTAGTTAAGAACATTTTCATAACACCCATAATACTATTTTAATTAAAAGTAAATTATAATAAATTAGTTTAAAATAAATATAAACTGCTTTATAATATGTATGAAGAAGTGCATACATATGTATGCATATATATATATATATATATATATATATAAATGCTTTTATGAGAGTATTTTCAATGTTCATAAATTTTTTTGACTACTCGAGCATACAAAAAATCACTTTAATTCCAATATGTAGAACATTCCGCTTTTAAAAATAAACTACTATATTGTTGCTTTTGCCTAAATATTCTTCAATCCCTTCATAATCAAATAGTCCTCCAAATCTTTAGTGCGCTCCACAAGCCATACCGAGTAGAATAGCTGTCGCTGCATCTCATTGTAATCGTTCTCCACCAGCGCTGAGCTAACAATATTGTATAGCTCCTGTAGTTCGGTAGCAAATTTTTCATTCTCCTCTTGCAACAGATTCGCATAGAAATTGCGATATTTGCCCAGATTGCGTTGAAAGTGTAACATCCATGAACATTTCTCGCTGGGTTCGATCGTTTCGTTATCACTGTTTTTGCAGTCGGGATCGCGTGGTATGAGGAAGGCGGGCGTGCGGGTGAACTGGCAAGACAAAATATGGGTGGTACACAGATGAGAGATTAATTGAATTGCGTAAATATATATGGTCTAGTATTTATGTAAGCTTGTGAATATGCATATTTTTTATTATTATATTTTATTTGCAGTTTTAGTCAAAACATGCAATGTTTGTTTGTTGAAAATATTGCGATTAATTGCGCGTTTTTTTGCTCAAGCAAAAATTTGTCTATACAAAATTGTCGGAAGGAAATTTAATACTGCGTTGTTATTGAACGAACAAACTTTATTAACAAATTCGTTTGCCTTACAATTACTAAAGCCAGTTAGAGGTACGTTTTTTAACATTTCAAACCGCAAAATTTGCACGCTACAAAATCGAAATTCGCGTGAAAGAATATGAACTCATAAAATTATTTAAATTAAATGTTAAACATATTTTTCTACTTCCATTTTATGTAGAGAACGTGAAATTCAATATTTTTTTTTTGATTTACGTTAAAGAAAAGATATTTTTTTTTTTTAATTTTGATACTACAGGTAGGTACATAAAGTGACTCAAACAAAAACTCACATGTTTTCTTTTTTAATATTCACAATGTGTTTTTTATGTTATTTTTCAAAATTTATTTGCTTTAATTAAAACTATATGAATCAAAGTTTTAGAAAATTTTGTAAAATTTAACAAATTCTCACCAAATTAGTGCAAAATGGCGCTTATTTTATGAAATTTTTTTGCAACGGTCTTGCGCCATTTTTTTCCTAAGAAATTTATGTTTATGTTATATACAGTGACTCAAACAAGTGTTAATATGTTAATTTTTTAAATATTCGTAATGTTTTTCAAGTTGCTTTTTCTTAGTTTTTTTTCATATTAATGCTTAACCCAAAACCATATAAACCAAATTTCAAACAATACAAAATTCAAAAAAATTTCATAAAAATTGCTAGCTATTTAATCAGAATCTTTAGAACGGTTCTTTTATGTAATAAATGCAAGTTAATAAAAGTGTCGCTGTTAAAAATAGACGCAATTTTTTAGCCGGTTGAAACTTGGACCTTATCAGAAATTTTTACGAAAAGTTCTTGAATTTTCCTAAATTGTGTATAAGCTTTGAAACTTAGATTTATAGTGTTTAGTTGAAGCATTGATATTTAAAGAATAACAAGCAAATTTTGACATTAAGAACATTGTGAATGAATATAAAAAAAAAATCAACATGTGAACACTTTTTTCAGTCACCGTATGTACATTAGGGCGACCCAAAAAAAAAAGTAAAATCGAAATATTATTTCTCTCATCATGTATTTTATCAGGGGAAAAGCAATTTTTCGCAAATTTCCTGAAAATCAGTATTTTTCGATCGGAAAACTCTGTTCAGCGACTTTTCGATCGGAAAGCTTTGTTTCTTTTTCGGAGACTTGCAATAATAATACCCACTTATTTATTATAACTATTTTTTAATAGTAACTATATTTACTAGGTCCCACAAAAACCGCAAAAAATGCAATGGGGAACACATAAAAAATCGTTTATATTAACAGTTTAAATAAAAAATTGGGTATTATTACCAGAAGTCTGCTGAAGAGAAACATAGTTTTCTGATCGAATAATATTGATTTTCAAAAATTCTGTAGCATTTCCACGAAAAATAGATTTTTCCCATATAAAATTCATGGAAAAATTTGAGCGCTTTGAGCGACCTCGAAATATTTTTTGATTTCGAAATAAAAAAATAGGGATCTATTTTATTCGTGGTATAGAACAATCCTAGGGGTGAGATGATTGAAATTCCGACTTATCTTTTTTGGGCCACCCTAATGTGCCCACATCTATTCTTATTTTCATTTTTTCAATACAATACCTAAATTCTTAGGAAAATTCTGAAAAATAAGGATGCATACATACATATATGTGTAAAAAAATAAGCTTACAAATTTAAGTTTTAAAATGAAAAAAGAAAATAATAATTTCTGTAACCTGAACTAAGAAAGCAATTAGGTGATTCACAAGTCATCTTAAGCGTAGTGCCTTGAAATTGTAAGCTTTTTCAACGTAAAATAACGGTTTCAATATTTTTAGGCGGTTTTTAGCTATGGCAAAAATTTTTTTTAATCGCTAGAAAATGTATAATTAACTCTTATAGTTAATACCCTGTGAACCCTTAAAACCTTTTTAACCGTTATTTTACGTTGCAACATTTTGCGACTTTGTAACATTACGACGCCTTAGACGACTTGTGAATCTCCCAAATAATTTTAAGTGCACTGTTTTGATTGTTTAAGGTTCTAGATTTTTGAAATTTTATTTATTATAGTACAAGTGATACTCTGTTTGTTTTATTTATTTCGTTTTTTGGATGATTTAATTTGTTTTACTTTACTTTATTAAACATATTTTATTTTTGGTTATTGGATTCGAGAAAATTTTTTGAAAAATTTTTAACAAACTCGAGACCCATTTGGTTAATTAAATTAAATTTAATTTAATTTTTTACTTTGTATTTATTAATTTTATTTTTGTATATTTTTTCCATTTTTTTATGTTATTTCCTTGTTTTTTTTTTAATTTTGTTTTTTATTCTTAGTTTTTCTAAGTGCGTGGTCATTAAAGAAAAAAATTGAAATCTTTTAGAAATTTTTTCTATAAGTATTGTTTTACTTATTATTATTATTTTGATTTACCTGTTGCAATAACAAAACACTCAATAACAATTTCTGCAATTTATTAGCCATCACTTAAAATGCTTGCTTTGTTGGTTTTAAACGAATATAAATTCTTCTTCAAAGCTTTCGAAAAGTTCAGCGGCTTTTGTATTTCGTTGTGAAAATCCACTCACGTTCACAGTTGTTTCGAAACTGAATTGCGTTTTATAATGAAATATAAATTTTGCAATACCTAAAATCGATTTATATATGTATGAAAATAATATATACTACGAGTATGCATGTACATATATGTATATGTATGTACATATGCAAGGCATGGTATGGCATGAGTTATCGCTTTACTTACAATACTAGTGATATGATGAACTATGTATTTGGAAGACGTAAAATATGTACATACATATACATATACATGTGTATATAAATAATTGCGAATATATACTCGCATATTGTAAATAAGTAGGTACGCCTTTTAATTCGAAATCATCAACTTCATGTAGAAGTATATATACATACATACAAACATATATGAATCTCCTTTTGTAGGTACACATACATATGTACTTATTTAGTATGTATATGTACTCATGTGCGAATTATTCGCTTACCAGTAAGCATGATGTGAGCAAAGCGTTGTAAGAAATGTAGAACTTACGGCGCCCCATAATGATCGGATCTAATATACTACATACATATGTAAGTACATACATATGTGTGTTCACTTAGGAACATACATATAAAGTATAATTGGTCCTTATCAGCTACGTTTGGGTGGTCACTGGCTGGGTAATTTTTAATACCATTACTTATGTATATTTGTGGTATTAAGTAGGTATGTATAAAAATATAATATTTAGGCTTTTGTTTTTCAATGAAAAACTTAAACATATACATACATACATCCTCATATACTATAAATACTATAAACTTAACTTATGACTATTAATAAATGTCAGTGGTCACTTATTTATAGTTTAAATGGACAACGCAATCATTTCTTTGCTCAACAATTTATTATAAATTAAAAATAGATCTGCGGTCCAATCAGTGAGTCAGCCACAGAAACTGAACTATTTATTATACAAAGACCCAGAATAATAATTATTTCATGGTGGAGTTTTAAAAACGTCATCAAAATTTTCGTAAGAATTATAAAGGTCTTTTCATACGTTTGCACTTATATCAGCGAGATAAATTTGTTTAAATTTTTATAGAATTTGATCTTGAGACGCATGAACAAAATCTATTTTTATATGGAAGAAAATTTGCAACACCCACGACAAAAAAAAAAAGTTCTCAAAAATCAACGGTATTCTGTAGCGACTTCAAACATGCACTTTTATATCAAAACTCAATGGACTATAAAATTGCATACCAAAAAAATTCTGAATAAAAAGTGTGAAATTTTAATTTTTATACCACATTAATGCAAGATCCAACCAAATCTGGAAGACAATTTTCAAGTAAGATTGACTATTCAGATTTCTTACTAATGTACAAAAATATTACAAAAGCCTGCCCAAAAATCTAGAAGGTGCAAAACTTTGCTTATAGAAACGCCGTCAAGAACGAAATCGCTAAAAAAAAACTCAAGGCATCTACAGTTGTGACGGCTTTGAAAGAATGCTTTGAAAAACAGATTATTTCTTTCATATAAAAAGATTTACAGTTTGCAGGCATGTAGAAAAACATGTATTTTTTTAAATATAGAGCTGTTTTATTTCAAGTTTTTAACTTTTGGTACATTTCTCGAATTTTCGAGTAGTATTTTGTAACTGAATTGAAAATTGCAGTAAAATTAATTTGACGATATTTGTGAAAACAGGTCTGATAGTTCTCTATCCACATACATACATATGTATGTATGTATTTATTTCTATTGCCACATCGAAATTTTAATAAAAATGTATCAAAATTCTTCTTCTTTTCGAACTGACATTCCCACCAATTATGTCTAATAAAATTCGAAATTGCAAAAAATGTGTGTCAACAGTGAACAGCTGTGAGACCAAACAGCTGAAGATGGCAGCCGGCTGTCGGCAGTCAGTTTCAATTTCAATTACACTTGACATTCTGCGAAGAGGCTGCGACAAAAAAAAAAATATACTTAAATAAAATAAAAGAAGTAAATCGAGGCGTTAAGTAAATGAACTGAGCATAGGAACTACATATAAGCAAGATATAAAAATATCTGGGCGTACAAACTGCGTGCAATCTAATCGAAGGGTAGAAAAGGAAGAAAACAACGGGCGAGCAATGTCTAAATGAAAAAAAGAATAACTGCTGTTGCTGGCATGGAAATTTGAATACATTTGGTTTTAATTCAATAGCAGTATATGTATGTATGTATGCATTGGCATTGTTTTGGTTTTCATTGGCGATAGTAAAATATTGCCTTCAACGCGCCGTTTTCGTGTCTACAGAGCGTATGCGCAACAGAAATGCACACATGCAAAAATGTATACGCTACCCTGTCGGAATAAAGCAGCCAATTTAAAAATTAACCAGTTTAAAGAGTAAATTACTTTGAAACAAATGCAACATTTCGGCTACTGATTTTGAACATCTTTAATGCAATTGAAAGTAGTTTAAATCATATGCAATATAGCTGGACAATTGTCAAAAATAATTTTTCACTATGTAAAACCCTTTTGATTTAATTTTTTCCACTATTTGTTTTATAACAAGTAATTTAGCAAAAAAAAACCGACTTCCATTCTCATATAAATATATATATATATATATATATGTATATGTATCTCATGATTCAATGATCAGATCTACCTTTCCGATGCAAAAAGAATTATCGAAATCGGTTGACGTGGTCCAAAGTTAAAAAAATATTCCCACGAACTGACAACCTCCTCCTTTTTTGGAAGTCGGTTAAAAATACAGTTCATGCTGCAACGAAATACGTAAAAATATTATTTCGGCAGCCTGTACAAAATGCAGGAAAATGCAATAAACGCTGGCAACGCTGGTTTAATTGCCGTCTAAAAACGCAAATATAAAAGCTTAGTTTTTGTTTTGCGTCTCCAAACTATAAAAAAAATACATATAACATTAAAACTGAGCTAGGCGAACTGGAGTACCCCTATCAAGGAGAGATGCGTCCAGGCGATAACATTAAGAGAGTATACAGAAGGCTCTAAAACTCCTGAAGGGATAGGAGCAGGTCTTTATGGCCCTAGACTGAAGCTTTCGGTGCCCCTGAGAACCAGCCCCAGCATCTTTCAGGCGGAAGTTTATGCCATTACTCTGTGTGCTGAGATTAACCTTCTTAGGAAGTATCGAAGCGAGAGGATCCTAGCCAGGCGGCAAACAAGGTTCTCTCATCCTTCGAGATCAAACCACCGGTGGTCCTGAGGATGATGTGGAGATGGCTTAATACTCTGGCTGAGAACAGGGCATATGGGAGTCGAAGGTAATGAGAAAGCGGACCCCCTGACTAGACTGGTTGCTGTCTCGATCTCGATAGGACCGGATCCCTTTGTTTCAATAGGTCCCAACACGATAAGCGAAACGCTCAGGCAGGAAAACACCACGCCAAGGGAACTGCATTGGCGTAATATCAAAAGCGTACTAGGAGGGTACAATCTAAAAAGATACAGGAAACTCATATGCCTCCCTAAGGAGAAACTAAGAATCATTACAGGTATTTTGAAGGGCCAACTCCGGGTTAAGACCTCACTTGTATAATTTAGAAATCTGGTTTAGTGAGCTATGTCGCGTCTGTGACGCTGGCATAAGAAGGGAGGGGAGCGTAGGGCTTTTATGGCCCCCGGGATCTATTCTGAAATTTCTAGAGTCTCTCTGGCTAAATAGTTGAGGTAGGGCACAATAGATCTACTGGTCGCAATGATTTATTGACCTCTGTCTATCGTCATTATCTATCTGTGTAGTGCAGAACGAAAGCGTATTCAAACGAAATCTACTGACTTTGAAGTTCTTTAAACCCAATTGTTTTTGAAAGGAATTGAAATTATATGCAGAGTCGGACAATTGACTTTCTCCTAGGACATCGTAATGTTAATAAAGTCAGTTGCTTACAAGAAAACCGGCAGAATTTCAACTACATGTAGTAGATAAAAAAGGTACTAATTAAATTACTTTTACAGCTAATTTCACGAATTTTATGTGGGAATCGCTGTTGAAACCAGCTGTTAAAGTAGTTGATTTTCCGACAGGGTAGTGCCAACTTATGTACGTATGTTTGTGGGTATGAGTACAGCTACCAATCAAATTGGCATCCAATTGCAAACATTTTATTCTTGCTATTGAAATTCTTTCCATAATCGCTGGCGCCAAATTTGCTCTGCTTCTGGCTTCCCATTTTCAATGCCCTTCTTCTTCTATCGCTCAAGTAATGCAATTCGCTAAGTTTTGCCATCAAGTGTCGATTTTTATTTTATTCTATTCTATTCTATTTTATTCTCTGTATTTAAGAAACACTTGTTCCTTAGCACATTGACATATATGTATTTCGTTTTCGCGTCTCATCTACATAGTGTCTCCAAGCGCACATTTCTGCCAACACATTGGCGCTTCATTGTGCGTTTATGTATTTGTGCGTACGTCAATGGGTCAATTGAAAATATGTAAAAAAAAAAAAAAAAAATAAATACGAAGCTATAAAATAATAAATATTATGCCTACTGTGCGATACAAAATGAGCTGTGAGCAAACACAAATTTGAGTCACACAAAAATTGTGCGAGGAGCATTGAAGTTCATTCAGGGTTCAGTTCAATTAAAATTGCGAATTTTATGCATACGCGGATTTTCAAGGTTTCTTTGGTGTTGATATATGTATACTCGTATACACGCATTTAAGTATTTACTCTAGTTCATAGTATTTTTGCAAGTAAACGCACTTACATATGCACACATGCAGTTGCGATTCTACAAACATACTTCTCGACCCATTTAATATTTCTCATTCTCTTATTTTTTTCTTTATAGCAACTCCGCAACTGGAAAACGTTATATCAGTAATGCTTGCATTGGCGTCTACAAGCGTTATCACATCTGCAACGAGCAGGTATTTAGGACGGTCATATGCCGCTTGTACGCAATCGTGCATTATTACTCATTTATTTACACATAAACAATGTATATAAATGACCAGTTTGCTTATAAATACATCTCCATACATACATACATATAATGGTAATTTTCCTTTGCTTTGCCATAGCCTTGTCCTGCCGCTTTGACTGACTTCCGCGCCGTACAATGTGCAGCATTCAATGAGGTCGATTTTCAGGGACAGAAATACACTTGGGAGCCCTATATCAAAGGTTAGTATATCAAAGATAATAATGCTATAGTAAATAAATATATACATATGTAGTTGGTAGGTAGCTTTTTTTTCGGAAAACCGCTTATGGAGACAATCTACATAAGTATATGAAAAAGCCTTGCGATACATACATATACATAGATATTTGTGCCTGTACTGTAAGAACATTTTACAACAAAGAAAAAAATACAAAAAAAAACAAAATTCCGAAAAGTCCCTAAATCTTAATGAACGAAACACAAAGATTTCCTAGAAAAAACCGAGAAAAATATATAAAGGTCCCGAGAAATTCCGAAAAATGAGTCTAGAAAAATTCGAAAAAATTCTTAACGGTTTCTAAAATCCCAATACATTTTTTAAAATACCCGAAAAGTCACGAAGCATTTTATGAATTTTTCGAGATTTCAAGAATTTTTTTTATAATATGCGAAAAATCCTTAAATAATCCTGAAAGGTGCTGAAAAATCCCAAAAAATATAGAACAGGAAGAGTTCCGCAAAATAAAGCTAAAAAACAGAAAGACCTCACAAAATATAAAAAAAAACAGAAGAAACCCAGAAAAAATACTTAAAAATGTCTAACAGTCTCGAAAAATCTCGAAAACATACTTAAGAAAATTCGGAAAATCTCGAAATCTGCAAACCCGGAATCCAAAGAATTACGAAAAAAATCAACATTGGGTCCCGACGAATCCTGGAAAAATTCGAAAAAATTCTAAACGGTTTCTAAAAATCCCAATACATTTTTTAAAAGACCCGAAAAGTTACGATGCATTTTATGAATATTTCGAGATTTTATTTTTTCGAACTTCCAAAAAAACCTTTAAAAGTCTCGAAGGGTGCCGACATATTTTGAAATAAAAACCGGAAGAGCCAAAAAAGTATAACAAAAAAAAAAAAAAAACAAAATGAAACCCAGAAAAATCCCAAGAAATCGCGAAAAGGGCCGGAACGGTTTCTAAACATGCGAATCCCTTATCAATACCTAGTTTTTTTTCGAGATTTCATGAATATTTTTTATTAACTTCAGAAAAACTCCTAGGAGAGCCCTGAAAGGTGCCGAAAAAAAAATCTCAAAAAATAGAACAGGAAGTATTTCGCTAAATAAAGCTGTGAAAACCGAAATATCCCAAACAATATAAAAAAAAAGAATGAAACCCAGAAAAATCCAAAGAAAACGGTGAAAAATGACATAACGGTTTCTAAATATACCAATACATTTTTTCAAAGACCCGAAAAGTCACGAAGCATTTAATTTTCTTATCAATACCTGTTTCTCAAGATTATTATTTTTTTTTAAACTTCCGAAAAATCTCTTGGAAAATAAAACACGAAGAACAAAAACACAAAAAGATCCGAGGCAGAAAATACCAAAGAAATCGTGAAAGAGTCCTGAACGGTTTCGAAGAATCCCGAAAAGTCTTCTAAAGACCCGAAAATTTACGAAGCATTTCATTTTACTATTAATGCCTGCATTTTATGAGATTTCAAGATATTCTTTTTGAAAAGTTCCGAAAAATCCTGAAAGGGTTCCGAAGGACGTTGAAAAATCTCGAAAGATGGAACAGGAAGAATTCGGAAAAAAAATATACGAGAGATCCCGAGAAATTCCGAACAAAAAGAACTTAGTTGGAATCTGGAAAAAATCCAGAGAAATTTTCGAAAAGGCTTGAAAGGCTTCATTTTATTATTAATGTCTTGATTTTTTGGGATTTCAATTTTTTACCTTTCGGGAAGTATTCCGAAAAAAACACAAAAAAAAACAGGAAAATTCCCAAAAATAAAACATCAGGAATTTTTGAAATATTCCAAAGAAATCTTAAAACATTCTGAACGGTTTGGAAAAATTTCGAACCATTTCTTTTTATTATCAATACATGAATTTTGCAAGATTTCATGATTTTTGTAACCTTTCAGCATTTTGTTAAACATTGCGGTATTTTTATTTGGACGATCAAGGATTCTTTGTAATATTTCGAGTTTTTTCGGTAATGCTTGTATTGTTATTCATTTTAAAGTGCTACGGTGCATTAAAGTTTTAAGTTATGAAAGCCTGAACTTTTACCCAAGAAACATCTACTTAGATAATCTTGTTTTTAATTTTTTGGCTTACAAAAATAATCAAAAAGTGGGAGAAATATCTCACTTCACAAATCTAACGGTATATAATTCCAATATGAATAAAATGGCGAGGTGAAAAAAATTTGTAGAAATATTCGGGTTCCAGCGCCACCTAGTATCGGCAAGCGTTTATACTTGAACCCGAAATGCCAAGACAAAAATATCCTACGAATTGGAGCTCACAATCCGCTCAACAGCTCCAACAGGCATCATTTTGATTTTTAAGGATGGGTGCAAAGGTATTGAACGTGAAGTCTTGTGAAATAGGCTGAGTTTGAATTGGCTGAGTTTTTCCTTCGTGCGCTGTTTATGGCTCCGATATTTTAAGGATATTTTCATATGGGCAATTATCACACGTGTCCTGTTTCTTATAGATAAATTCGAAAATTTGGTATGCAGATCGCAGATCAGCAGCCTACTTTAAATTTCTATTAAATTGAGTATCTATTATTGTCATGTTATTTTCTAGAACTTGCAAGGTAACTATTTACAGTATGCATTTGTGTAAAAAAAAAACACTTTTGTTTTACTTTCTTTCTGCACTAGAGGATGCCGAATGCGAATTGAATTGCAAGCCAATGGGTATGAAATATTTTGCAACGTTAAACTCATCGGTCATTGATGGTACGCCTTGTTTTCGACCAGCTGAATATTATCGCTCAAATTATCGACAGCGTGCAATGTGTGTGGATGGTGTTTGTAAGGTAAGTACAGCATTTGCATACAATAAGTACTCGTACTTAACCTTGAAGCAGTCACGCAAAGTCTAGGCGGGTTTTTGTGCGTTTTTTTTTTTTGATAAATTAATTATTTTAAAGATTTTTCCGCAGTTAAGAAAATGCAAAAATAAATTTTGCTGTTATTTAAATATTTCACAGAAAATATCTATACACATACATATATGTGTAGTTTACTTAAATTTTATATAATATATAATTATAAACTCTTACGAGGAAAAGGCTTCGACGGCAGGTCGGCTGTTTGCGATTCAAATGACTGCGCCATCGTTTGGCGATAAATCAATCTTATACCTAAGCAAAAAGTCGCATATATCCATATCGTCGTTTAAAGTGCAAAACCGCGTATCAACAAAATGCAAAACCGCGTATGTGAAGTTGTAGAAATTTTTTTCTAGAGCGTAAAAACACTCATATTTCAAAATGGTTATCTTTTTTTTATAAAGCACTACTATGGCTACTATATTTCAGGACGAATAGATATGGATTGAGCCAAGAGCTTGTGTGAGCAAATCCAATTTTTGGCAGCCAATGTCAGTTACGCGGTTTTGCAAAATGAGGATACGCGGTTTTGTACTTTAAACGACGTATTTGTGTATTAATATGTTGGTTGGTTCGAGGTAGTGCTTCCTGGTAGCTGTCTCGGATTTAATTAGCGCATTTTTGCACCATTTTGATGCACTTCTCGTGGTAATGTCTTGGCTATGTAAATACATTTGAACCTGCCTATTTCGCCTGTCTTCAACATGGCTTGGACATTTACACAGGAAATGCCGGACGTTCTCTTCGCTATCATCTAACTGACAGCTGCGGCAAATCCCATTATAGGGTAGCCCTATTTTTGCTACAGGTTTACCTGGCAGCCAGTGTCCAGTGATACTTGCTGTAGTTTCTGAACACTTCCGTCCATGATCTATTGAGCAAGTCTCAGGTCTGTTTTATGTTCTGACAGTTCAAAGATTTTGTCTACGGGTCTTAATATTCTACACATGACTGTAGTTTGTAAAGCTCATATGAATATATATGCATATGAACTGCTAAAATTGTAACCAATATTATTTCGAAAATATTCTGCATACTTACAAAACAACTTAAATACTTAGGTTTTCTTTACCTATGTACTTATGACTATAGTATATTGGTTTTACAACAATAAAAAATCGGGAAGTGCTCAACACTTAGTCGATTCAAAGTAAGTATCGATACTTTCAGTCTTTTGAGCACAAGTACTCATTGGAGTGAATGGTATCGATTGAGTTCCAGTTTTGTGCATTTGACCCTGGAAAGTCATGCTTTATGGAATCGACGGTGCAATACTTGTTTACAACTAAAATTTTGCATATAATGCGATTTAATATTGTTGTAATGAAAAATTAGGGATACTAAATTTTACAAAATTAATTTTTTTTTTTACCAAATTCTTTGATGTTCTCACATAGGCTGTTAGAAAGTATTGACAGAATAAGCAGGCCTTCCAGGGCTAAAGAATTGTTTGTTGAGTTAAAGTTTTGTTAAGAAATGTTAGTAAAAATCAACAAAAGTGAAGAAATATAGTTATATTGTTTTATTCTCGGGTTCTGAGCTGCATAAATGGAGGAGTTATAACAAATAAACTCATATCTGAACAATAAATTGTATGGGAGCTATGTATATTTTATAGTGGTCCGATTTTTCCGGTTCTGACAAATGATTAAAACATTATAAAAATACACTAACTTACTAAATTTCAGTCGGATATCGCGAAAACTGAAAGACTAGATTGCATACAAACAGACGGACAGACGGGCATGGCTAAATCAGCTCAGCTCAACGTTCCCCTGTAGGGAAAACACGAACTAGTGAACCAAATTTCTGGTTCAGTACTAGTTCTTTTTCGCCAAAAACGAACCAGTCCGATAGTAAATAGTCCCGAACCAGTCCAAAAGCAGTGAAATGTGGTAGTTTCACTAAACTGTTTTATTTCAAATTTTAAACGCAGGGAAGGTAATTATTATGAGTAAAATAATTTAAATCAGCATTTAATCATTATTTTATGAGCTATTATTGAGTTTTATTTTTTCGCTCAAACGGAAATAATTATTATTTGATTTTTATTTTTGGGATACAAATAATGATTATTTTATGATTTTTATTTTTTCGCGCAGAGATTATCTTAATTTTGAGTTTTATTTTTCCACTTAAAAATAATGATAATTTATAAAATTGAAAAGGCCATACAGACGCAACCTACTTAAATTTTGACCTGAAAAGTTTGGGTCTTATTCCTCTTATAAGGGTGCGGCTACCTCTCAAAAGGATACGTCGGTAATCACGCTGGTATAGTTTTTGAGTTGCTTAATAATCATTATACTTAGTGATTCCATAAACAAAGGCCAAGATCATGAAGGACAATTGAGAAAGGCAATGCAGTTGCAGAAAAGAGGTTAAAAAAAGTGTCAAAATAATTACCACTTTCTCACTAAATTTATTTAAAAATGCAAGCCACCAGAGCTACCATTTTTTTAAGAAAAGACAAATTAATTATTGTTTTATGCAATCCAGCACAGCTACCTTAATACAGTCAGGCAATAAAGTTTAGGTACAACGAATTTTTTACAATACGGGCAACTATTTTTTAAATATTTTAGTTTTCGGCAATTTTTTATAAAATCCCCAAAAATCAGAGTTCCAAACCTTGTGCAAAATTTAAGAAAATTCTGCAAAATTTCATTAAAATAATTCACTTTCTATTTGCGCTCTCTAGAAAAAGTTGAGTTTGCAGTTTTTTAGCCCATTCAATTTTAGTATAATGAAGTGCAAGTATGAGGAAGCTAGGACTTACCAAACAACAACAAAAAATTGCTAAATATCAATGGTAAGTCCTAGCTGCCTCAAACTTGCACTTTGTTATACTAAAATTGAATGGGCTAAAAAACTGCGTACTTAACTTTTTTCTAAAGAGTGTAAATTGCAATATTTGAATGGAAATTTGCGGAGTTTTCTTTAATTTTGCATAAGGTTTGGAACTCTGACTTTTGGGGTTTTTGGTGTAGAACTAACCATATTTTTATAAAAGATTAGGGAAAAATTAAATATTTCAACAATAGGTATTGTAAAAACTTCGATGTACCTAAACTTTATTGACTGCCTGTATATCTTATTTACTTAAAAAACAATATGCTTAAATTTAGAAAAGTAAGACAAAGTGAACTAATATTTTTACTTTTAAGCAGAACGCACTTTTGTTTTTTACTTACTACTTAAGCTTAATACTACTACTACTACTAATGTGGTTTATAAATTTTTAATAAATGCGTTTAAACATTTGTGATGGTATTGTCCTTCCTTCAACCGATCGTATTTAATATAAAAGGGAAATGTTTCGTCAAGCCTGATTAGAAATGTAGATCTAAGGTGACGAATTTATAACAGGTTGGGAACTATAAAAAATGGATGCAGATCGAACTAGATCTCATTTGTCGAATTAGGAACTGGTTTGGAACTATAGAAAAAGGGATGCAAAACGAACTAGATCTTATCTGTCGAATTTAGAACTGGTTCGGAACTAGCGCCAAAGGGATGCAACGGGGGACAATTGACACTTCCTAGGACATCGCAATGTTAAATTCGCCAGTCGCTAGCATGCAAAAGAGAATTAACGCGTACTAGTCATGGTTCCAAACGCACTAGAACCGAACCAGTTCCGCACTAGTTCGTTTCCCTACAGGGTCTGATCATTCATGGGTCTATCTATTCTTCTTCTGACACTTACAAACATCGGACCAAAGTTATAATACCATTTCATGATCATAAAAGGTATAAAAAGTAAAAATAACCACTCATGCTCATATACCCGTAGTTGCGTATGTAACGTATACGCCTCGTAGCACCATACGCAATCATCTGACACGTTAACTTAGAAGTCATAATATTTAAAAGTAATTAAATATTGGCATGGGAGATTTTTACACAGTATTCCTTATGTATGTATATATATATATATATATATATATTACTTTCTTCGTGTACAGTGAAATCTCCCATAAGCGGACACCGATGGTCACCTACTTTTTGTCCGCCTATGGGAGATGTCCGCTTATGGAAATTTCGTAAAAAATAATATAAAAATTCAAATTAAACAAAATTTAATTGCGGGTTTCTAATTTGAAATAATATTTATTCTTTCCTACCGATAAATCTCATTGTCCGCTTCACTTAAGCAGCTAGAAGAGGACAACGAAAAGGCAACAATTTTTCTAGAAAAGAAAATTTCTTTCAATATGGACTAAATATGTTCTTGTATACATATACATATGTACAAGTACATCTTACCGAAAAAAAACCAAATTGACACTTGTTAGAGCTTCGCGTCCGCTTATGGGAGATTTTTTTTTTATACTGGACTTTTTTGAGTGTCCGCGTCCATTTATCGGAAAGTCCGTGTATGGGGGAGAGCATTTTGTATGAAAAAAAAAAAAAAAAAATTGTTCGTACCCAAGAATGTGTCCGCTTATAGGAGATGTCCGCTATGAGAGCTTTCACTGTATAAGTACATATAACAATTAATTCCGAGTTTGCCAATAAAAATTAAAAAAATGGAATTTTAGTTTCTGAAATAATAGTCAACTTTTATTAAAAAAAAAAAATAGTAATACTTTTTTCGAGTGACAACGAAAAAGTGAGTAATTTCAGTGTTTTTTTCGCCTAAATAAAGGTTTTAATTCAAAAATTGTTCAAATACTTGATTTATTTTTTTTGTTGTAATTGTTTCTGGAATGCCATTGATTGAAACAAATGCAAGAAGAATGATTTAGCGTTTTTTGTTGCCGAGAGGAGGGAGTGACTTTAAAAAACCACTAGTGAGATTTGCTCATATGTATGTACATATATATGTACAGTGAATTGGGGATAAGGCTGATTATTTATTTGGTGCGTTTTAAATATTTAATTTTGATTGAAACTCTATACATATATACAATATGCTTATTTAAATGAATAATAAATGATTAAAAAATCGATTAAAACTAGAAAAAACAATATTCAAATCAAATATTGTGTTGATAAAATGAAAACAAGTAATTTTTGGTGTTTTTGGCAATTTTTGTTACTCATTCGTTTATTCTCCTCATTCCACACGGTGGCAACGCGAATTTCTCAATGTTAGTGGTGCACCACATAACAAAATATGTAGCATATTTTTAGGCGCTATACTGTTAAGGCACAGCTATTTAGCATTTACGTTAAATTAATGTTGTTAACTGAAATTTCAAACTGTTAATAACTTTACAGAATTCTTTTAGCTGTCAGATAACATATTAATGTTAATTTTCTGTTATCTACGGCACGTATTTTTTATAGTGAAAATAAATTAACAATACTATACCGAGAAAATGCTCAAATTTGCCTAAAACTGGCAATAATTTGTAAGAAATATATTAATTAATAATTATTAGCTTATAGCTTTGTATATTCCGAAATTATTTGGCAGCACAAACATTGCTTTTGAAATATTTTCCTTTACGATTTCACGAGATATGTGTACATTCTTACGTTTTTTTTTTAATAATTTTTTGAGAGTTGCAACAATTTCTTTTTGTTTCATTTGAATTTAGCTATTTTTGCTTAGTTCAAAAAACTACATAAATACATTGTAATTAAATTAGATGAGTCCGACCCTTGAAAATGCAAATTTTACTGCGCTTTGATCTGCGAAAGTGCAATAAAAAGACTTAAAAAAAATAACTCAATTGCACACTTTAGTGTCTAAAATTACGTTTATTCTAACAAAGTATGGCCAAGCCAACAAACGACTGCAACTGAAGAGCCCAGTGACCGAGTGCAATATATTTTAGCAAAAGTCAAGTGTTTCGCCAAATGAACTTTCTAATGAAAAACAGCATTTCAAGAGTGATAGAATAAAAGAACTAAAAACGTGCCACTTTAAGCCTACTCGCACGCAATTCTTTTTGAGCTAACTTCTTTTTTTCGCACACAAACTCTCCAGCAAACTAACAGCTGCTTTCAATCATTTTTCAATTGCATAATTCGCCACAGAAGTACTAGATATGCATGTAAGTCATCTTTCACTTTCGCCAAAGCATGCAAATCAAATCAAGTGGCATGGAAAGTGTTTGGCAGTCCGCCCGTTTTTTTTTGTTGATTTGAGGAAATGAAAAGTGCAAATCATGCAATCGTCGCTTAACCAGTTGACCCATATTTATGCGAGAGGGGGATAAAATAAATGAAAATTAATATCTTTGACGTCTATTATAACTCAAATTACATTATCTAACCGCAGATTTTCATTGCATCAACGCCTTAATGTATGCCACACATAATGAAATCAATCAAAGAAACAATCATACCGACAATTACGCATACTTATTATGCAGACGAATTACTAAAGCTAATACATATTCTCACATGCCTACATAAATACATATGTATGTATGTATATACATTAGAGTGGCCCTCAGAAAATCAAATGAAAGATTTTTTCAGTGTCACCCCCTCAATCGG
This sequence comes from Rhagoletis pomonella, assembly GCF_013731165.1. NCBI lineage: Eukaryota > Metazoa > Arthropoda > Insecta > Diptera > Tephritidae > Rhagoletis > Rhagoletis pomonella. The sequence continues at coordinate 74,609,106 of NW_023458557.1, forward strand.
TAATACCACAGTCAGAGATATCACATATAAATTTAGGTCCCGTTTGGAGTCGGTTATGGCGTCTTCATAGGGTAATCTCAACAGGGGGTGCGACACGCATGTGATGTAAAAATTTGTTTCCTTCATTTAAGGACCACCCTACTGTGCATACATATACATACATACATGCATTTGCATTGAGTAGAAATTATGTGTCAGCGCGCGGAAAACTTGTCACTTTGTGGTTTAAGTACTTTGCAGGAGTTTTGCGGTGAAGAAAATTAAAAAAAAAAATATGCGACACCTTTAATAAAATATACATAATTTTTTTTGGTTTATAGAAACTTTATAACAAAGGCTGTCTTGAATTATTATAATTTTCAAAAACTATAATTTTTTTAAATGAAAGGGTTACTGGGTGAAATATCAGTTTCATTCCTCAACTTTTCTGAATAAAATCTGTAGCACTAGCGATTTGTTAAATTATACGCAAATAAACAGGCAATTTAACAAAAATACTTATAATAGTGGTATTCACCAAAGTGAGAGCAAGTGGCCTGGCAGTCTGGCAAAAGAGCAGATTAGCTCAAGCAACGACTCACAGTGGCCAATAAATGGAATTGAATGTTCATAATTCACTGGAGCCTTCATTTCTCAACCGATTTTATAATTTTTTTTTTTTTATAAAAGCGTATAAAGTTTTCAAGTGACTGGTTGAGCCCGATTTTTGATTTTTTATTTGTTTATATTAAATGTTTAGTGCAAAGTGCAGAAAAAGGGGCAATAACTAAATTTTACATAATAAAAACTGGTTGAAAACAATTGAAAAAAAAAAAATGTAAAAAACTATTTGAAATGTAATAAAAAAATTTTCACCAAAAGAATTTTTTGTTTTTGGTTTTTATACAAATAACTTTTTCGTTAACATTTCGAGCACATCTGCATGCTAAATGGGAAATAAAAGCGTTTGTTATATTATTAAAAAGCAACGCGAACTCTTAGCCACTTCCAACTTGCACTTTATTATACTAAAATTTAATGATCTATAAATTTGCATACCAAAAATTTTTATAAAAACCAAAAATAAAAAAAAAAATCTTTTGGTGAAAATTTTTTTATAACATTTCAAATAATTTTTTAAATTTTTTATTTTTTTTTGTTTTGGAGTAAATTCTCTGCAACTTCTGTAAACAAATTTAAGTATATAGTATATGTATGTACATATCGTCACCTGAAATGCAAAAATACGTAACAACATCGTAAATGAAATGGAAAAAGTCGTGGCTAATATATATTTTTCTTTTCATAAAATGATGTGGGAAGTGGTAATTCGATGAAATCCATCATATAAATCAAAAAGTGAATTTTGAATTTCTTATTATTTATGACTTTTTGCATTTCAGCAATGATGTTTGTTATGTCTTTTTGCATTTCAGGTGACGATACGTAGGTCAGCTGTTTGCCTGCGGTTGGTAAAAAAAAGTAGATGAATTTCCACTTTTAGTAGCTTTGTGAAATTAATGCCAGATATTGTTATGCCAAAATATTAATCGATGTCAATATAGGAACTGTTATCGACAACTTTACTGATATTGTTATCCATTAATTTATCGGTATTGTAACGGTGATGTGTTCAATATAGTTATCAGCTTACTAATCGGTATATTGATCGTTATATCTATTTATCGAAAAAATTATCGATATCGATTGTGAGAAAATCTTAGCGTTACGAAAGTTAAGGCCAGCATGATGCTCTCATGAAATAGGTCAAGAAAAAATTGCCAATATTTCGTGTGTGTGTGTCCAAAGAATTTTGACGTCTGATACTTCACCAGACTGTTGCCTTACTTTTTCCACAAGAAATAATGGAGCGGGCATATATTTCAGTTGTAAACATGGGCTGCCTCGAAGAAAGACCCGTTAACCTATTTGAGACGGTGAAGAAAGACGCGTTAACTTATTTTCGTGGTCAACTATGCGGGTGTAAATTCCCCAAAGAGAATCTGAACTGTTCCCCCTGTTCGCCATGCTTTAACCGTCTCCAATCGGGATTAAAATTTATATGAGATATTTTCTACTATAGTAGCATCGACGTAGGGGTTGCGGTTAAGGAAATCTGGTGAAAAAATTTGCTTCCTACATTTAAGGACCACCCTAAGGTACATACATATTAATGTCACGACAATTATACTTGTTGCGTCACTTTATGGTACATACATACATATTTAGTATCTGGCGCGCTTTGGCGGGAGCTAGCAACACTTATTGACATTTTCAACCGCAAAACAAGCACATGTCGGCATGCATGTACAAGTATAAGCCCAAACAAATAGATAAATAACAATGATACTACGAGTAACTAACTATAGAAGAAAATAAAAATATTTTATTGCATTTTATTTATGCCCGTCTTTCGCCCTACTGAACGTACATAATTTAGTCATCGGCTATGCGTATCAACATTTCCAGCATCGGCGACAGGCAGCACATTTCATTAAGTGCCGGCACTGCTATCATTATGTGAAGATAGATAAAGCCACCGATGCTTAGGTACATAGTGGGCACATGAAAACACGTTAAAGTACGTGGGTGCATGCATGTATGTACATATGTACCAGTAAACGTACATCCATATACATACCCACGTGTAGCTTTCGCTTTCTTGCCCTGTTAATTATTTCTTCACCTTCAAATTCTTATCGACAGAAGTCAATGCAGCAATTTTATGAGGCTTTAAGTTGGTACTATGTACTTACTACAGCAGCTTTTACTCTCGTTCGGTTGAGCTATGGTAAAACGAAAACAAAAACCGGAGAATATAATATTTCTCCTCATGTGCTTCGTTTTTTGTTTAAAGTTTTTTTTTAGTGTCCTTTAGTTTACGAGTTCTTTTAACTTTGTGAAAATTTACCAGGTTTGCTGAAATTTATATGTTTTGAAGGACTGCTGGGAGATCTATTTCGCACTTACTTTACTTATCTTTGGATAGAATGAAAATATTTTAGGCCTCTCAGAGTTGAGGAGAACTTAGCATAAAATTTTCGCAGGATATTAAACTTAGCATTGATATGGAAGGCGTGTTAACTGAGATCAAGGCAATCTACATGAAAACAAAGCCGATAAACCTCAAACCGCATATCCCGGCAATCGAGACCTTTAGGTCAGTAATAACTCCAACTATGCTAAGGAATATTGAAAATTAATTAAGACTGTGGAAAAAAGGTCACGTAGATATGCAAGGTTTTCTGCTATTCGAAGTCCAAGAAAAAACTAAAGCAAGAACTAAAAGCGAGTATACAAAAATCGTGTGATCTTTCATTTCACTCGTGGAACTCATAATATGGACGTCTCAAAAATAATCATAATAGTTATCACGAAAATACTGGTGAAACACTGCACATATTGTTGCTACTATGTCAAACTATCGAATGTGAAACTAGAAATTTAACGATTTGCCAACTTACGTATCATTCTAAATTCATGCGCAAGGTATCGTAATTAAAAACGCATTTTTCCACATTCGATAGTTTGACATGGTAGCGACGATATATAGAAATGTAGTACAGCCGATCACTTCACGATTCCTG